>NW_026137625.1:2400000-3000000 GCF_009805555.1 Andrographis paniculata
AGAAGAAGAAGAGGAGGAAGAAGAAGAAGAAGTTAAGGGTGTGTTTGTTTGACCTTTTTTTGTTTTAAAGGTACTATTAGTTACTGTTTAATGTATTCAAGATAATTACGAATTTACAAAATACTGTCTGCTTTAATATATAAAAGTAAATTAGTATTAGTATTATAATAAATTTTTATATTTTTACACATAAAATAGTTTTTATGTAATTCAAAATGAATTCAATTGCTTTAAATTTGTAAAATTAAAATTATAGTTAAAAAAATAGAAATACATTAAATAATATTTTACAAGTAAAATAGTTTACGTTAAAAAGAAAATAATATTAATTATTTTATATTTGTAAAACTAAAAATAATTTAACAAAAATCGAAATATATATTAAAATACTTACTAAATAATGCAACAAAAAAACCATGACATAATTATTAGTATTACTTTTATGTTATATTGTTATGAGTACCACAAAAAATATTTTAAAAAAAATTATTAGTATTACTTTTATGTTATATTATTATGAGTATCATAAAAAATATTCTAAAAAAACAACGAGACTCCGTAGAAACCGAATGAAGTGACAGATTACAATTTACAAAATATTTTCCTACAGTGCATATTAGAATAACATAAAAAATTTTAAAATTTTGTATATTTTATTTATACAAAGTATTTTATTTTATTTTCAGATACAATTTACAAAATTATTCTAAATAAAAAAATAATAAAAATATCATTAAAATTATTACATCTAAAAAGTTATTGCTCACAAGAATAGAAAGTATTAAAGAAAAATAGTAGCAAGAGAAAAAGAGTATAATAGTAATAATTTATTAGAACGGAGAACGTTGGCGTTTAAAATTTTGAGGAAATTAAGCAGCCGCGATATTCAAACTATGGGTAGATTATTAGTACTTCATATAATAAATCATTCATTTTTTTTTTTCATTTTAATATATTATATAATAAATTATTTATTTTTTCATTTTAGTCCGTTACATAACAAAGTATTAATTAATTTACTTTTTTAGTAACTATACTATCTACCTAATGTTACAAATACCTTTATAATTTACAATATATTACACAAATGTCATTAGCTTTGTATCATACAATACTAAGTTACTTTAATAATTTATACTTTATTCCTACTTAAATCTCAATATAATAGCAATATTGCTAAAAAAATCCTTGCCAAAAGCAATCGTATGGATGAAGGGAGTATTAGTTATTGCAAATACACTAGTTGTAAATGCTCTTAGGTGTGTTTGTTGGGGGCATTCGTGACGATTTACACTATTAATCAAAATTTCTTTCCCTCAAAATCAGAGATGGGCAAAAAAATCGAATCAAACCGCTGAACCGAGTTGAACCGAACCGAAGCAAATTCGGTTCGAATACAAATATTATTCCATATTTGATATTTGTTATGTTCAGTTCGATTTAAGTTTTTGATATTTTTTTTTCTGAATATATTTATATTATTATATTTTAAAATTTATATTAATAATTATATTCGGTTTAGTTTCGGTTCGGATATTTGAAATATTTGCAAATATTTTTATTTTATTAGAATTTTAATTATTTTTTATTAATTTTTTAAATTTCGGTTCGGAAATTCGGTTAACCAAAAATTTTGATTCGAATACGGTTCGCGATTTCGGGTATTTGTTCGGTTCGGTATTAAATACCTATGTATTTGCAAATACCCAATATGGTGCTTCTAAAGAAATATTTTTGAGCCCAAAAATTACTTATGCTTTTTAAGAAAAGTCAATACAAATATGATTAAATATTTTCCGAAGAAGGAAGTCAAAAATATTTTCAATAAGCCCATTCAAATTGAACCTAACTAGATTTAGCTTATATAAAATATAAGATTTATTTTTTTTATTTTTTTTTGAAGTGTAGGGGTTTATTGTACGAAAGTTTTAATAATTTTTTAATATATATACATATACATATAGTGAGTGAATATTGTTTTGTGAAAAAAGTTTGACAAAATATTTATTACGTGAGTTATATAGAATTGTGTAGAAATGTAAAAATAATAAATATTTTCAATCTATTAATATTTTTGATAAAATATATAGAAAAAAAAAAATAAAAAAGAACAAATCCGGGTAGTTAGTTTTTACCTGTGTATATGTGATGCCCCGCATTCGTGTTGACTATGTCTGGAACAACCTTGATCTCCACTCATCATCAAAGCATCAAAGTTTGGTTTGATTAATGTTTCCATGATCTTAGCTTTCATCTATAATCCTATTTATTGTGTCTCAATGTCCCGTGATCATCAATGCTTGTATTTTTACATGATCTTCGATTTTACATAGCTTCCTCGTTATCTTCCAGAGACTCATCATTGATGTGAAATGTGTCTTCGTCCACTAGAAAGCCATAACTTCTAATATGATATTCAGTGTGAATGGGCTCAAAACCTTAACACTCGAAGCACTATATCTTTCCCATTGAAGCCTATATAGCATCCATGGAGGGTTATATATCTTGGGATTTTAATTTTATAGATATGCAACTCGTTAAAATATTCTTACTTATAATATGATGTAAGAAATTTTCATTACAACAACTTAATCCTTTTTCAAGGTTAAATTGGATTCTTACTATTGTCTAATCGTACTCATTTCACGTGTTCTCACCAAATAAACACGTGTTTTTATTAACCTTAGTGTGACTGCTTTTACCTTTTCACTCTAAAAAAGGTTTTTGATATTGAGCACAAGTACCAAGTGTGCACCCAATTGATGAACTCATCGGGTAAAGCCCAACCTTTAAATTCTTTGATTTCAATCTTCATACCGAATGCTAAATTCGATCAAACATTTATTTACATCAAATCATCATTCTTTTCATCACACAAATCATATTGCACGAGAGGATCATTGTCAAAAGCGCCGTCAGAATCGTAATACCTTGGCCCGCAAGCCATGGTACCAGGCGTGTCGGGATTAGACTAGCCCCACCGGCATTGTAACACCTCAATCCGTAAGACACGCAAACCGAGTACGTTGAGATTAGACTGGCCCTACAGGTCAACACAAGTCATTTCAAGACGTTTTGTCCTTTCTCACACGCACCTTTGGAGACTTCTATTCTCTCAAGTGGACTCTTGAAAAGGAATATGCACAATAATGACATGAGTATCATATTCAATTCACTTAATTTTTATTCAACACCAGGGAATCTCTTATGCGTTGACCTTGACAACCACATCTATAACCATAGTTTTCATAGCCATTCGTGAGCAACTTATTGCTATAGTACCAAATGATGCTATTGCACCAAATAGAGATATCCAAAATAATTTATGATTGAGGATCTAATTTTTTCAACAAAAAGAATATGATTAAAGAATGAAAATTATGCATTTGTAGAGTCGCAAAAAGACCAAAAGAAAATTTAATTGAAAAAGGGTCAATAGAGTATAAAAACACAAATTGAAGCCCTAAATGACTTTGGAAGGCCAAAAAAATATTATATTTCACTACAAAGAAATAATTTGCCTCATTGGGCCATTGCAGATGATTAGTGCAAATATCTTCCAATTCTAGCCACAAACACAAAAGGATGAAATCAAAAGAATAGAGTGTAAAGGTTTAACAATAGTTGTTCTCTTTAAACTGATATTAGCATTGTATGCAAAAGTTTAAATTTTAATTCAAGAACAAAAGAAATATTAAGCTTTCATATATTAATATGACTACTTTCTGGATATAAATAATAATTTCATACTTCAAGATCCAATCCAGCTTACGTCTTTGATTCAGGATGAAATATATATAGATTCAGTTCAATCGCCAAACTTAAATTCCTAAACTAAAACTAATGTAGCAATCTTCGAACGGAACTTCGATTCCTAATCTATGACAAGAAAAGAAAAAAACACGTATGTGCAAGTATGAAAAGAAATACTGTGTGCGTCCAGATTAGAGATTCTCTTAATTCAAATTTGACTTTTTGTTTTCTTCTTTTTTTTTTCCGCCAATTGATCCACTTCTTTTTCCCTTAGCACAATATTTATGTTTCTCTAAAGAATTGCGTCTTTAATTTTTCAACTTCTTTACCAAGACCACACCAAATCCCTAATTATTATTATTATTATTATTTTTTTTTTTTTTTATTTTTTTATTTTTTCCCTGCCTACACATTGTTTATCTTATTTAATTCGTACACTCACATCACGCTATCTCCGTATTTGTAATACTTTTTTAAAACCTGAAATATATGCCCCAAACCTCATAAATTTTCTATACATAAATCGAGACATAACAAATGTTTTAATATAAAAGACATCGACGGTCAAATATATGCATAATTAACTAAATATTCTACAAGCTATGATAAACAAGCTAAAAATATAATATTTATGTAAAATAGAAGAAATCAAGTCTAAATAGACATATTTTCAATGTAGATAACGACTAAAAGATAGCGTCCAATGGATGCTATTAATAATTCATCATTTTTTTAAAAATATAATAATAAAAAATTTCTGCATGTCCACCTAAACATCAATTTATTTTTTTAGAAAAACATTATGTGTCCGCTAGGTATCGTTTACCTAGCGGACACATGTCCTCCGAGGTGCCATGAATGTATTATATATTAATTTACAAAAACTAAAAAAATAAAAAAATATATTTTCTACTTGTCTGCTAGGTAGCGCTTACCTAGCATATATGTGTTCTCCAGCATGTCGTGCAGTTGCCATGTGGGCATCTCCAGCATCGGAGGACTAAATGTGCAAAAAGTTTTCACTTACGGAGTTATTTCAAGATAAACTTTAATTACAAGACTAAAATAATAAAGTTAATTACGTATTAAAAAATATAATTTACTCTATAAAACTATATATATATTTTTTTCCGTCATTGTTAAAATAGATTGTTAAGTCTATATAATGTTATTATAATTTTTCTAATTTTGATTTACAGATAATGTAATTTTTTTTTACGCAAAATGATATTTTAATATAATTTTGGAACAATTTATGATTCCACTTTTAATTGTTTTTTTTTTTAATTTTTTAAAATTGAATAAGAAAATTTAAAAAATTACTGAAATAAAAAGTCCATTTAGTAATTAATATATAATTTTTTTATTAATTATTTTTATAATTTTTTCAAAGTAAATAAAGTTAATATAAATTGAATCAAATAATATATTATTTAATATTTAAATACCCATACATAACATAACAAGGGTTATAAGCTAGTATATTTAATATAATCCATTAATAGAATTATATATCAAGTAAATCACATATAATAAAGTACCATAATTTAATAATCACGCTGATTCAACTATTAATTAATCACACATTCTATAAATAAATAAATGATAAATTGTTTTGTTAGTCTCGTATATGACCTCATTTGTCATTTTAAGATTTTAAGTGGATCATGTCTGAAAATAGTCTCGTAAGTAAAAATTTTTCGCTAAAATCGTCATTCAGTGCCGGATTCTCTATGCTGGCCCGCTGTTGCTGATGTGACGCTGACGCGGTCAACATGTCATTGCCACGTAGATGCCACATCAGCGACACATGAATTTTTTTTTATTTTTTATTTTACAAAATATTTTGGTAAGCTATTTTTTTAGTTTCATATATGATATTATTTATCATTGTTAGGACATTTAAATAGACTCTATCTGAAAATAGTCCTGCAAATAAAATTTTTCCGCTAAAATGGTCCTCCGACATGACATCTACATGGCGATGACATGTCACTCACGTTAGCGCCACGTCAGCAACGACTGGCCAACGTGGCGAGTCCGACACCGGAAGACCATTTTAGCGAAATTTTTTTACTATTTTGAGATATGGTCCACTTAAAGTTCTAAAATGATAAAAGGTCGGACTAAAAAAACAATTTAGCCATAGATATATTACATTATTTATTTGTTTTACACATAAATACGTGCGTGTCACATTCAGAAATATAAATCATATATTTATTCCTCCATAAATCGTGGGATTAAAATTTGAATAATTATGGACAAACTAATTCCATACTATACTATTTTTAAATATTATCAAATTAACCCAACTAACAAAAACATACGTATACTAAGAAATATGCAGGATGATGCGCAATATTATGACAGTCTGACAGAATCAAATTCTTGTCTAAAGATTAACTAAGGTTCTATCAATTTAGGATAATGTGAAAGTGGCTCCAATTTATAAATCTATCATATCATTATTATTATTATTATTATTATTATTATTATATTTAAACTATCAATCAAATATAATAAATATATCCAATTAATTAATGACATTTTAAATATTATATTTATATTAATAATTAAATAAAAATAATATCGATGATAAGGTATAAAGCCATAAAGCCATGATCGGACTCCATTAATTATCTTGGTGTTGGACCCAACTTATATTTGATCATAAACTCAACATCAATTAAATGGATTTGTTCCAAGTCGAGACGAGGGCCTATTCAAGAAACCCATTGCGAATTGCAAACCCTAGTAATAAATCCCCATTTAAATAGTATAAACTGAAACACCCAAGGCCTCCAAAACCCTAAACCCCCAAACCCCAAGATTGCTCAACAATTGTAAACGACAATATAATGGCCATGATTCAAGCGATCGACGAAGGTTCGTAATTCAACACTTTCTTATGTTTTCGATTTATATTCTGATTTTTATTTTACTGTGAAACATTGCAGAAGTCTGTTTGGAAACCCGAGTGGCGTTGCCTGCACATTTTGTTATGAAAATTTCGAAGCATTGCATTCTGAATTGCGAATCACAAGTATTCACTGCTGGTGGTTACAATTGGTTAGTTGATCATGCTACAAGATTTTATGTATTTGTTATTGCTTCAAAACGTTGATATTGGTGATTAAACACAGGAAACTAAAAATCTACCCTGATGGGCTAGATGGCTGTCATAATTCAGACTATCTTTCAGTTTTATTGTCCATGGTTGAAACAAGCACCTCTTCTGCAGATTTTGAGGTTAATGTAATGTGTAGCATCCTTCTCTATAATCAAAATTCTGATTATTATGTTTATTAAAATCATTTTTCCCCTTCAAGCACCCCAACAATCCTCCCCTCAAGGACCAATTAATGACCTTTCCTGACCCAACACTGCTGCCAGGCTCTGATACCACTGTTGGGATTGAGTTAACTCAACGCTAGTATAATATTGTCCGCTTTGGGCTGAATCCGCACGGATTTATTTTTGAATATCCTCCAAAAAGCCTCATTCTAATGGAGTTCACTTGGGACTTATAAGGTGTAAAATTTTCTTCACAACTTCCGACGTGGGACTTGGTTTGCACCCCAACAACAACTAAAACATTTCTATACTATGCATTATTTATTCAAGAAAACAACTCTTCAATATCCTTTACAATAGTTAGTCAATCTCTTCCATGAATTCGTTTTAAGTTTTTAAATAAATTAAAATACAATAACAATTGCTTTGGACCAAAATACAACAAATTCAAGTTGAAATTTTTACAAAATATGGGCTCAGATTGAACCTTTAAATAGTTTAGCTTAGTTATGTCATCTCATGATTCCCCATTTGAACTTAAAAAATAAAATATAATTGTTTTATATATATATATATATATACAATTACCATGATATCTAAATTATTATTATTAACAAAAATCACATCAAAATTATTAACAAGAATCACATCTAAAAATTTTCCAATATATTTTTCAAAAAAATTAATATACTACATACTTATTATTTTTATTTTATCTATACAATTTCCTATATCTCATATAAGAGAGGGAAAAAAAAAATTAAACCAAAATACAAAACAAACACACCCAAAATAAGATAACTTATCTTATATTGTATCGAAATACACCCTCTTTAAATCAAAATATAAAAGTAATAACAAAAATATATATAACAAGACCAAAATTATATATATTCATAAAGTATATAAAATTTGAAACTTTTGCAAGTGTAAAAGAAAAAAAAGAAAGAAAAAATGTGTAATTTGATTAGATTGTGTTGTGAGTGTGGCAACTCTTATGATACATACTAATTCAAGAAACACTTGAGTCTTCTTGGTGAAGAAACTTAAAGCGTATGAAGTTGAAAATACTTGTATGTTTGTTGTCTTGACGTTGATCATTGAGAGATTATGGTTAAGATGCATTGAGGTGTATCATTCGATGAATTTCTAGTGGAATATAACATGGGTTAGAATCCTCAGACCCAGATCTTTATTCGATAGAATTGGGCAAACAAACCTCTGTGTTTCTCTATTTATATATTTTGTACTTGTTATCCGAACATCCAATAAATTATAATTCCAAAACAAAATTATTCCGCTATTTGTTAAAACAATATCTGAATTTGTTGAAGTGTAAATATATATATTTATATATTATTAGTGTCAATTGAAATAGAAAATATTAAAGATTTATTAAATATATTTATTAAATCTATATTATATAAACAAAAGATAAAAAGAGAAATAAAGAAAGGGATAATGAGTGGTAAGCTCAATACATCCAAGGCATTTAACTCATTTACAACAATTATCGAGTGTTAAATTCCCCTATTCCAACGAAGTAGAGTTACCAATGTTTAAGGAATTTACGTAATCTCAATTATCTCAAAAAATAAATAAATAAATAAGAAAACACCAAAAAAACAATGATGCATACTTGCAGAGCTAAAAAACACGTATTAAAAAATTATTTCGGATGTGCCTCAAATTACTTTTTTTGTTTCTTCAAAAGCAATAAATAATATTAATTCAAACAACACGGAAAATTTTATTAATACGTGGAAACTTAAACTTGTTCATTTTATTTTACATACAAGAACAAGTATTCATATTTTGTTTGCAAATTTATTATCTATTATTCAGAACTTTGACATTATTCTAGTTCGGCACGTAGAGAGACTATTTTTATAGTGTCACTTGGTTTTCAAATTTAATGTTCTGGAGGCAAAAATTTGTAATTTCCGCTGAAAATCGCCTTACCATTATAGTAAATACCTTCGTTGTCACAAACAATCTTTTCTTCACCAAGTATTCCTAATGCTCTAGTCCGTGGCAGAAATCTTTGACCGCCGCTATAAACCGCCTTATCATTTAAGTAAACACCTTCATCGGCATCAAAAATCTTGTTTTCACCAATTATTCCAAATGCTCTAGTTGGTGGCAGAAATCTTTTACCCCCACTACGAATCGTCTTATCATTAAAGTAAACGCCTTCATCGGCACTAATGACCTTGTTTTCAGCAAGTATTCCAAATGCTCTAGTTGGTGGCAAAAATCTTTGACCGCCGCTACAAATTGCTTTGTCATTTAAGTAAACGACTTCATCGGCATCAAAAACCTTATTTTCACCAAGTATTTCAAATGCTCTAGTTGGTGGAAAAAATCTTTGACCACCGCTACGAACCGCCTTATCAGTTATGTAAACACCTTCATCGACATCAATAACCTTATTTTCACCAACTATTCAAAATGCTCTAGTTGGAGGCAGAAATCTTTGACCGCCGCTACGAACTGCCTTATCATTAAAGTAAACACCTTCATTGGCATTAACGATCTTGTTTTCACCAAGTATTCCGAATGCTCTAGTTGGTGAAAGAAAGGTCGTTGATGCCGATGATGGTGTTTTCTCAAATGATAAGGCGGTTCCTAACGGAGGCAGAAATCTTTTACCACCGCTACAAATCGCCTTATCATGAAAGTAAACACCTTTATCGGCATCAACGACCTTGTTTTCACTAACTATTCCAAATGCTCTAGTTGGAGGCAGAAATCTTTGTCCGCCGCTACTAATAGCCTTATGATTTAAGTAAACACCTTCATCGGTATCAACGACCTTGTTTTCACCAACTATTCCATATGCTCTAATTAGAGGCATAAATCTTTGACCGCCGCTACGAACCGCCTTATCATTTAAGTAAACACCTTCATTGACACCAACGACCTTGTTTTCACCAAGTATTCCAAATGCTCTAGTTGGTGGCAAAAATCTTTGACCGCCGCTACGAACCGCTTTATCATTTAAGTAAACACCTTCATCGGTATCAACGAACTTTTTTTCACCAAGTATTCCAAATGCTCTAGTTGGTGGCAAAAATCTTTGACCGCCACTAGGAACCGCCTTATCATTTAAGAAAACACCTTCATCGGCATCAACATCCTTGTTTTTACCAACTACTCCAAATGCTCTAGTTGGAGGCAGAAATCTTTGACTGCCGCTACGAACTGCCTTATCATTTGAGTAAATACCTTCATCGGCATCAACGACCTTGTTTTCACTAACTATTCCAAATGTTCTAGTTGGAGGCAGAAATCTTTGTCCGCCGCTACTAATAGCCTTATGATTTAAGTAAATGATCGAAGATTTTTGGAGAGTTTTTAAAATATCTTTTAAGATACAAAAAAAATGATATATGTATAAAATGAAAATAGTGTCATGTGTGTTCGTGTAGTCACTCCAAAAACTTCGTCAAAAATAAAAAAATCTCTTTAACCGGTGAGTGTCCGGGTCGAACTCAGGGAATATGCGAATATCCTATATTTAATTAGAAAAAGTGCAATGAGTTAATGCAATCGAAGAAACTGAAAAGATAAATTGCGGAAATTAAATCTAACTAAAAAAAAATGATAAAATATACGTATCTCGAAAAGGATGAAGCGAGGCGTTTGTGTCTGACTTTTGCGTTCCTTAATGGCTAGATTTCCATGGATGAAATGAGCGGGATGACGATGGCGTGATAGCGAAAAATATGTGTATAATTGCGAGGCGGCACAGAGATATGAACGTGATCGCATTTGCTCGCTTAAGCCGATTCTCGACTCGGTTGGTACTTGATCTTGGGGGATTTACAACGAGGCTTCAGCGACACCCGGCGAAGAACATTATAAGCAAGAAACCCTACTGTCACTAGGAATCTCTGTGACCCAATAGACCCCCGCCTATCCCCCATGAATTATTCTTCCAACCGTTCCGCTAGTGGCTCTACCCCTTTTATTACCTCTCTTTAATCAAAATCGAATTCAGAACAGCAACTAAGCAGGTCGACAAGGCTCCCGCGTACTTAGCTACGTTGAACTACCCGGAAACCGCTTTTGGCGCATAACAGGGCTGAAATAGTCGATTCTTCTGTCGCCCTTCCGCAACCTTGTCAAAATCCAACTTAAACAATTCAAATCGAACATGGAATTTTTGGGTGAAGGTGAGGTGGAGAAATATGATAGGAATTTTACTAGCAAAAATACTACGCTGAAATTAAAAGAAAAAGGGGGAGAAATCAGTTTGCTCGCGACACAAAACCGAAAATCTCATATTATTAAACTAGATAAAAAAATACGGAAGAAAAGAAATGGAGAAAATATAATGTATATTATTGTGTATATATGGTGTATATATATATCTACGGTGTATCTATATCTATCTATGGTCTATATATATATATTGTACAATTAGAGGGGATATTTATAGGGGAAAAGCTTCTAAAAGCTTGACGGTTACAACCGCCAATAAATAACTAATTCTAAAAATAACTACTAACTACCTCTAAAAATAACCATAAATAACTAACTCTAAAAATAGCTACTAATATAACTACTAATAACTACCTATTTTCTAGAAGGTTTTAGAATAAAAATTACACAAAAATAGCCAAAAATTGACTAAAAAGTAGTGCAGGATTTTAATTAAAAGAGCTAGGAGAGTGTAGTAAATGCAGGAGCTGAGGGTGCAGGAGACATAAATGCAGCAGAATTCTGTGCAGGAATTATTGTGGCGGCGCAGTAAATGCACTGCTGACCAGCGGCAATAAATGCAGCGAGAATTAATGCAGTCGCCGCTTCGCTCACTTCCACGTATGGCTTTCCGCTCCGCTCATATTTTCGTGTCAGCCGCCGCTTGAATTCCGTGTTAGCCGCCGCTTCGCTTTCCGCGCTCGCTCGCCTTCCGCGCTCATAAATACAGCCGCCGCTCGCCTTCCGCGCTCATAAATACAGCCGCCGCTCGCCTTCCGCGCTCGCTTGCCTTCCGCGCTTGCGCACTCCTATGTAGCCGCCGCTTGTCTTCCGCGCGGCCGTCGCTTGCCTTCTGTGCGGCCGTCGCTTGTCTTCCGCGCTCATAAATACAGCCGCCGCTCGCCTTCCGCGCGGCCGTCGCTTGCCTTCCGTGCGGCCATCGCTTGTCTTCCGCGCTCGGTTGACTTTGACTTTCGCGCGTTGACTTTCTGGCGTTGACCGTTGACTTTTGTTGACTTTCACGCCGGTGACTTTTTTTCGCTTCTGAAGCCATTTTTTCACTTTTTAAGGCCAGTTTTGGGCTCCCACATCAGTTTTCAAGCATTATTTCACCTATATAAATAATGAACATCTTATAAATATTTCTTTAAATAAATAATACTTATTAAATAAAATTAATTTAGTTAAAATTAAATACTTAAATAGCACATAAATAATGCCAAAAAATATAATTCAAGAAACACATCAATTAATTTAATTTATACACCAAAATAATTATAAATTGCACTTAAAAACTAATAAATTAATATTATACAAACAATATGAAATTAATACAATTATTAGAATAAATTAACATAAATGATATCAAAATTTGACATAAATAAATAAATAATTAAATAAATATAAGCTATAAAATATGGCAAAATCAAGAGTTATCAGTAAACACCTTCATCGATATCAACGACCTTGTTTTCACCAACTATTCCAAATGCTCTAGTTAGAGGCATAAATCTTCGACCGCCGCTATGAACCGTCTTATCATTTAAGTAAATACCTTCATCGGTATCAACGACCTTATTTTTACCGACTATTCCAAATGTTCTAGTTGGAGGTAGAAATATTTGACCACCGCCACGAACCGTCTTATCAGTAAAGTAAACACCGTTATCGGCATTAACGACCTTATTTTCACCAAGTATTCCAAATGCTCTAGTTGGCGGCAAAAATCTTTGACCGCCGCTACGAAGTGCCTTATCATTTAAGTAAACACCTTCATCGGTATCAACTGCCTTATATTCTCCAAGTTTTCCATTTTTTTTAGTTGGAGACGAAAATTTATAACTTCCACTAAGAAGTCCCTTATCATTGTAATAAGTACTTTCATCATTATTTGTCACTCTTTCTTCAAGTTCTTAAGCTTGACATTTTTTACAATAAATATTAGGCCCAGTACAAATAGGATAAATGAAAACTTACCAAGTAATGATTTTTTTGGAGGATTCATTCTCACTGCAACAATGAACTTGTGAATCTAAGAATGAAGTCTGAGTTGTGTGTTGAATTCAAATTTTTCAACCATTATTTATAAGGAAAGAAGTACTTAATAAATTTATTGTATCTTTAATACCTTACCTCCTAGTATCATGTGAGATCTTTTAATTATGATGAATGCATATTATGTTCTTAGTAGACTTGCTCACATAATTTGAGCAATTAGTTTCAATTTGTCAAAATATCGAATTAACATCAAACCATCTATATCAAGACTTTGATTCCAGAAAATTTGAAACCACTATTTATGTTTATTTGTTCATTTTATTTATAGTTTTATCAATTTCAAATTGAGATAATTAATTTCAATTTATCAATTTTATATGTGTTTTCAGAATATATATATAATCGCAATAGAACATATGTATACAACTAAAAGAAAGCACCCGAATACCCTATTCAATACTTAGTAAGTCACATATATTCGTTTTACTGTTTTCTAAAAAATGAATTGAAAATAAAATTGTGATACCCGTAGTTGGATCGATGTTAAGCTAACTTCCGTACATGAATCAGCCAGTGATAGGTTATACGAGATTAAATTGATTGATTGGACTACTTATGATAATAATATGTACATTCTGTTTAAGGATCGCTACCGAGAGAACTCTAGATTAATTTCAAGATGAGTGACCATTCAAAAGTCTCTCAAAGTACATGTGAGTGAGGACAAAGAAAAAATTCCAATTGAAATTTTACAAAATATAGACTCAAAAGAGAACCTGAAAATAGCTGATTTTAATTATTATTTTTTCGTGATTACATTTGAACTAAAAACCAGAATGAAACTTTGACCATCAATTTAGAATCATATGAACAATATGCATCATATCTATTTCTAATAAAACTATAAAATGTTTAATTTCTTCCCAAATATATATATATATATCACATTATATAGTCTCACACAATACATACAATATTTAATTTTAGCACAACATACACTGTAATTATGAATAAACAACACATATTGTATATATGCTTATGTTGTTTCTGTATTTTATGTTGATTTTTCAAATTCAGCACTGTAACATTTCATTGGATACTGACCTTATAATTAATGCAACATGAAATTTAACAGTTATTACTTTTGAAAAATGTCATTTGTCATCGTTGCTTTAAAAGTGTGTATTAGTTTAAAACATCTTCAAAATATCATTAAGTAATTAACTATTGGAAAATAACATTTTATATAAGTACATGAATGTGATATTAATTTTCAATTTTTTTTTTTTTTTATTTTTTTATTTTTGGTCATATCAGTTCATTATACTGAAATCAAAACAAATTTGAATGCCAAAATATATTATTATGAGAATCTGCAAACATAACATATTTTTGGGGTTCTTACTTCGGATTCCTTCTTTTTTTTTCCGTTTAATGTTTGTTTAGTAATATTAAAATGTTAAATGATCTTGATTTGTGTTTATGTTTTTATTTGTTGAACATTGATAGTTAGAAATCGCATGCATTAAATGTTCATATTATATGCGATATTTGAGTGATTTTGATTGGATTCTACCTAATTTATATGTGTATTGTTTATTTGCTATATGCAGAGGACAAATATCAAATTTGGCGTAATTGGTAGAAAAAGTAAAGAAAAATTCAGATTTGCACCACCTAGTTACTCATGGCCATGACTAACTACGCCCTCTTGATATGAAAATTTAATTAAAGGCCCAAAAGTCCAACTACAAAATAATTAGAGCAAAAATTAAATAAAAATGTAGGATCACACTTTTTAGACAGAACGGCCAGAGCAGATAAGCACAAGAGCAAAGACTGACAAACTCATATATCACGCATGAGCAAATCGACAAAGAAGATTTCTCCCTCCCACTATGACATTATCTTCCTCTTTTGTTCCTTGTTATTTGATTATGGAGTAGATACTTTTTTGGTTTGAAGGGTGATAATGTTTTGGTTATTTTGTTTTGGAGATTCTTAATTTTCTTTATAAAAGTTCTTTTTTATTATCAATATTTGTCTAATTCTGATAATAACGTTTGTGATTGTGATATTGATTGGATATTTTGGTACCAATATTTGAATTAGTCTGATAATCTAAAGTCAATTCAGGTAGGATATCCGTAATTGTATTCGCACTTGAATAGGTAACAACCGGGTTGAACTTCCCGGGAGTTAGACAATCAAATCTAATTTTTCCTCTTAGGTAGTAATTGTTTGAATTTGGTTTTTCTAGATTAGAATGCGATTAGGCAATATTTCTTATGGGCGCACCTAAGTTTATTTTTTTAACTATGAGTAGTTAACGGTCGTACCTTAATTACCTACACTGTAAGGAAAAATTGGTTGTCAGAGCTTGTTGATTACTATAACCAATTTATTGATATTTTAATAAGAACTAACTTTATTGAATTAATGATAAAAACACAAGTGTCATAACTGCATCATCCTTACCCTGACATCCCCTTGATAGTCAGTTCCTCTTTAATTTAATTGCTTTCTTATTTTTTTTATTAGATAATAAAAGAAAATTCCCCCATTTATTTACTGCATTAGAACGCGAAAGAGTGAATCACACAATCCCTGTGGAGACAATCCATTCCCCTGTATTACATTAAATTATGATCACGGAATAGGTGAAATATTTAATTGACGGTGCGACCAGTCAAACATTATTTATTTATTAATAAAATAATCAGTTTAGTTCAAGTTGGGGTTTTTAATAACAAACTTTAGTTTATTTTGAACCATAAATTTGAATGCTAGACTCTAAGATCATCTCCAACCGAGGAGGTTTTCCTCCAACCTACCCTGCAGTTTTTCAAAATTCACCTGCGGGTGCATTTTTTCTTTTTTTTTTTTAAATATAATTATCTATTTACTTATAAAATTATCTATTTATTTATATAATTATCTACTTTTAAAATATTGTTTATATATTTATGTAGTTATCTATTTTTTTATATTTATTTAATTTTTAATTTTTTTAAATATCATCAACAAAATAAAAAATTGCATTAATTTTTTTAATTGAACATATATGGGAAGGGTATAGTAACTCTACCGATTAGTTATGTTGTACTAATTATGTTTAATCCAATAATATTGATTTTTTTTAATCTATATTTATATTTTTAATAATATTAATATTTTTATGCTTTAATTTAAATATACATTAAAATCACTACAAAAAAATAGTATATTTGTAACGGAATTTCATTACTAAAGTTCACGTAGCTAAAGCAATTTCATCTCAAATTTCGTCTCTAATATCATTAGTAACGGAAAAAGTGGATTTAACAACGAAAAAATTTTGTTACAAAATTGATATTTTTTTGTAGTGAATATTAATAATATAATTTATCGGTATAATATTTAAAATATTAATTAAAAATATTATTATAACTTAAATGTATAAAAATAATAAAATATTAAATTTTATTTGTAATTTTAAAAATGATGTAAAATAAAATATAAAGAAAATATTTTTTAACCTTACAAAAATGGAGGGTATGGTTGGAGAAGAGACCCTGCAAAAATAGAGGGTATGGTTGAAGATTAGTTATTGTAGCAGACCCTGCAAAAATAGAGGGTATGGTTGGAGATTAGTTATTGTAGCAGACCCTGCAAAAATAGAGAAATGTATTGTAGACCCTGCAGCAAAAATGGAGGGTATGGTTGGAGAAGAGACCCTGCAAAAATATAGAGGATATGGTTGGAGATTAGTTATTGTAGCAGACTCTACAAAAATAGATAAATGTACTGTAGATCCTGCAAAAATGGAGTTATGGATTGGAGATGGTCTAATCAATACTATAAAAGATCATGATATCTAGAACTTATATAGAGTCAGCTATTTTCACAAAATTTTAAAATTTTTTATGGGTGATTCTAAAGATTATTTAAATATTTTTCATTAAACCTAATTGAATTTACCTTTTAAACTCTAATATAACGGAGCCGCCTAATCAACCTAAAGGTCATTTTTTCAAATTGTTCTCCATTTCTAAGTTCATAGCTATACTAATTATTTATGGCTTTGGATTTCCTGTATCAGTAGGGTGCTGATTACATCTCTAGCTTCATCTTACATCTGCTTCATCTTTTTTAATAATAAATAGATGATTTAAATTAGTTGGAGATATGATTATTTTATAACGACTGTATAGTTGAGGGTTTAAAAATTCCTAATTCTGTTTTTAATTCAATTAAATTTCATGATCAATATTATAATATAAAATGATTCTTTATGCGTGCGTAAATGTTAATTTATTTTAATTAAAAATAATTTAAAGTTTTAAGAAATTAATGAATGTGAATATGTATTAAAATATTTTCACATAATTAACAATAATTCAGATATTTTAACACGTAATTTAAATTAAGAATTTCATTATATGTCAAAATATGAATCATGTATATATTAGATATTGAAAAATGCAAAAAAAATATATTTTTTTTTTGTTTACGTGCATAATCACAATAGTAATAATTAATTTACTTTTATACCCTTAGATTAATATAAGTTCTTAGATTAATTTTTGTAATCCAAAAGGTAGTTAGACAATACAAGATCCCAGGCCATTAATTATATATAGTTTGAAAAGTTTCAAAATTTATACACAAGATGAAAATATATATATATATGTAATTAATTTTGGTAATATATTTTTTATTATCACAATATTTATATTTATTTTACATGGACATATTTCAATTCAATAAGTAAACATATTTTCTTATATTATTCTTAAATCTTTGTAGTGTGGAGAGTAAATTTGTGATTGTAAGGTCATGGTTCGTCTCCACCTGTAACACATGGCTCGCCTAGCGATAATTAATTATTGCGAGTCTCCAAAATAATGCTCCCTCCATCCCACGTTGGATATCTAGGTCACTGTAGACACGAGAATTTAGTATAGTATAATTAGCAGATAATTAAGAATGTATTAGTAAAAATAATTATCCTATAATTTAAATAATTATAAATTAAGATTAAGATAATTAATTTAATTAAAATTTTAAAAAAAAAATTAAATTAAAAAGTTTATAATGAGATTAAAGTGTGTAATCATTTTTCAAAAAATGAAAGCGACACGGGATGTGGGACAAATAGAAACGGCAAGATGGACATGGTACGTGGGACGAAGAAAGTAATAAACAATACAAAAAATTTAAAAACGATGCATGAACGTAGCCACATGTACTTTATTGCAATTTTCACAAATAGAACTTGGCAAGTGAAAATTATTCTTGCACATCAATTAATTTACAGTTTATAATAAAAACACGAAATAGTTTCAAATAATTAAATATATGGTGGGAAGATATTATTTTTTACCTTATAATAACCAGCCAATATATGGTGGGAAGATATTATTTATATTAATTTAATTTAATTTTTAAAAATCAAATGAATGGACGAGATTTACTAACTATTGAATACTATGCTGGATACTGGGGCATTTTATATTTTAATAAATAATGGATAATATTGTATATCAATTTTCTTTTTGTTGTATTCAAAAGTTTGGGTTGTGAATTACTTATATTTTTAAAAATGATAAAATTTGTAAATTGAAGTCAATGATTTGAAAATGAATCATTAGAACTAAAATAGAAAAAAATAAAATAAAATAAAATGGTGGTTTCAAAATTACCCGAATCAAAGTCAATGGTTTGAAAATGAATCATTAGAACTAAAATAGAATAAAATAAAATAAAATGGTGGCTTTAAAATTACCCGAATCAAAACCTTGATATAGTTGATCCAATTTTATTTTGATATTTTCAGAAATATAAACCATTTGTTCAAATTATATATACGTGTCTACTAAGAACATAATTTTCATCCATCTTAATTACGTGATCTCACAAAATACTAGTATGTAATGAATTATAGCTACAATAAATTTTCAAAGTATTTTTTTTTTTCTTTGCTTATAAATAAAAGTTGAGAAACTTGAAGTTAACACACATAACACATCTCATTTTTTGATTTTCAAATACATTCAACAAAAATGAATTCTCCCAAGAAGTTACTCGTTGGTAAGCTTTCATTTATCCTATTTGTATTGTGCCTTACATTGATTGTCAAAAAATGTGAAGCTCAACAACTATTTGGAGAAAGAAAGGTGGCGAATCTTGATGAAGATGCATACTACAATTATAAGTCATTTACCGGAAGTCACCGGTCTTCGCCTCGAGGTCATATAATAGAAAAACTTGGAGAAAGAAAGGTCGTAGATAATGGTGAAGGTATTTACGACAATGATATGGCACTTCTTAGCGGAAGTTATAAATTTCCCCCTCCAACTAAAACAATTGGAAAACTTGGAGAAAACAAAGTCGTAGATGTCGATGAAAGTGTTTACTACAATGATAAGGCACTTCTTAGCGGAAGTTATAAATTTCCCCCTCCAACTAAGACAATTGGAAAACTTGGAGAAAACAAAGTCGTCGATGCCGATGAAAGTGCTTATTACAATGATAAGGCACTTTTTAGCGGAAATTATAACTTTCCCCCTCCAACTAAGACAATTGGAAAACTTGGAGAAAACAAAGTCGTAGATGCCGATGAAAGTGCTTATTACAATGATAAGGCACTTTTTAGCGGAAATTATAACTTTCCCCCTCCAACTAAGACAATTGGAAAACTTGGAGAAAACAAAGTCGTAGATACCGATGAAAGTGCTTACTACAATGATAAGGCACTTCTTAGCGGAAGTTATAAATTTCCCCCTCCAACTAAGACAATTGGAAAACTTGGAGAAAACAAGATTGTTGATGCTGATGAAGATGCTTACTACAATGATAAGTCAGTTTTTAATGCACATTATAAATTTCTTCCTCCAGAACATTAAAGTGGAAGACCATAATGTAATTAAAGATATAACCGTTATTTGCAAGTGGAACTAGTAGAACTCTATTGAGTTGATGAATAAATATGTGAGCAATGTATACATACTTGTTCTTGTATGTAAAATAAATGGACAAGTCTAATTTTCCACATATAAATAAAGTTTGTCGTTTTCTTTGAATTAATATTGTATGTTTCATGTTGTGGAAAAAAATAAAAAAATATTTTGAGGCGTGTAAGAAATAATTTTTTTTTAATATGTTTGTTATCTCTTCAAGTGTATGCAAATTTATTTATTTAATTTTTTTTTTTTTTTTTGGGATAATACACACTACGAAAATTCCTTAATGTAACTCATATTCATTTGAATATGGAAATCATTTAAAATTCAAAATTTGTTATGAATTAGTTAAAAAACTGATCAAATATTCTAAAATAAATAATAAAAATGTTTTGAATTGTCATCTTACAATATCAAAATGTTGTTTTACAAAACACTATAAGACAAATAACTAATATATTCGAATAGTAAAAGCAGCTACTTGAATCCACTAACAACTAATTAAATTATCTAACAATTTAAGTCTTGGGGCTTGCTTAGCTTTCAAAATAATTTTATTTTTCCGAATAAATTCCGGAAACAATATCGAAATTATTCTTAATTTTTATATTTTCTAAAAATAAAACTAAAATGCAACATCAAACTAAAATAACATATAGGCAAAATTACTTATAACATATATGTGGTTTTTTAAGAGTTTGTATTATTCTTAGTCATGATTTAAAAATTGAATAAGGCTCTCGTATTTTCGATAATATTACATTGGTTTTTGTGCAATATTTCTAAAAATAAGACAAAATCTTATGCATTTTTTGGGGAATTTTATACAATATTTTTTAGAACATAAGGAAGCATCGTGTAGTTTACAAATTACGAGGCAATACGACGAAAGGTTTTCAAACTATAATTGGATTATAAACAATTATACACATATAATTTATAAATTTGTAAAGCTATAAAGTAAAAAATAAAACCATGTTATCCACAATGTACTTAGAGTCAGCTATGTGAAATATAACTATGGATTTATATTAATAGCCCCCTATATAAATTTTTCCTATAATTAGTGGTTGATAAATTAAAAGTTAACACTTAGACCCCTCCCAACACTCGTATTTTTCTTTTATTATTTTTTTTAATATGTTATGCAATTTTTATTTTTTTTCAAAATTTATTGAATTTCAAACAATTCGGCTCGGCTTCGAATGTGTTGGATGCAGAATGACCGTTTCACCTAAATGCTCGAATTATTAGAAAAATACAGTCATCAATTTATATATCCGCAAATCGGAATCCCCACGGAATGATTTTGTAAAGATGTATTCATTGGCTCAGATTTTGTCAAAATCCTATTCATGAATCATAAATCCTTATCCTTAACTCCAACATATGATACAATTATACAAACCATTATATATATATATATATATATATAAATCTTGATATCTACAACTTACATAGTGGGCTATTTTTCCATGCGCATGGTTATTGAAAAATATTTAATAATTATTCAATAAATATAATTGATTGTATCTTTTAAATTCTTAATATAATAAATAGGGCTAACCAACCTCATCAAATTTCTGATTTTTTTCTTTTATAGTTTGGAAAGTTTCAAACACTTAACGTGTATATATGTATAATATATTATCTCTCCCCCTCTGTTATCTAAATCTATTCTATTTTGCTTTTGTTTCTGTCGTTTGAATTTATTCTTATTTTTTATTTTTAGTTAAAAAAAAAAATACCACTTTTTTGCTTCTTCTTATTCAAAAAGGTAAAAAAAATTCTGTTTATAAGTATTTTTTAAAATTCATATCCGATCAAATGAGCATACAATTGAATAACCAAGAGACTATATAATTTTGATTATATATATTTATTTATTTATTATCACTTTTGTATTTTGATTTTACCTCGCATATTTCCATTCAATAAGTTATCATATTTTGCTTATATCATTCTTAAATATGATGTAACAATCACATAACACGAAAGTAAAAAGGGAATATAGTAAGATAGAAAATCAAATTATTATTGTTTAAAATTGCAAAATAAAGTGATTATAAATTGTATTCAAATCAATTATTACAATTTTCACAAATATATCAAGCAAGAAATTGAAACTTTTCAAGTGAAAATCGCTCCTTCCATCGATTATTTGACTGTATATAATCTTTTATAAAAATAACGATTGTTACAAATATGTATATATATAGATTGAGAAGGTTTTTTTATTATTTTTTTTCCTGTTATCATAAACAATCAATAATTATTTCTTATGATAAATATAAGATAATAATAGTTACACTATTTTTCTATTTATATGATTCTAAGCTTTCAAACTAATGTATTTGGTTTGGTTTTTTGTTTAAGTTTTTTATTGAACAGTAAATTTAATTAAAATTTTCCGAGATGAAATATATATATTATTTCATTAATGAAAAATCGTGATGGTTGCACAGTAAAAAAAAGTAAAATCAAACTAAAAAAAAAAGTACAATTAACAAATTTTTTATTGAAATAGAATCACGAAAAGATGTAACCAAAATCAAGTGTTTAAAGCTTTATTTAAGACCAATTACTACAGTTATTATTATTATTATTATTATTATTAGACCATCTTCAACTCATTACTTTATTTTTGCCGTTTGCCCTTATTATCGTTGTTGTTTTAAGTTTAGATATTTTTTTATATTATTTATCTTAGTTTAAGGCGGAGCCACTAGTATAGATATAGTCTTGTAGATTCTTATTTTGTCGTAATACAATTTTCATATTTTTCCCCCAAAATTTAATATGGTATCAGAGCCCGATTTTTCAAAATAAAAACCCTAGCTGCTGCCGCCGTTGTTCGCCGTCGACACCGCCTTCACCATCGAACTGCCGCATCATCGCCGGACGACCACCAAAGTTTCGTCACCAACAGCCATGCATGCCGGACTCACGTGCCGCTAACGTGAATCGTGGCGGAAGGGCTTTTCCGCCGCCGCCCTTCCAGCTGCGCGTGCGGGCGCGGCCGGCAACCGCCGCCAATTTTGATTTCCTACACCATGGTGTGGTTGGTTTTGTCATTGGAGTTAATTTTAATTTTTAAACTATTACTGGGATGGCTTCCTCAGTCCTGAATATCGTGATTATCTCGCATCGAGTTCTTACTTTCAATTCCTCTTCTGTCATGAACAATTCGTGGTATTTTTATTTCGGTTGCTGCCATCATATGATACCTACACTTGGCCTCTTGATCGATGTGTATCATGTATCTTCTTCATTGCCTATACATACTGCTAATGAGAGTCGCATGGATATAACTCATTCAAGATCCTAATCTCTACCATCTATAATCTTTCCTGATACTTACTGCATTCCTCAATTGGCTTTAAATTTTGTATCAGTTGACCAAATAGTTGGGCAGTGACTTACTGTTACTTTTTCTTCTTCTGTTGTGCAGGTTCAGAATCTACGTACAGGTCAAATTCTTGAGACAGATTGAAAAATGGGTCAACTATTTGAGGTAGAGTTTTTGAAAAGTCCACTCCATAATTTATCTCCTGCATGGTAGTTTTTCTTATGCTGATTGTGTTGGCGACCCTACTGATCGCCGTTCGACCACTCGTTTTCAGCCACTCGCTTCTGCTTCTCTTGGTTGATTCTCACATTTCTTATCGCAGCAAGAAGCAGACTTTGGTTTCTCAATTGAATACTGAGTCAGAGTATCGTGCTCTTGCTAACTCTACATTAGAACTTCTATGACTTCATCAACTACTCACTAATCTTGGTGCCCCTCAACTATCTTCTACGGCTCTTCACTGCTATAATCAAGGTGTTATGAAGATAGCCCATAATGATACCTTCTACTAGCGCACCAAGAATATTAAGTTTGACTGTCACTTCTTCAACAGCGTGTTGTCAATGGGAGAGTTCACCTCATTCCGGTATCCCCTGCAAATCAGACAGTAGATATTTACACCAAGTCTCTTCCTCAAGGCCGCTTCCGATTACTCTTGGACAAATTCAAGTTGATCTCTACTACTCCATTTGAGTTTAAGAGGAGGTTAGATTTAGATATTTCATATATATTATTTATCTTAGTTTAGACTGAGTCTACTACTATATATATAGAGAGAGAGAAAGAAAGAGTGACTTGTAAACTCTTATTTTAGTCGTAATATAATTTTCATATTTTCCCCTAAAATCTACTAATTATTATTTAAAGAATATCAAAATGAATGGATGAGATTTACAATTGAATAGGATATTTGGGCTTTCTCTTAATAAATAATGGATAATTTGTATATTAATTTTCTTTTAGCTGTAGTCATAAGTTGGATAAAGAATTATATATTTTTTTAAAAAAAAATTGATAAAATTTGTAAAGTGAAGTCAATGGTTTCAAATTGAAATCCTCGGAACTAAAATTGAAATCAATAGACAAACATAATCGTGATTACAAAATTGCTAGATTCAAAATTATGATATAGATGGTTCGATTTTTAATTTGATATCTTGATGAATCTAAACTATTTTTTCAAATTGCCTGAATAAGTTCACTTAGAACGTAATATCCATTGATCATAATTAATGATCTCAATACTAGGATGTAACAAACTATAGCTAGAATAAATTTTTAAAGAAGCACCTTTTTGCTTATAAATAAAGGTTGAGAAACATGAAACCAACACACCACTCGAATTTCATTCTTACATTCACAAGTACATTCTGGCAACCAAAATGAATCCTCCAAAAAAGTCACTCGTTGGTAAGTTTTCATTTATCCTATTTGTATTCGGCCTAACATTGATAGTCGAGAAATGTGAAGCTCAACAATTTGGAGAAAATAAGGTGACAAATCTTGATAAAAGAACTTATTATAATGATAAGTCACTTGAAGAAAGCAAGATCGTAGACGGTGATGAAAATGTTTAGTACACTGATAAGTCATTTCTTACCTCCATTCTCCAGCATATACGTACCCCTCCTCCGCAAGGAGAACTTGGAGAAAACAAGGTCCTAGATGGTGATAAAAATGTTTATTACAATGATAAGACATTTTTTGCTGGTGGACACCGGTCTCCGCCTAGAGCTCATACAATAGGAAAACTTGGAGAAAACAAGGTCGTAGATGGTGATAAAAATGTTTACTACAATGATAAGACATTTTTTGCTGGTGGACACCGGTCTCCGCCTAAAGCTCATACGATAGGAAAACTTGAAGAAAGCAAGGTTGTGGATGCTAATGAAAATGCTTACTACAATGATAAAGCTGTTTTTAGCGGAAATTATAAATTTCTGCCTCCAGAACATTGAATTAGAAAACCATAATGTGATTCACAATAAAACTGCTCTCTTTACGTACAAACCGAAGTAGAATATGGCTAAATTCTACTTTATTGGTGAATAAATATGTGAACAATATATGGATACTTGTTCTTGTATGTAAAATAAAATGGACAAGTTTAATTGTCTATATATAAATAAAGTTTACCCTCTTATTTGAATATTATATATTTTCAGTTTTGGCCAAAAAAAAAGAGAGTAATATGAGACACGTTTCATTAAACACGTTTGTTCTCTATACAAGTGTGCAATTTTTTTTAAAAATTTTTTATTTTATTTGTATTCCATAAAATTTATTTTCTATCAAAAGACAAAAAAATATACTTACTACATATTTTTTGAAACACCCAAATATACAAATTTAATTTATTTTTATTAAATATACTATTCGGATTGTGGTGGTTATAGATTTTAGTTCTGCACTTATTCAATAGTTACAAAAGTAATTGCTCTTAACTAATACAATTAAATAATATAATTAATATAAATATATATATATATAGTCTACAGTTATTGTTTTAGCACCAGATCTGTTGCTTTAAATATATTAAAATGTATTTTTATTTTTACATCATTAATCAACTTCACTTAATATATAATTATTATATTCTCAAAACTTATCCAACCATCCTCTCATTATAATCTCAATTCAAAAAAGACCTACTCCAAAACAACTACAAAATCTAAACAAAATTCCAAAATTAATCTAAATGCAAAAAAGACTAACTCTAAAACAAGCTGATGGTACATGATAATATAATATAATACACACATGACTCTATTTCCTTTTTGGTACGTAAGATGACTCATTTTTATTTTTAATAAGTTTATCAATTTTAAACATACCTAACAAATATAAATCAATTTAATTAAATTTCTAACATTTTATACGTAGGATTCACTCAAAACCCTTTTATTTTTACATATCTCCTCAATTACAAATATTTTTATCTACCTTTATAACTCATGATATTTTATAAAACTAATTTATGATAATGATAAATAAATAAATATTTTTTTTTATTCATTTGTATTATATAAAATTTTAAAAAATTTAAAATCCCAACAACACTACATATATAAAAAAAAATAATAAAATATTATCTTAACTTATTATTAATAACTTAATAACCTATCCTACCTAAAATATCGTGTCCCTGACAAGAAGCTCCATCTTTCGCGGGACTAAGGAAGTACATATTTTGAAAGCATATGAGTTAATTTCATATAGCATAATATACTATAAATTTCACTAAGTATATTTATACAGTATAATATACAACTTGCACAAAGCATATTTCTATATGATACAATATATTATTGTACTATATAAAAAATACATAGTTTGTCTATAGCTATTTCCTTTTACATGAATGGGGAATGTCGCTTAAGTGTGTGTATTTTTTTATTTTTTTTTTCTATAACGTGGGAATCCGCAGCCGTTATCCATCGGGTGCGCTTTAGATAAACCCCCGACGAAACCTAATAGCCTGCAAACTAGGTCCGACAAAGCAAATCACATTAGGCACTTACAGATGTGTTTTTTTTTTTTTATATAGCATTTTCAATACTAAGTATACCTTGAATTTTTAATTTAAAATTTAGTTATATCCAACTCTTACTTCGATTTCATATCTTCATTCCACTTTACACCATTTACGTTCTCCCCGCCATCCAGGATTCAAGATCCTTTGAAAAATTATGAGCAATGATAGAAAAAATCGACACGAAACATAAAATTAATTTGGCCACTGGTTTTCCGATATCTAGTGACACTGCCAAGCTAGCTATATATGTTTTTCCACTATAAATGAAAAACAGCGAAAGAACACAAACTATACATCCAAAAAAACTAACATTTAGGTGTGTTTGTTTGGGGGTTTGGATTTTTGAAGATTTGTAAGTATCGATTTTTAAGTTGTGTTTGTTTGAAGGTTTGAATTTTGTAATGATTATGTTGGAAAAATTATTATTATATTAAAAAAGGTGATGTATTGATGTGATAGTTTGAAATGAATGATATTAAAATATTGTTAAAATAAATAAAATTGAAAAAGTAAAGTGATGTTGGAATTGATATTTTTAAAATATTTTTTTTTAATTTTTTTGGAGATATTATTATTATTTTTATTTTTATTTTTATTTTATGAGATGCCGTAATAAGAATGGTGATTATTTATTGTCTCACCTACCGTCCAGTCCGTCAATCAGATCACGCAACAACTTCTGCTTACAGGAAAGGCAAAAGGAAACCTACGGTCTAGGAACGTGCCTAGATTATAGGGATAGGATTTTTAATTTGAATTTTGTACAGTATTTCAACGGTAAAGTCTGGTAAAGATTCGTCAAACGAACACAGGCTTAATAGACTTGAAACCCGAAGAGTAGCAATGGCCAACGCAAATAAACAGCCCCAAATAGTACAATCGATGGATGAACCACCAGCCCGCTACGTATAATATGGTAATACTGGTTATGAGGTCGTCAAGTATTGGTATATCATCTAATTTTGGCAATAGAAAATTGATGAATTCTATAGAACAAAATGCTAGATTTTGTGACACAAATATATATATATATATATATTATGTATTTATTTAAAACTAAATTATGAATTTTAGAATGCTCGTATACTTTGGAATAGAATACTTCTTACATCCATTAAGTAAGTATATTTAATGTATGCACGTATTGATTTGTTCACCCAACAATTATTAATAAAAAATACAATATAGACATATATATATATTATTCTCTCACAAAAATTAACAATTAATTTATATAAAATATTATTTTTTATATTATCAATACAATTTTCGTACTTCACATCATTTTTATATGTACAAATAGCATGTGGTATTATGGTTGACAGCATATACACTACAAAAAAAAATAATATCTTTATAACAGAATTCCGTCACTAAAGTTCACGTAGCTAATGTAATTTCATTCCTAATTCCATTTCTAATGTCATTAATAACGGAAAAAGTAGATTTAGAGACAAAAAAATTTTGTTACAAAAATGATTTTTTTCTTGTAGTGATACCTCTTATACGGAAAGCATGGTAAAATTTTAATTGATTAGCGCAAATCATAATATTTTTTGTTATTGGGTTTAGTTTCATATATAAATTGCATAAGTTATCTTTTTGTATAGCGAACAATTATTTACATCACTAGTTAACTGATCCAATGTAATTAATAACTCTTCTTCTTTTTGTAGCTGAATAGTTTGTTTTTTCTTTGCTTGCAAAATGTTTGCAAGAATATATATGTTTAGTTACATCACTACAATAAAATATCATTTTTGTAACGAAATTTTTTCCTCCCTAAATCCATTTTTTCCGTTACTAATAAAATTAGAGACGGAATTAAGGATGGAATTACGTTAGCTACATGAATTTTAGCGACAGAATTCTGTTACAAATATACTATTTTTTTTAGTGCATATTGCTTTTAGTTAAATATGTTAAAGAATATACGTGAATTTGGCGTGACAGAATGTTATACATTTACAAATATCATTTTTCAATGTCATTGAAAATGGTTTTTAACCGAACTTCATCAATCGAGGCAAAGATGACATTCATGGCTTTGGCATTACCAGCAGCCGCAATTATTTTCTCAAGTGCACATTTATATTGCGACCAAAAATTATCTATGACTATTTATAGTCATCATATAAATAAAGAACTAAAAAATATTGTTAATTTTAAAATTTTCTACCGAGATATATATGTTTGAGAAAGAAATTAATTATTAAAGATAAAAATAAAAATGTTGAGGAACAGTAGGTGAAATCCAAGAAGCCACATACAAACACTCAAAAAAAGTCTAACCCATTAAGAAAGAAATTTTTGATAAATAAATTCATGAGCCCAATATATATTGTTAAACATATGTTAATTTTGAAATTATATATGTTATATGTTTAAGAAAAAAAAAATAGATTAAGTCTGGATTGTAGAAATAAAAAAAAAACAAAAAACATATATAATGTTTGAGGAGCTTTTGGTTGACGCTCGATAAATAATTAATGATTCATATTTTTATGAGTATAAACTTTTAGATAAGACGATCATTCATATCATTTAGCATCCTACCATCCTCATCCACCGTCGTCCACGTGCAAGTCGAGCATATGTCCAAAGTAATTTTATTTTTTCGAACAATTTAAAATATATATATATATATATCCAAAACTATTCTTTATTTCTGTTTTTTTTTTTTTAATAATTTTTGGATATATAATTAATAATCTGGTAAAGCTATAACTATAAACTAAAACCATGTTTGTTACCTACAACATTCGTAGAGTCAGCTATTTAAACTACAATATATATATATATATATAGATATACATATATAGATTCTGGTTCATCAATATTGTATAATTATTATTCATTTAGGAAGTTGATAGCCCCTTATTTAACTCAAATATAAATTTTCCCTATAAATAGCAATTGAAATATTAGAAATCAGCTCACACCACTCATAATTCATTTCTAGATTTACAACAAGAATGAATTCCCTGTCCAAGTCATTTGTTCGTAAGATTTTATTTATCATAGCTGTATTGAGCCTAACATTGATTGTTTGTGAAGCTCGGAAACTCGAAGAAAGTAAGAAGGCAAGAGCTTATGAAGATGCTTTCCATAATGATAAGTCACTTCTCGATGATAATATTCGAAATGCACCTCCTATTGGAAGAGGAACCTTGAACCGTGGCGAAGATCCTTTTGAAAATGATAAATCAATTTTTGACGCCATTCCTCCTCGCAAAAGAACCTCAAACCATGGTGAAGCTCCTTACGAAAATGATAAAGCAGTTTTCAATGTTCGTCCTAGCGAACCAATTGGGAAGCATGGTGAAGCTCCTTACGAAAATGATAAAGCAGTTTTCAATGTTCGTCCTAGCGAACCAATTACGAAGCATGGTGAAGCTCCTTACGAAAATGAGAAGTCGCTTCTTGATGACAATATTCGATATGCACCTCCTATTGGAAGAGGAACCTTGAACCGTGGTGAAGCTCCTTATGAAAATGAAAAGTTAGTAGTTCCTTGAGTAATTTACGACGGAAATATTAGCTACCTAACGCGTATAATATCTAAAACAATATAATGAGTCATGGCTGGGAGAATGAACAAACATGATGTGCGAGCAATATATGAATACTTGTTCTTTGTCTACAAAACAAATGAGCAAGTTTAATTTGCTCACATATGAATAAAGCTTAATTTTCTCACATTTGAATAAAGTTTACACCTTCTTTTAAATCTTTTTGTAAGTTCATCATTTATTCAATTTTATGGTCTAATATATTTTGCTTTGTCGATTGGAATTAACGAATTAACAAGAAAGAAAAAATCAAGAGCATTTCGCAATGTCTTTAAAGAGTTTGCTTGAAAAAATCAAACTTAATGACAATTAATGTCCTTATATTTGATGTCCTTGTATTTAGATTTCATTTTGGTCATCCTAAAAACCTCGTGTGAGTAGGGTCGTTTTTAAAATCAAATTTATCATTAAAAAATTACCAAATAAAAATGATAATCTAGTATTATATACTTGAAGCTATTATTACAATCTTTCACAATTGGATCAAGCCAACAATAAATTAACCATAAGACAAATTGAAATTCACCAACTGAGAATTATTCATTTACATCAATATTCGACAATTTATATATGATAATTGATAAATGGGCTATTTTTATTATTTTTTTTTTATCGGAATAAATGGGCTATATTTATATATATTGGGAATAATTATAGACCATATGATATCAAAATAACAAAATCCAACGGATGTTATTTAATCAGTATAGTGCGACACCATAACAGAAGCATTACCTATCTTTTCGAGATTAAGAATATCACGATCCAACAAAATTTTTGTGTTCTCTCCTTCAGGCTCATAGGTTGTCTTGTTTTCTTGCAATGCTTGAATGAATGGATCGAAGTCATTAATGAACTTGCGAAATGGACTAAAATAAAATAAAATAAAATAGAAATTTAGTTAAAAAAAAAAAAAAAAATCGTAGCGAATAAATTTTTGCGACGAATTGAGTTTTGTCGTCTAAATTACGTTGGTAAAAGTTTTTTACGACAAATTTGACTTTCATAACGAATTTTTTGCAATGAATAAAGTTAGAAAAGAGATTTAGCTAAAGCTCTTTTGCATTTTTTTAGACATAATTTTAGCTATGAAAAATGGTTTTGTATCTAAAACCTTTTTCTATGAAAGTAGAATTTTCTAGCAAAAGAATTTTAACGACGAAATTAATTTTATAATACATCATTTATTTTTAACAAAAAAATTAATTTTTTTTTGTTGAATGACACATTTTAATTACAAAATATTTCACAATTAAAAATATTGTAGCTAATTAGTAAATTTTTTTTTTAGTTATGGCCGAAACTTCCTTTGTTCTTTTCATGTCCATTAATGTTGCATCGGCAGACTTTCCTTTATTGCCGTTGTGTCCAGTTGCGGAGTCAGAAAAGAAAGATTTTTTATATAAATAATATATAATAATTGTAAAACTTATAAAATATAATAAAAAAATTTTAAAATACAAATAACTTTTTAGTTTGTTTTATTTAGTTTTTTCAGATATTTTTAAATATTTAGAGTATTTCAAACAAATTATTTAAGTATTTGAGTTAAATATATATAATAATAATATTTTTATAAAATTTATAAAAGTGGTCAATTATTTAAATTTTAAAATTATATAAATATTATAGAATAAAAATGCAAAATTCGGGGAGACGAACACCCTTGGGCCCCACTAGCTCGGCCACTTGTTGTGCCTGATAATCTTAATACATATGCCAAAACAAATAAGGGATATGTTTCTTAACAATGCTAATACATTTTGCTTTGTAAATCGAGGATTAAAGGGAGAAAAAAAAAAAAAAAAAACATTTGGATGCATGCTTGAAGATTAAGAAAGAAAATATATCCATAACCATGTAAACCAAGAGCATGTTGCATAGTTTAAACATTTTTCATTTTTGATATGATTATCCTTAAAGACACACCACTTTTAAGCGTTTGCAAATCCTTTCTACCGTGCAAGCGCGAGAGCCCCAAATGTATTTGTTGATATACCTTGCAATTAGGGATATAATTTGGATATTAGGTATTATATCCTAGATATATGATTTGAATATTAGATATTATATCCTAGATTTAGATATATTATTTGGATATTATTGGCGTAAACTTATGTTATAAATAGGCATGTATTCCTATTCTAACAGGCTGTCATACGGCCAGGCCATTCGGCTCAAATTCTGCAATAAAATATGTTTTCCGTTTCTGTCCGTAGGATAGTCAACTCGTTTTTTGTGAACCACGTAGATCTGTGTCTTCTTTACGTTTTCTGTTTGTTATTCGATCATAACCCTAATCCGTCACAACAAACTGGTATTAGAACCTGGTTGTTTCGATCAGAGTTTTGTTTATTTCCGCACTATTAGGGTTTCATGAGTCGATCAACAATGTCTGCTTTCAACGTAAAGGTTGACAGATTCATTGGAAGGAATAGTTTTGGCTTATGGCAGTGCAAGATGCGATATTTGCTGAAGCAGCAGGGTTTGTGGACGCTGCTATCTGGAAAACCGAGAGGTAAAGACGTAGATGATGAAAAGTAGGATATCGTAGAGGAGAAGACCCACTCGACAATCATGTTATGTCTGTCCGATAATGTAATCATCGAAGTTGCCGATTAGGAAACTACCGTTGACCTCTGGAAGAAAGTTGGAGAGTTTGTACATGACGAAATCTCTAACCAATAAGTTGATTTTGAAGCAACGTCTGTTCAGGATACGAAGGTAGTTGCCCGAGGAGGGCCAAATCTGAGGCAGAACGGAGAAGTCTGTTCATCTAGCATCGTAACGATGCATCTGGAAGTGGGATTCAAGTCAATGTGGAGATGCCTTGAAGCTAGTTTGCTACTCTGGCATCGTAGTGATGCATCTGGAAGTGGAATTCAAGTCAAGGTGGAGATGCCTTGAAGCTAGTTTGTCACTTGTTCGTCTGGCATCGTAGTGATGCATCTGGAAGTGGAATTCAAGTCAAGGTGGAGATGCCTTGAAGCTAGTTTGTCACTTGTACGTCTGGCATCGTAGTGATGCATCTGGAAGTGGAATTCAAGTCAAGGTGGAGATGCCTTGAAGCTAGTTTGTCACTTGTTCGTCTGGCATCGTAGTGATGCATCTGGAAGTAAAATTCAAGTCAAGGTGGAGATGCCTTGAAGCTAGTTTGTCACTTGTTCGTCTGGCATTCGTAATGATGCATCTGGAAGTGGGATTCAAGTCAAGGTAGATATGCCTTGAAGCTAGTTTGCCACTTGTTCATTTGGCATTATAATGATGCATCTTGGTAATTGTCAGAGGATGAGCAAATCTGAGGCAGAATGGAGGAGTTTGTTCATTTGGCATTGTAATAATACATTTGGAAGTAGGATTCAAGTCAATGTGGAGATTTGTTGATATGCCTTGAATCTAGCAATATGATTTGGATATTATGTATTATATCTTAGAGATATGATTTGGATATTAGATATTATATCATAAATTTAGATATGTTATTTGGATATTATTGGCATACATTTATGTTATAAATAGGCATGTATTCTCATTCTAACATGTTTCCATAGGGTCAGGCCATTAGGCCAAGCCGTAAGGCCAGGCCATGCGGCCAAGCGGCTCAAATCCTGCAATAAACTTTGTTCTTCGTTTCTGTCCGTGGAGGTAGCCAACTCGTTTTTGGTGAACTACGTAGATTTTTGTCTTCTTTACGTTTGTTGTTTGTTATTCGATCATCAACTCTAATCTGTCACAATAGTATTTGTAGCATTGACAATATGTTTTTGAGTGATCACGACAATTTGATTTCATTAACATTGTTGATACATGTCATGAATATTAATGCCATAGGTTTGGTCTATAGCACACAAAAAATGCCACAAGATTTAAATACACATATCACCTAATAAACTTGAATCCAAAATACTCATTCCCAACTTTAATGCAAATTATATCAATTTGTGACATCTTTATGACTCTTATTGTTTGTGTCTTTTCAACAAACTTTACAATTCACTAATTTTTAATAACCCAAAGTCTCAAAAGAATAGGTCTCAATCCTATTGTTTCGTTTATAGCCATATAAAGCTTGTATACATTTTACAAGATCAAAATTGTAAAGTAATGTCATTTACGGAACTAAAATATGACAGCAAGCATGTATGCGTACATATATATATATACACGTTATCCCAAACAAAACGAACATACGTCATGGTAGGATGCTTTTATACGAATGTACAAATATGCTTTCGTAGCAATGTGTGTATGTATATCTTCAATAATCACTAGAAAGCATCACTTATTTATCGAAGAGATTATTAACATACAAGATTTGAATGCACATGTGAGTCGCAAAGTGGAAGTGTTAAGTCGTAGCTTTTGTTTAAGGCACGGGAGAAGCATCATCTACAATCTCCGCACTAGGCATCCTCGACTTAAAGGATTTTTTCAACCTTTCATCCTTAATTCTCTCTTCCATCACAGTTCATTAATATATTCTCGGCTACAGATCTTGCTTTGATACGGCCACGCTAATTTGACCGGATCAACCAATGTTATAGGGGTAACCAACATATATTTATACATATCTCAGCATACGTTGTGTTATATGCTGAGATATGTATAAATATATATTGATTATTGTTATAGCATATGCTGATTCAGTTAAATTAACTTGATCGGATGAGCGGCTGATCTATGCCCTATATTCTCTTTAATTAGATAATCTCATTCTTTATTTTATTTTTGTATTTTTTTTATTTTATGTTCGTCTTGCTCTCTGTCTCCCTCTCTTGTGCATAAATCAATATATTCTTGAATATATTCAATACCATGATGACTTGATATGTGAACGACCCGAGTCTAATATCATCTTGAATACTTTCTTAATGAAAAAATAAATAAATCTCACAAGAAAACTGATAGGAGATTCGAATCTCCCCTCGACATATATATATATATATATATATATGACTATATCATTAATAAATTGGTAACAGCTATTAAGTAAAACCATGTCAATCTATAATATAGATAGAAGCAGCTATTTGAAATATAATATATCAACAAGAACAATAAATTAGGCAATCAAATTAATAATGAGCGTACATTTTTAAAAGTAAAAGTTATAATTATAATTTTCAAAGTACAATTTTTTTGCCTATAAATAACGATTGATAAATTGGAAATCAACACACAAACACACCACACCTATTTCTTTTCTATATTTACTACAAGAATGAATCCTCCGTACAATTCATTTGTTGGTAAGATTTTGTTTATGGTAATAATTGTATTGAGCCTAACATTGATTGTTTGTGAAGCTCGGCAAGTCGAAGAAATTAGTAGTTATGAACATGGTTACAAGAATGATAAGTCACTTCTCGACGACAGTATAGGATCTCCGTCGCCCACTAGAGGAGAAACCTTGAAAGATAAAATTCGGGATTATTTTAAGCCTAAATAAGTTCTCAAATTCTACCCTAAATATGATATTTACGGTGAATTAGCTCCACCTCGACCGGTCTAGAATTGGCCGGAAGAGTCCCTAAGCTTCCTAAAGTTAACTACGGAAAATTCATGACACTCCGCGGCTTTAATACATCAATTTGTACCTAGTAAGTGATGAACAAACATGTATGTGTGAACAAACTATGAATACTTGTTATTGTCTTTAAAATAAATGAATGAAGTTAATTTACCGGTTATTTTGAGTGTGTTGTGAGTTCATGATTTATTCGATCTTTTATGGTCTTGCTGGAAAAATGGAGGTAGATGAATGCATTAAGAAAGGCCAACTTTTCTGAGCTCCGGGGCCTAGCTTGACCGAAATTTCTGAAATCACAAATGGTTTACACATAATGTTTTGTGGTTGTTCCGTAGTTATGTGTATGACCTATTTGGTCGAGTGCAAAATGAAACAAGAAAGACAAAAAGTTTGTTGAACTAGTACAAAAATTAAGTCTAAAATTTTCAATTCAAAATCAACATTGTTTACTTGGCACGGTTTTCAATAAAAATATAATATATTTTTTTATAAAATATCAAATCAAAATAGTATTTAAACAAAATTCAAATGAACACTTCATTTCAAATTAATTTGAAACTACAACTACACAAACACCAAGTATCAACTAGTTTTTCTTACAAGCTCTAGTTCCAGCAAATTGCTTATATAATTGAGAAAAAGATGAACATTAGTCTAAAATTTTGTTCCTAATAAACTCGAATCCAAAATACTCATGCCCAACTTTAATGCAAGTTATAAAGATTTCTAAAATCTTTATGGCTCTGATTATTTGTGTTTTCAACAAGACTTTATAATTCACTAATTTTTATGTTCCCTTTAAAGCATCAAATTGAATTCTTATTTTTTATTTTTTTCTCATAAAATATCGTATCGTATATTATGTTAATCAAAAATTAAAACCTCCAAACTCAATTCAAAGTGAGAAGGAAAAATCAAAAAAATGAAAAGAAAGAGAGAGTATTTGTTTCTTTACAAGTTTATGCATTGATTTTTACTATTTGGACTATATGTTTCCAAAAAAAAAAAATTTTTTCTCATAAAATATTACATCAAATATTATTTTTATGATAATAATAATAATTTTAGTTCGTTGTGTAGTGTTTGGAGTTTTGATGAGATTTTTGTATCATGATCCTGTCTATCTCGTAGTGGAAATATCCCCAGTCGTAGGCGAACTATAGGTAAACAAATGTATTGTTCGAATTGTTTCGTTTCATATTGGTGTGCATTCATAATCCAAACAACTCATGGATAACTTGTCTTAATAAGAAAAAACCTCTAATTTTTATTTAATATTTCGCTACTATATATATATTGATTGTTAGAATCTTGGGCCAATAATACAAAACAGCCTACTTAATCTTGGTCCGGAGGTCATGGATTCAAACCCCCGACACCTTGATTCGCCTAGTGTAACTTTCCCTAACCCAAAATATTTTTTTTAGAAAATGGCACAAGAAAACTGATAGTAGAGTTGTAATAAATTGGCAACACCTATTAGCAAAACCATATCATCTATAACACACTTAGAGGCAGCTATTTAAAATATAATATAGCAACAACAGCAAGAAATTAGGCAATAAAATTAATAATGAAGGTACATTTTTTTTAACAATAAAAATTTTAATTTTCCAAGTATAATTTTGCCTATAAATTACACTAGAAATCAACACACACATATATACACACATCGCTCATATTTCTTTTCTAGATTTACTACGAGAATGAATCCCCCATACAATTCATTTGTTGGTAAGATTTTATTTATTGTAATATTTGTATTGAGTCTAACATTGATTGTCTCTGAAGCTCGGAAACTCGAAGAAATTAGTAGTTATGAAGATTCTTACAAGAATGATAAGTCACTTCTCGACGGCAATATAGGATCTCCGACTCCCATTACAAATAGTGATGTCAACGGGGCGAGTTCGGGACGGGTTCTGCAGGCCCCGAGACCCGCTCCGCCAGGTTCGGGGCCAACCCGGCAAACCCGTTTTTTTTTATATAATAATAAATATTTTTTTAACAATCGAATACTAAAATAAATAGCATTAAAAGCCAAAAAAAAAAAAAAAAAAAAATCTAAGAGCAGACGACTAATTGAATTTTATATTTAAAATTGTTTAAGTAAATAAATAATATATTTTTATTATATAAATGTACATATATATTAGTTATAATAATTTTAAAAAATATCCGAGTTCGGGTCCGGGTCCAGGTTGGGGCGAGTAAAACCCGTAACCCGCCCCGAACCCGGACGGATTTAAAATTTTAAATCCACAACCCACCCCGAAACATATTATTTAGACCCGAACCCGTCCCATTAAGAGCGAGTCCGGGGCTAACCCGCCCCATTTGACATCCCTAATTACAATAGGAACTTTGGAAGATATCATTCGTGATTATTATCGTGAATATTTCCAGCCTAGCATTCTCGACCACATACCTTCAATTCCTTATTACGGCGGACAAGTTCTACCTTGGCCTAAAAGTGGCAAGGAGAGTCCCTAAGCTAAGCTTCATAAAGTAAACTTCAAAAAACTATGGGTGCTCGCCGGCTTTAATACATCAATTTATACCGAATAAGTGATGAACAAATATGTATCTGTTAACAAACTACGAATACTTGTTCTTGTCTTTAAAATAAATGAACAATAAGTTTAACTTGTCGGTATATGAATAAAGTTTACCTCTTATTATAATATGTTGCGGAGTTCACGATTTATTCAATCTTATGAATGCAATAAAAAATTGAATTTAACTTGGAGCGAAAATTAGGAAATCATTAGGGATGACAATTGGTGGGGTATGAGTCGAGTATAGATGGACCCAAAACCCTATCCATATGTATATTATTGGACCCAAGACCCTAGCCATATATATATATATATATATATTACTGGACCCGAGATTCTACCCAGACCCTTATGTATCTGGATCCTACTTGTTATGTACCCGTCAGACCCACCACACCAGTCAAATTCAAAAAATTTCAATATAAATTTGACTCGATCGACTTACCTAAAAAAAAAATTCAATCCAAAATATATATATATTGACTACCTATCTTGTCGAGATTAAGAAGAACACTCAAAAGAATTTCTAATCTCTCAAAAAATTTGTTTCTCTCTTTCAGGCTCATAGGTTGTCTTGTTTTCTTGCAATGCTATTCGTACAGAAATATATACGTTATCCCAAACAAAACTAACATACGTCATGGTAGGATGCATGCTTTCATAGGAATGTACAAATGTGCTTTCATAGCAAATGTGTGTATATATATCTTCGACAATCACTAGAAAGCATAACTTGTTCGTCGAAAAGATTATTAACTTACAAGAGTTGAATGCACATGTGAACCACAAACCGGAAGGGTAAGTAGTAGCTGTCTTGTTTTTTTAAGGCGCAGGAGAAGTGTCATCTACAATCTCCGCATTTGGCATCCTCGACTTGATGTGTGAACGAGCAGAGTCTAATATCATCTTGAATACTTTCTTATTCTGCAAGATTTGGTTAATAAACTTCGCGTGTTGAATAAAGACATGAAACGAGAGATGCAGAGGTCGATGAAAAGAGGTACATACATCGTCCATGGCAGCTGTTTTGATCCGAGACTGTAGGATACACCATTTCTTGAAATGTATGCCTGAGAGTTGTGTAATTTAGTTTATGTAACACGCATCAATATAAGTGCATTTAAGCTAATGTATCGTAGCAAAGTGATTTTTAAACCGAGCGCTCACTACAAAAAAGTATCTAATTAGCTACAATATATGTAACTACGAAATATTTTTGTAGTTAAAACGTGTCATTTAACAACATAAATTAATTTTATCGCAAAAAAATAAATTATGTACTACAAAATTAATTTTGTCGCTAAACTTTTTCTACTAAAAAACTCTATTTTCATAGTAAAAACGTTTTAGCTACAAAATTATTTTTTATAACTAAAATCATTTGGCTAAAAAAACATAGATATGTTGTTGCTAAAACTCTTTTATTATGAATTTTAATTTTATAGCGAAAGAGCTTTAGCTACGAAATCATATTTTCGTAGCCATATCTCTTTTTTTAATTTTCATCACAAAAAACCTATTTTTTGTTACGAAAATCATATTTGTCACCAAAGACCTTTTGTCGCTTATTATTTTGATATGAATTATTGCATTTTGCTAAGAAATTTTTTTGTAGCTAAATTTACCAAACATAACATCGACGCTGCACAAAGATTTCAACTTTCTTGTAGTGGCTTGATATATCGAATTGCACAAAAAGAACAGTATACAAAGTAGGAATTTACCAAACATAACATCGATCCTGCACAAAGATTTGAAGGTTGTCTCAATTGACCATCTGCAGTGAACCTGATTCACATAGCAATCAGCGCAAAATTACGACATATATATATATGATGGAGACCGTATGTAAAAGACAAATTTGGTCATTCATGCAAATATCATAGGAAGTTTCGCCATCTTTACAGGTTTCACTTTCCGGCTATTAGCAAACAATATGGAATGTCTTAAGAACTATATACCTCAAAATATGACGCAAACGGAACACCCTCTGTCTGTTGTATAATCTCAAACACCTGAAAAGAAATAATATGAAGTAAGTATATTGTGTAAACAATGCCACCAGATAAATAGGCGAAAGCATTATTTCAACCAGTGTCTTTTTATCCGCAGACAGGACTAGATGTTGCCACTCCGAAACTGGTATATCTGGAGGACACATTGGAAAGTTACATAAGCTTCTATATGTAACTTCTCTGACTTGGCCACCGAATTTTTCAGAGTCACGCCACCGACCCACCTAAAGTTACATATTAGGAAACTTGTTTTGAGCAGCGAGACAGTTTTAGAATTATATGTAATAATACATTATTAGACATGTAGCCCTCAAAGTAACAAGCTCTGGGTATTGGTTGCATACCTGGACATTAAAATCCTTCCGTGCAGTATGATATTCACTGGTGAAAGTTGAGGCGTCGTCTAACAGAATATTGAAGAATTGCTCCACTGTGCATGGGAAAACACTCTACAACATAATTTGCACCAGAAAACATTTCAAAGGAGTTGCTATAATTACATCTAAGATAAAAGAATAGAAGCATGCATACATCATATATTCTCGTGAGTATTTCTTCTCTAATGAATGGCTCGAGAATTTGGGGCTTGGCCAAACTTTCGTCTGAAACCTCAGGTTGGCATTTGCTGCCATCAGTGGAGCTGCTTTCTGCATTCTCTGCCTGCTCAGGTTTTTGCCGCTCCTTTACAAAATCAAGCAGTGATGGCTGCTCCTCCCTAATGTAATCAAGCAGCACTGGTTGTTCTTCCTTTTTTACCAAAAAAAAAAAACTTGTTTAAAAGCTTTATAGCAACTTTTGTAATATTGATATAGAAATTTGAAACAAAGGCAAAGATTAAACCTTCTGCTCAGCTTCCAACATGGCATAATAATTCTTGACTGCATGTTTTAAAGCTCTCAGCGTTTGACTCCTATTCCAGAAAGATGCAAATTTGTATCTAACCCTACCTGAAAGTGAGAATCGAATAAAATAAACACACTGCCATCAAACGGCTCTATACCATCATAGATCAACATATCTCAAAAGATCACAAATACAAGGCAAAGTGAGAAGCATCATGTATTCATGTATAGAATAGTGAATATATCCAGCAGTAGAATCTGTACAACTCTGTCTTAACACGTTTATAAATAAATAAATAAATAATTGTAAATTACAAAAGCTCCTGTCATATATGTGCAATAGATGGCCAAGCCAGAAAATCCAGGTATCAAACGCAGAGATTAAGGCTATGTTCTTTTGGAGTTTAAAATGTTCTGTCTTTTTTTTTTTTTTCTATGCAACCATAGCGATCCTCTATAAAAACACACTATTTCCTCTCAAAAAACATCACATCCAAACAACTATTCAAACTAAAAATTAAAACCAAACTCCAAAAGAATACACCCTAACACTTTCCATATGGTATGATACATACAAGGTTGGTCTACAGATGCCCATCTGTAGATACTTATAAAATAGTCATTAATCTTGTTCAGAAAAAGAGAATAGTAAACAATCAAAAAGGCAATAGAAAATATCAAATACTAACCGTCATCACTTCCCAAAGGAGTCATGGCATGCCGTCCAGCACTCACTTGAACACAAACTGTAATAGCAGGATTTATTAGAGCATGTTGACTCTTTTTTATCTGCAAAAGACCAACAAGATGGATTGAATCATGTTATACTTGAGTTAAAGAAAACTGAGTTAATGGTAGTAGAACAAAGACCCTGGAAGAAGATTTGTACCTGATCTATGTCTCCAATAGGTATAATTATCTGCTGCAACCAAAATGCAAGAATAAGAACAACAAAAAAAAAAAACAAATGTACAATTCAGTTGTTGTGGGATCCAAAGGGCACTAATCAAGCTAAAGAATTAGCATCTGCAATAAGATAAAACGCATAACCTAAACTTATTTTAATTTAAACACCAGTACTTATAAATATGTGACAGTGAGAAATGGATGTGTCTCATCTACAAGAACACTCCATGGAAAGGAGCAATCAAAAACAATAGAAGATGAAAGCTGACCTTCACTTGCTTCGAGAAAACATTAGAGTGGAAGCAGACGTGCCGGGCTGAAATATATAATCGTCCATGATATAAAAAGGACCTTTCAAGTGCACATGAATAGCTATGTTCAACAACCTGAAAAAATATAAAATTTTGCGATTGCGTTTCATACATAATTTTAAGGAAATAAGCAGCCAAAAATAAAACCAAAGCAAGGCTAATAACCAAGCATGTCCAAAGTACAAGTGTAAAATTTTGCCTCATCTGGGTGTAGATTAAAAATTGTTTGCAGAGGACCAAATTTCTGATGAAATGTCAAAGGTCCTTGTTTAAACAAAGTGCCCCTTTGAATTTTAGCACCAGTATAGCCATTCAAACCCCTAGACAGGAGAAGATTACACTGGTTTAGGAACCTTATCATACAAATAAATAAATAAATAAGCAAATAAAATAAAATTGTCTAGAAAATCATTAGATCATTCATTTTGGGGGAAAAAACAAACCTATTATATTGTAAGATATTACAGATCAAATCACACAACTTTTCAAGAAGTAAAGCACATTTAGCGGTGTGTCAGAAAATTAGGACCATAGCCCATTGAGCTAGGGATAAATTTCTCAAACTAGAACTCCAAATCTAGACAAGTTTTATATTCAGAAATCCTATTCAAACATCATATTGTTTAAGATATGCTGCAATTTCTTAATTTGGGTGTGACATCTTATATTTCATCTGCCAACCTTAAACCCTTTCAACTGTAGTTCCACTGCCATCCTAATACAATTAGAAACCTATACCCAAACTATTTGTAATATCTTCCCTTGAAACTTTAACAATACTTTTAAACATACAGAAATACCACAAAATTGCGTCTATAAACAAATCTAATTGCCTCTATTGCACTTAATTATTTTCAAACAAATCCATTGCATCTATAAAACTCTAACCCAACATTCTGGATGCTATTCTCCTTAGACTCAATCCCATCAAAAGTACTTCTCATCCTTTCCCATTTTTCCCAGCTCCTATTGCATGGCATCCACATCCATACTTCAATGCCCAAAATCAATAAATTCAAGAATGTCGTAAAATCATGTAGGCTGCCTTTATGGTTTTACAGCCACAATAATTTTACTTCACATCAAAACCATCGCCACAACCCCTCTAAGGTCAAGTTTACTTTAATAAATGGCATAATGGTCCCATATGAATATTTTCAGAGATTCTTTACATATGTATCGGATAGGAAATTAAGGTCATTACAGTATTAGGATGAATAAAAAAATATCATACCCATCCTAATCATTCATTCTAAATAAGGCCTCAAATGGGACTGCAAGAAGGCTCACAATCACATTATGACAAATCCCTATCTGTTGCATATATCAAGATTAGAGGCCCCTACATTGGTCAAATATGCAAAACTGCCAATTTATTTTACAGTGATATGGCAATAGTGTTAATTGCACAAGTTGAATCCACTTAACAACACAAAATATAATTAAGCAAAGAATTGCACATAAAAGTTCAAAATATTTGCATAAGACTATCATAAATACGTAGTAATCCCAAGTTGCAAACAAAAGAGTACTAAATTATAGGCTATAGCAAAAATGGTCTAGAATACAAAAGCAAGAATAACTACCTTGATATGTATAATTTGTCATTTGGAAACCTCTTAGAAGTTGACATCTGTACTGTGACTCCTGCTCTCTTCACATCTCCAACACATCGACCTCTTTCTCTGACGTCGATTTCTGCTTTTCTTGTCAGTGATTTTTTCTCATCAAAGCCCCTAATAGATTTTTCATATATAATTTATATGAATTGATTAAGTATCTACAGAATCAAACTTTACATTAAAAGGGAGAAGATTAGCAAGCATGCACCAAGTATTTATGACGAAATAAGAGATGAGAAGAAAATGGCGGGCTAGAATTAGCGGTCACTATAACAAGCTACCTGGATGAATCATTCTGATACTTGAGTGTGTTAATATGAAGACAGACCTGAAAAACAAACAGCTATTTCAGCCTCCCAGATGAAGGGAAATATGCATATCCATAAGTGAAAATCAATAGTAGTTGCATCTTAAAGGGAAAAAAAATATATACTTGGCCCGATGCACCATCCAACTTATGCCATATTGCACCGGTTTGACCTTCATGTTCAACAGAAACAGTCACTGACCCAAGCGTCGCACTTCTCTGAATTACACCTAATCCATAAACTGTCAAAGTAATCTGTGGCACAAAAAATAATAACAAATAAAACATATTAAAACATAAAATCAGTGGACAATAATTATCGAAAAACTATCAAATTGCCTCTTCAAGAATAATTATATAAGTTTCCATGCATTATAAGTACCTTCGCAGGAAGCTCATCAACAGAAAAATTGAACTCCTCCTTCCACATGGGACTTCTTGATCCAGGTACCCTAGAACTACAAGTTCCCAAATTAACTATTATACTATATCCAAATAAACAGGAATGATACAGGAAACAGAAATCATTCTAGAGGAGAAAACAAAGACGAAACAAGATGAAACAAACATCATAAAAGCATAGCATGCACTATTACAATAATTATATGCTATATTAGAGCAGCCAAAGGAGATGCTATTACCTTACATGATTTTCTCCTTGACAAGTTATAATTGCATAAGGGCCGGATGTTCCATTCAAATTGTCTCCATTAAGATTTTTTGCTGCTAAAAGCTCTACCTAAAACCAGAAATCTTATAGCAATGAAACAGAGTTCAAGGAAAGATACACACCAAATATGTGTGTATATATGCAGATGCAACTGGTAAAATCATAGCATAAACAAATGGAAACTATCAACTGTTGTCAATAAAACTACCTTAATTAAATATGCTTTACGAGCTCGAGAATGTCCTTTGAACAAGCTCATCTGCAAAACAAGCACAGAACTGAATGTCTCTAAAGATAAGATATATCCGAGAAACAAATAATTTAACAACCAATCTTCTGTGATAAAATCAAAGCGTGACAATGAGACCGACAAGCATAGTTGTCTTTGTACAACTTGGAACAGAATGTCTCCAAGGGAAGCCCCAAAAGTTTGTTCCCAAATGTCAAATACTTAGGTTTTGTGTTCAAAACCATTGAGACATGTGAGCATACTATACACAAAGATGAAAGGTTTAGAATCTAGGCTTGGGTTAACAATCAAATTATCCTACTACTTGATTTAAAATTCTAATTGTTGAAGTGTAGAATTAAAAGATTGAGGTAATCCTTCCTTTGGGAGATTTGTGTCCCGGGTGTGTGCTAATGTTTAAAAATAAAAAATAAAAAAAAAAAAAAAAGGATTGAGGTAATCCTTAGTTAATCTCCTAAGGATTTTCATTTAATCATGATAGCAGCAAATTTCTATTTTTACTTTACCGGAAATAGAAGAAAAACATAAAAAGATGATCAAGAAAACTAAATAAAACCATGCATCTGAAGTAACTGGTTCCGCGCAACAATTCCTAAGATAATTTTTTTGATCTCAAGTTAAATTAAAAACAAATAAACTAAAAGGTTCAATGTGAAGGGCAATTTAACACGGAAAGGGGTCTTAGTGATACACTTCAGTAAACTATCATAAACCTTAAGAGTGTTAAGAACATCATTTCCAATTGACAATATTTCTTAGAGAACAAAAAGTAACTATACAAATAAAGAAAAAAAGTAATAACAGGGGAGTAGCAGAGCAATTTTACTAAAAATTAGCACTTGAGCTACTACATGACATTTCTTATGTTATAAACAATATTATTTGAGCACACAGAATAGAAGAACGACAACTAGTTCATTGACACAGACATATTAGAGAGAACGATGAATATAACTAGTTAAAGTGTCTATCTATTCGCTCCTAAATGCAAACCATAGTCATAAAACCTTTCTTGCTTATATTTTCGATAGGCTATCTAAAGCAGCTAAAGCTTTTCATTTGAGCTAGTTAAGAGGTCATTTAAGCTAAAAGAAGTGGGGACAAGACACAAATTTCATCTTGTTGTGTACGAGCATTAGCTTTGCTCACAGCTCACTACATTATTAGTTAAGAAACTGGATTAATATTAATAAATTAAATATTAAAATAAAAATCTTGCTTATGGAGCATCCGCCAACGAACAAAAAACAAATTAACTAAAAAGGTTTTTCTTTCGGCTCGTGACTTTAACGAAAGAACACTAACGGAGCTCGAGCTCGAGCTCACTAGCAAACAGCACGAATATGGTCAATTTGGTGATCGTAAGCCTAAAATTGGTAAATCGTCTACATAGCATTAGGTTTCTAAAACCAATAAACGAAGAATATATATATATATATGTGTGTGTGTTTAACGTCCAAAAAAGACCTCATCATTTCCATCATTTGCATCCGCAACGGCCGACGACCTATCCACGGACTTCCAGTCACCAGCGCCGAGATCGAAGAACCAGCACGCTACCAGCACAAACGCAGTGGCAACTACCGCGACCTGCACTTCCCACAACGACGGCAACAGGAATTCCACCACAACCACCATATTTCCTCCCAAAAACACACCACCACGGAAACCGCAGCGCGGCGAAAATAGAACCGACGCAACAGCAACAGCAGCAGCAGGAACGGAAAAAGCTCGCACTACGACGCGACAACGCATTCAGCGCCTGCGTGGTGGAATGCATGATGACAATGATATATATATTGTGAGGGGAAAGCGAAGAAGGAGAAGAAGATGGAGGCGGAAAGTACAGTAGAATATTGAATGAGTGAATGAATGCTGAAAAGCAATGGCGTGGATTATTGTATTGATTTGATCGGCAGAACAGAACGCCTTTATATTGATTGTGCATTTATGAAATGACGGAAATGGGTCTGCATATGCGACGGGTGAAGGGGTAGACGGGGAAGGGCGTTTTCGGAAATCTGTTAAGGGCTTGATTAGTGTTTATATTTTTTGCGTGGTCCATAGAGGTAAGGTTGTGTTTGGTGTGGGGATGGAAAGTAATGATTGCGATGAAGCTTCAACAGTGCAAAAGTATAAAAATATGTTTTTTTAAATATATATATATTCGTTTGTTAATTTATTTTAAAATTTTATTAAACTATATTTTTCTGTCATTTAATTTTTTATTTTTATATTTTATTTTAAATTAAAATTTGTATTTAAAAGTGCTCTATAAAAATACTTTTTGACGATGGATTACAAGCTACTTGGGGCCAGGGGCAATGGCTTTATAATAATTACTTCATCTGGCATTTCACTGAGTATTCTCTTGATCAGATACGAATTTTTAAAAAAATAGATACAAATAAAAAAATTTACTTTTTTTTATAAAAGATAAATAAAAAAAAATGATATTTTATTACTAAAAAAATCAGAATAAATTTGGAAGACAATAAAAAATAGAGTAAATTATATAACACATACTTGTGTTTTACTAAAAATGCACAAAATACGAAGTGTTTTATTTATTGTGTGAAACCTCTGTGTAATGGAAAGTTTGCATGAAACATTCTCCTTGTCTAAAACTGATGTTTGGTTCGAAATAAATATCTAAATTACGTAAATTTTATACAAATAAAAAACAAATAAATTTTTTTAAATAAAATAAATAAATAAATAATTAATCGATTATTTATTTTTATAATTTTTATAAAAATCAGAATAATTTGTCCCAAAAACTATAAAATGAATGACTAATAAATTATTTATTTATTTAATGCAAAAAAATTATTTAAGATATTTTGCGCTTTTTATTTATATAAAACTTACGTAGGTATTTATTTAGAACTAAATATCAGTTTTAGATAAGAATGGTGTTTCGTGCAAACTTTACATTAACACAAGGTGTCTCACACAATAAATAAACACGGGATGTTTTTTTTGCATTTTTACTAAAACACAAGAGAGTGTTATATAATATACCCTAAAAAATAAATATTATTTGTTATAAAATTTTAAAATATATTTTTTACTAGATCATATGATAATAAAGTATTCATTTAATTTTTAAATAAATCTATATCCACTATATATTATAAATTTTGGCTAATTTATATTTATTTATATAAATATTATTATCACGGACAATACAAAAATAATTTTTATATATAAAATTATATTATCAACTATTATCGAAATACAATTATACTCCAAAAACAAATAGGCACTTATTAGCTATAGAAGAAATATATTTTATTTCTTCAAATATATACTTTTATATATTTTAAATCACATATGTAGATTTCTATTTCATTCGTTTCCATTCTAAATATTTTTTTTTATCATTTATATATATCTCATTCAAAAGTATTTATTTTTTATTTAAAAAAAATAATTGTATATTAATATCAAAATATTTTAAAATTTTTATTTAAATTATAAATATTTCATTATTAATGCAATTTTTTATATATAAACTCAAAAGATAAAAATATCAGAACTCGTTACACAAATTTACTAATCAATAAAATATTATTATTTTTTAATATATTGCAAAATTCAGAAAACCTCCAGGAGTATTATGTTGCAATTCAAACATTAATAAGCACTTATTAGCTATACAAGAAATATATTTTATTTCTTCAAATATATTTTTTTTTAATCAAATTATATTGAAATTCAAACATTAATAAATACTCCCTTCGTCCCGGATATCATATTCATGTTGCCGTTTTTGTCCGTCTCATCATGTTATTTTCTTTTTTTAAAAAATGATTACACACTTTAATCTTATTTTAAATTTTTAAATTTTAATTAAACTAATTAGTTATCTTAATCTTAATTTATATTATAGGATAATTATTTTTACTAATACATTCTTAATTATCTACTAATTATACCCCTTCTAAAATACCGTATCTACAGTGTAGCAGACACGGTACATGGGATTGAGGGAGTAGTAAAATTGAAATTCTAAGACAAAGGAGCATTTGTTTGTTTGAATTATTAGATGTAAAGAAAGCGACGGAAATGGCTAGTGGAAGCCACATATTTAGTCATCATTACCCCCGCATGAGTACGTTACATTTAATTAATTCTCTATTTTATAATGAACGTAATTTTCTATTTGTAACAAAAAAAAAAAAAAAAAATTGACCCAAAACTCTAAATTCGAATATAACATAATTTTTTAGGTCAGATTCACGTTGACCTTATTTAGTTTTAGATCATCCAAAATTTAAACAAATTAGACACGAAACATACTCAAAACTAGATTTACCTAAAACATTTCATTTTTTAATTTAATTTTTATATTATGTTATATTTAATATAATATAAATGTTATAAATAATAATAATAATAATAATAATTTCAGTTTAATCCGAAATCTGACCTGATTTTTATATTTTGAGTTATCAAGTCAACCAAAAACTCGACCAGAACACGAAAGGGTTTTTTTAGTTTGAATCAACCTGATTGTTTGCAAACTCGAATCTAAAAATTTCAAGTTGAACGAGTTGGACTTTTTTGATCAAATATTATTTAAACACTCCTTGATGCAATTATTTATATATATATATATATATTTATTTATTTTTTATGCTTAAATTACAATATATTAGGAATGTTTTATATGTGATAACAATTGATTCACAACAGTATTAGTGTATATATAATTGTTTTTTTTAAGTTTAATGTAATGATAGTTTATTAGTGCATCCAGACTATTTAAAAAATTGCAAATAAATATATTTATTTTAAATTGAAAAATAATAAAATAAATATATTGATATCTGACAAAATATTATTTCTTTTTCGTTTTAAGTTTTATTTTGAGAAAAAAAAATAGTATTTTTACGTCTTATTATAGTTGATATATTTTTATTTTTAATAAATTTATTAATATTAAATATATTTAATAAATATAATTTAATTAAAATAAACTTTTAATATATTCAAAAAAGAATTATTTCTTCTCTTTCTCAATCAACTTCAATTTGATTAAATTTACGTATGACTCATCAAATTGTGTTAATCTATATTTAAAATTTTTTATTTAGTTTATGCTAATTATAAATAAATCAAATTATTTTTTATTTAAATTATATTCAATTTTATTTTTTACAAACGAATATTCTTATTGTATATACTTTACTAAAAAAATAATATTTAAAATATTTAAATATATATACTAACTTTTTTAATTATATATATTAATTTTTATTTAAAAAATACTAACACTACCGTTCACATAAAAAAAATATAATAAAATAATATTATAATCTACTACCATTAAAATATATATGTTGTTGAAGGTTTGAATTTTGGGTTTATAAGTGTAAATGATAAAAAAAAAATGAATTTAAATAATTATACGTATGATATAAATAAATATGTATTCCGCTTGATGTTTTAAATATAAAATTAATATATAAGTATAATATAAAAAATAAAATATAAATTTTTTATTCGATGTTTTGATGAAAAAAAAATTAGTAAATGATACTCCTTCCGTCCCAGATACCATGTCCACGTGGCCGTTTCTGTCCGTCCCACATACCATGTCACTTTCTTTTTTTGGAAAATGATTGTACACTTTAATCTCATTTTAAATTTTTTAATTTTAATTAAACTAATTAGTTATCTTAAATTTAATTTATAATTATTTATATTATACGATAATTATTTTCACTAATATATTCTTAATTATCTACTAATTACGCCCCTCCTAAAATACTGTATCTACAGTGTAGCAGACACGGTATCTGAGACGGAGCGAGTAAAATTCAGGGTAAAATCTTCCAATAAAATACACACTTATGACTTAATGTTCTTCCAATGTGACCAAAATTCTCCCATTGAGTACAATTTTCTTAATCAAATTTCTTTAATTGCTTGGATTTCAATTTAGACCTTTTGATGATAATTGGACCTAATAGGCTAATAGATCATTTCATTTAAATATTCCAAATTCTTTTATATTTTTTTATTACACTATAATACAATCATAATGAGTAATGATTTGGTAATTTTTTATAATTGTAAAGATGAAATATGTATATATATAACACATGAGCATGAGCACCTATTTTTCATGGCATGTTTTGAATTAAATTAACATGTATCGTGTGTGGGTGATTATTATATAATATCTTCGTCTGCTTGTACGGATTTCATTTACTTTAAGCATGTTAGATATTTGAATATTAATTATTATATCAAAATATAGTAAAGAAAAAATTACTAAAATATTTTTCTTATAATACTAATAGAATGACATTTGTACAAAAAAAATTATAAAAATATAAAAAAATATTAAGTACAATGACGTAAAGATAAATGTTACCCTCAGAAGCGAACGGAAGAAATATTTTGCTATGTTAATATATTGAATTGCGATTTGAATTATTACCATTTTTTTATTTTTTTTGTTATTTTATTGTACGTTCAAATGTTATGGTACATATTTTAATAAAAATATATTATAATAAAAATTACTATAATTTTACCTTTTATAATAATAAAAAAAATATAAAAAAAATGTATTTTTATGTTGAAGAAGTAAATAAAAATATTTTTTAATGACAATTTAAAAAAAAAATAAAAATATATTTAGATTATGAATGAAGTATATTATAAGTTTATAAAATTTAGTTATATTTGTATTATGTTAATATTCACTAATGTTGAGAAATATGGGAGTTAGATAATTGCAAAAGAAACAAAATACTGTCACAAACTATTTTATTAAATCACACTGAGCCTATATATAGGCATAGTACACAAAATTTCAAATGGTTATTTATTAGATGACACTTGAGAAATGAAAGATAATATTTCAACAGTTAATTTATACATGACTTTGGTTTTAATTTGAATTTAAGTACTCCTTTCGTCCCAAAAAATATGAGATTATTATTGTAAATACGAGAATTTAGGTAAAGTATAATTAGTAAATAATTAAAAAGTGTATTAGTAAAAATAATTATTATTTAATAAAAATAATTATAGATTAAAATTAAGATAAATAAATAGTTTAATTAAAATTAAGAAAATTATAAAATTTAAAATGCGATTAAAGTGCATAATTATATTTTCAAAAATAGAAATGACAAGTTATGCGGGACGGACGAAAATAGAAAATAGGGACAAATTATATGGGACAGAAGGACTAGTTTGATTAAAGACGAGTGAAATCAAAATCAAAATCTAAATATTGTTACATGTTAGATCTTTAGTTTAATACTTCCTCCGTCCCTCGAAAATCTATCCATTTTTTCATGGTATGTCTCGTAATAAAGTATTCATTTATTTTTATTTTTTTTTAGTAATTATATCGTCTACCTAACATTACAAATACTCTTTTAATTTACAATATATTACACAAATGTCATTACATACAGTACTAATAGGGTTAATTTAGTCTTTTTACTTTTATTTCTACTTTATCCCAATATAATACTAATATTTCTAAAATTCCGTGTAAAAAGCAAATGAATATATAGATATGGGACAGAGCAGTGTTAACTTAATAAAAGAATAATAATACTTCAATTTTATTTTAGTACTATTGATCACTTTTATCTAAAAATACAATGAGGGTGTTTGATAAACAACATTTTGAATAGTTTTTAAATAGTTTAGTGATCCCAAAAAACTAATTTTTTTATTTACCTGTAAATATAAGTTATTTATTTTACAAATATTAATAATTTTCACTGTAGTATTTATTAATTATTTTAATATGTTTTTTAATAACTTATAATTTGTTATTTTAATAACTGATACTATTTTAAAATTATACTATTGATAAATTATATCAAAAATAATTCAAAAATACGTGTAAATAAAGCCAAATCTTATTCTATTCACGTTAAGCACTATATATAAAGTTTGGGCTTTTGGGCCATAAAGTTAGTTCTATTTATTTTAAATCTTCACACTATTGGGCTTTTAATTTGGGCTTACTTAAAAAGCGTGTTAAGATATGACTTATTCTTAGGGAAGTTAATAATTAAAGCAGAAAACGTGTAGCTGCCTTTATAAAAGTAACACGCTTTTGTCCTTTTTAATAATCATCACTACAAATTTTGTAAAATGAATTGGACGAGAATTTGAAGTAGTCAAATCTTTGATTTCTTAGGTTCCAATTGAATTCTCCCAGCACTAGTTTTTGGAAATATTTGAATTCTAAAAAAAAATTATAAATATTTTATGTAATACTCCATCCGTCTAATTTCTATTGTCCTAAAGTATATTTACACGATTTTTTAGATGATTGTTTTTTGTCGTGAATGGACAAATTTGTCCTTAATTGTCCTGTAGATAATAAAAGTAATAAATGAATAGAGGATAAAAATGTATAATTTGTATTTAAAAAATGAAATAGGACAATAATTGTTGGACGTTTCAAATAGAAAAATAGGACAATAGTTTGTGGACGGAGGGAGTATACTTGTAAGAAAAATATATTTTATTAAAAATAAATAATGTAAATAAAATAGTATCAAATGGTTTACAAGTATTTAGATTAACAGAGTTGAAAATATTCCATATGTAATTTTAGGATTGACCTTCGAAGAAAATTGAAATAAAGGCCAATAGACCAAGTCATGACAAAAGGGTTGTCTTTATATGTAAATATTTGACCAATTAAGGGTTTATTTAGATCCGACTTTGAAATTGATTTGAAATAGAACTATTTGAGTTTTCGTTTAAATAGAATTTTAATATGATATTTTATAAAAATAAACAATATATTTTTATTAAAAATTACGTGAAATACTCTCTTCGTCCCATGTAATATAGCTGTATTACTGTAGACACGAGAATTTAGGTAAAGTATGATTAGTAAGTAATTAAGAAGTGTATTAGTAAAAATAAATATTATTTAGTAAAATAATTATAGATTAAGATTAAGATAAGTAAATAGTTTAATTAAAATTAAAAAAATTATAAAATTTAAAATTTAAAATGCAATTAAAGTGCATAATTATATTTCCAAAAATAGAAATGACAAGTTATGTGGGACGGACGAAAATAGAAAATAGAGACAAATTATGTGGAACGGAGGGAGTAAATAATATTCTCTTCGTCATAGTTAAAATATTTTTTTTTATCATTTTCATCTGTCTTCACTCTCGGGTATCTTTTTACTATTTTAGTAAAAATTATTATATATTAATATCAAAATATTTTTAATTTTTATTTAAATTATAAATATATCATTACACATATAATTACTTTATACATAAAATTAAGGGACAAAAATATCCAAATATTTTCTGACAAATAAAATACTGTTATTTCTTAATTTACTTTAAAAGAAAAAAAAAAAAAAAAAAAAAAAAACCTTTGAAATGAGACCAAAGAAGTATTAATTTTATTTACAATTACAAAAGAACAAACACTAAAAAAAATAACACTTTTGAATGAGTATGACTTGGGACAATTCAATTGTAATATTCTTTCATTCTTCAATAAATTTTGTATGAATGTGGGGTCATAAAGGTCAATTCTTTTGGTATTTTTTATTTTTATTTTTATTTTTTTTAAGATTTGATGTGTGAATATTGAATATTAAAAAATCTAAAAAAAAAACAAAAACAAATAAAAAAATATATATTTTCTTTATATGGTAAAATAAATTATGTCATTTTTTTTGTTAGCACTTATGCATAGAATATGAGAATAGGTCAAATTCAATAATGCAATTCATTCAACCTAACAATCAATTACAAACCACTAATGATAGTTTATTAAATGGCAATATCAATAATTCCATGCTAACACTAGTTTATGTTTTATTTTATTTTAATATTTATTTACGTCGGTCTCATTCAAAAATATATTTTTTTATATTACAATAAAAATAATCATATATTAATATCAAAATATTTTTTACAAATATACTATTACACATAAAATATAAAAAAAGTAAAAATATCAAAATTATCTTATACATTTTTATTTATAATAAAATGCTATTATATTTTAATTTATGAAAAGAAATATACATTTAATTGGGATGGAGCAAATAATATTTTTACTATACAATAATTATATTTTTCCTTATAAAAATATATTATATACTTTTTATAAAATATATCTAAACACCATTTTAAGAGAAAATGTATATAGACACAAACCGAGTGTATTTATATATATATATATATATGTGTGTTTTACATATGGTCAATTAGTGATTAAATATAAATATATATATTGTAAAAAAATAAAATTAATGTATTTTTATTAAAAAAAATAAAAACAATATGAATACTTGGTAAATAAATTTATAAAATATCAAAAAATATATATCATATATATATATATACATATATAAATTAAAGAAAATGAATGGTGGTAGCCCAAGCTGCAATCTAAAGCAACCACTTCATAATTGAACTTCTAATTCCTATTTGTTTATTTCATTTTTTATTTTCCTGAAAGCAATTGTATAATAATAATAATAATAATAATGGAAAAAATCATTTTGATCTCAATATAATCAAAATTTATTAATTTTGATCTCAATATAAAATTTTTATCAATCTTTGTTCCAATATAATCAAAATTTATAATTTTTGACCCAATATAACTAAAACTCATCCTTTTTTGTCATAATATAAATTTTTTTAATCAATTTTAGTCTCGATATGAGCAAAACTCATCATTTTTTGTCATAATATAAATATGGACTTGCAAGATTGTGCAATTTATTCAAATATAAATATAAGGTTTGATTTCTTTTCACGTCAGCATTTTTCGTCGGTTGGTTGACAAAAAAAAATAAGATTTGATTATATTGAGACCAAAAATGATGAGTTTTTGTTATATTGGGACTAAAGTTGATAAAAAAAAATTTATATTTGGACAAAAAATGATGAGTTTTGATTATATTGAGATAAAAAATGATGAATTTTGGTTATATTGTGACCAAAATTAATAAGATTTTTATATTTGGACCAAAATTGATAAATTTTTGTTATATTGGTACTAAAAATAATTTTTCACCTAATAATAATAAAATTTCAAATGCGTTAATAATTTGGTACATTTTCATTTACGACATAAACTAAACATTGATACATGAATTATTGAATTGGTCTTTATTAATCTCACTTATATCTAATAAAATTAAAATCGATTGATTTATTTAACATCAATTTATATACCAATGCAATAATATTGGGTTATTGAAAAAGCTTTTTATGATCTCAGAATTATATTAAAATAATTAAACTGCACATAATATATGTATGTATGTGGCTAATAATTAATGAAAATAAATGATTTATATATATATATATAAATATATATAATGATCAAATTATGTAAATCAAGGATGTGCCTGGTTTTTATTTGTATCTAAATAGTGATTGAATATATTATTTTATGAAAAATAATAATAATAACATTAGTTTTACATAAAATTGAAAAATACAAATGCCATTTGTAAATTTTCACAATATCTTATTACTATTTCACAGCAAAGTTACTTTTATAATATGTTTCCGCTTACAATCAATATATCTATTGTATTTATTTTATAATAAATATACTCCTATTGGAATGGTGATATTTTTTTTTTACGCATAAATTTTTTAATATTAATATTATATCGTATTGTAGTAAAAAAGATAAAAATATCCATATTAGTATGGTGTAATATAAAAGTAATGACATTATTGTAAATTGAAATGATATTTATTATGTTAGGTAGGCAGTACAATTACTAAATTAGAAAATAATAATCTTGTTTTTTAGACGGACGAAAATAAAAAATGGTAACTTTTCAATGGGATGAAAGAAGTATTAAGTTTTAACTAAATTCATACAATAATAAAATAATCTTGTATTTCAAATAAAATTGCTCATAAACTACTATCTTATTTTAACCTTCATTTCAATGAATATATTATTATATAATACATACCTCTCCATCTCATATACTCCCTCCGATCCATTAAAAATTTGTCATTTTTTATTTTCGTTCATTCCAAAATAAGGTTACTATTTCTTAATTTAGTAATTGTACTACTTATTTAACATAATAAATATGTTTCCAACTGATATTATATTACACAAATGTCATCACTTTTATATTACACAATATTAATAGGGGCATTTTCGTCATTTTTATTACAACTTATTATAATACTAATATTAAAAAATCTATATGAAAAAATAAACGACAACTTTGTACTGGAACGGAGGAAGTATATATGTGGCGAAACAAAATTTTAGACATATCTATTAAGTAGAATAAATTAAAAATTAGATGATTTGAAGAAAGATATATATATTTAAGTTATGTGGTAAAATAAAATATAGTTAATTATTTTATATTTTAAAAATATTGTAGAATATGCAAGATAGACTAAAATAGAAAATATTATAGGACAAATGTAATACTATATAATATTTTTATTAGTTAGTAAAAGTGTATAAGATGATGGTAAAACTTTTGTTTTTTGTACTTTATGTACAAATTAATTATACATCTAATGATATATTTATAATTTATGTAAAAAAATAATAAATATGTTAATAGTAGTGTATGACTTGAATGAGACGGACAAAAATAATAAAAATGATACTTTTAATTGGAACAAATAAATTATAAACTATAAATATTTTTAATTAACATGACAAAAAAAAGATACATACATACATATATACAGATGAGTAGTAAATATTCGACACTAAATATCAGTATTCTTTTATTATCAAGATATAAAAAATAAAAAAATAAAAAAATAAAATAAAATAAAAAATAATAAAAAAAACACTTTTACCTGTCTGCATGTCCTCTCCAAAAATAGAACCAACATTTTAGGTTGAAAAGTATTTTTTAGAAGCATACTGAGGATACTTCTGAAATACATCGAAACACTTTTTAGCTAAAATTATTATTTTTATCCTTAATAATATAATAATGATAATAATAATAAATATTATAATATAATATAAAAATAATTAATTTATATATTATATTTTTAAAAAATTAAAATATATAATAATATTACTCCATCTGTCTTCGATATTTTGTCCGATTTACTGTATATACGGGGAATTTAGGAAGGGTATAATTAGTAAATAATTAAAATATATTAGTGAAAATAATTATCATATAATAAAAATAATTATAGATTAAAATTAAGATAGCAGATTAATATAATTAAAATTAAAAAATTATATATTAAATTTTTAAAATAAGATTAAAGTGTATAATTATTTTCCAAAACATAAAAGTGACAAAATAAGTGGAACGGATGAAAATGAAAAAATGGACATGAGAAGTGGGAAGAAGGAAATATTATTTTTTATTATATATGTTATACTTGAATTATATTTAAAATTATAATTGAGATACCAAATTTAAATAAAAATATATAATTTTTCTAAATTATACTAAAATTATTAAATATAATTTCAAAAATTTTAAAATAAAATAGAAAATACGGATAATTTAATATTACATTGTAATTTTAGTTTTAATTTATATATTTTCTTTGAATTAAAATTTTAAAATATAAATAACTAAAATTTAAATATATATTTTTTATAATTTTATTTCAATATTTAATTATAATTAATAATAAAATTTAAAAATAAATTATAAAAATTCTATAGAAAGATTCAATTATATTAACACAATATCATTTTAAATAATTTTAACCGTTTAAAAGCACTTTCAACTCTATTAAATTCAAATATATATATATTTTTAATCAAAAATTATTTTTATAATCATTCGTCCAAATACAAAATTGAATTACATTCTTACTCTTCTACTTCTGCTTTTAGCTCTGTAAGCAAATTCTTAATTGAAAATATATTTTTAGTTATTTTTTCTATTTCAGTCAATGGTGTCTTTATTTTACAGGATTAGATCATATAATTTTAAGATTATTTAATCATTAGGGTAATTAGTATAATATTTATTTTATTTGATTAAAAGGATGTTTGACAAATAATTATTATTTTTTTAAAAAAATAAAAATAATTTATTAAACAAATTCTATTTGTTTGATAGTTAAACAACTAATTTAAATATTTTGTAAATTAATTTTTTTAAATGTAGTAGCTTATTAGCTTATCTGTTTGACCTTCTGTTTTTTATCTATTTTCGTTCGTCTCATTTTATTTGTAAATTATATAATTATATATTTTTAATTATATTTTAAAATGTAATATTTATAAATTTTTAATTTTAATTATATTATTTAATTATTCTAATCATAATATATAACAATTATTTTTATTAATAATTTTTTTAATTACTCACCAATTAGGTTTTGTTTAGATAGAAGTTTTTGAAAATTTTTGAAATTTTAATTCAAAAAAAAAGAAATTAGTATTTGATTTAATATTTTATAAAAAAAATATATTAATATGATATTTTTTTAAAAATAAATAATATCAAATGAACGAAAGTTTTTACGTAAACAAAACCTATACTTCATTCGAATTCCTAAATACACGTTAAACCAAGCAAAAGAAATGGGACGAAGGCAGCACTTCATGTTACAGTCCGTACGAAGGAAGCCCACAAATTCAAGACACGTCATGGTTGTAGGGGCATTGTTGTCTTTTCAGGATCTCCACTGTCAGTCGGTACAACAGCGGACAATTAATAAATAAATAAATAAATAAGCGGAGGATTCATCATCCATCCTCGGACGGGGCCCACCCTTTAAATTAAGTAAAATTCCATAGGGGCATTTAGGTCTTTACACAAGCACCGTTCTTTCAAAGCAAAAACATTTTACTAGTATTTTATTATTAGTATTACCCGTAGGTAGAAGCTGAGCTGAAAAGACCGACAAATAACCCAACGGCCAAAAACGTGGCAGAATCCTGACCGTTGGATCAATCCATCCTTCTTCCCCACTGTTAATAAAATAAATATTAATAAATCTCCAATGTCAAAAATGGGGGACACCAATTACCATTACCATAATAATTTAATTTAATTTAATTTAATTAATTTAATTTATGGGAAAGATAAACAAAAGCAGATATATATATATATATATATACACACACCACTCCATATAGATGGACCTAACCTAACATTTGGTTAACAACAATAAGTGGGTGTGGGGGGTAATCAGAATTCAGATCAGATTTTTTTATCCCTTATTATTTATTTATTTATAGTAATAATAATAATAATAAAAATAAATTAATAATAATAGTCTTTTCATTGAAGCAAAGTCAGGCAGGGAATTGAGTGTGGGCCAATTAGCCGTTTGGGTTGGGGGGGGTGAAAGAAGGGACTTCCATTCTTGCCGGCTCCATGGACCTCAGCACCACTATCATATGGTCGTATTATTATTATTATTATTATTACTATTTTAAGTGTTTGACTGTGAGTAAAATTTTAAACTAATATTGAATAATAAAATATTAAATGATTGTTGTATCTAAAACAATAAATTTAAGAAAATTTATTTATTTATTTATATATTATAATATAAAGTGCCATTTAATTGTAAATACGAATGGTTGGGATAATTACGATGAATAGATTTAGTATAAATATATATTTCTTTTTTATTGAAATTAAAGTAACAGATAGTCTGTGAAATTATATTATATATTTAGTATATTTGTATTATTTTAATATAAATTATATTTTGTTTATATTTCCGTGTGGTGTTGTTAACATTATGTCCTAGTAATTTCTGTTTTTTATTTTTTCGAGATACTTATATTTTTTTTATTATTTGTTAATTTTATACATAATATAATTATAATAAATAATTTCATTTATTCACAATTTATTATTTCTATTTTAATAGTAATATATTAATTTTTTTTATAATATATATATATATTTTTTTATCTATTTTATTTTTATATTAAAATGTTATTACTTTTTAATTTTTAATATATTATTATTTTCTAATCCGGTGTCTTGAATATAAAAAAATAATACTTCCTTCATCATTTAAATTTTTTTTTTGTTGTCATTCAAATTTATTCTTATTTTATTTTTAGTAAAAAAATATCTTTTTTTTTTCTTTAAAAAAAAATTATTTTTATCTTTTTTAAAAAAAAAATTTATGCCGGTCAAATGAACACACAATTGGGAAAAAATAGGAAGTAATTTATACTCCCTCCGTCCAATTTCTATTATCCTAAAATACATTTGTACGGTTTTTTAGGTGATTGTCTTTTTATTATTAATTGACAAATTTGCCCTTAATTGTATAGTAGAGATTAAAAGTAATAAATGAATGAATTGTAAAAATATAAAATGTGTATTTAAAAAAAATAGAAAAAATAATTGTTAGACATCTCAAATAAAAAAAATAGGACATTAGTTTGTAAAGTGAACGAGTATTTGATTAAATTTTTTTTTTTTATAAAGTAAAAATGACCACAGCTCTATTGGTTTCTGGAGGTCCAGGAGCTTAGTAATATAGATAAAATTGGCCAACCACCTGTCCTCTAAAATTGTTTCTTGTATGTTTAGAACAACACTAAATATCTACGTTTATCATCATTGACCAAAAATTAATAAATAAATAATTAATTAATTAAAATAAAATCCCACTAATAATATTAACGACAAAATGTAAATTTACAGATTACTAACATGAAACAAACAAGAATTTCGATTTTGGGTCAAGAACAATGATAATCCATCGTCATCATTGGTCATGATGATGCAGACAAAAAAATAAAAAATAAAAAATAAAAAGAATATCGGAAAGTTGTGGGAATTGCTTAAATAATTAATTAATTACCCAATTAATCTAATTTTATTTAATTTAATTTAACCAAATTGTTGATTAAGAAATAAATAAAACCTGTAAAGGAGCAATCTTTAGCAGCACCAGATTCAAAGTTCTACTTCTATTTTTTTTTTTTTTAAAAAAAAGAGAAATGTTTGTTGGACAATTCTCAAAGGTGGGGAAGAACATAAAAGTTAATTAATTAATAGCTATATAAACGCGTCTAATTCGATCCTTATTTAATAGTATTTGACTTAAATTCTAAATAAATTTTAAAATATTAATTTTTAAAGCTTTAAAATTATAAATATATTTATTTTTTTATATTTAATCTTAAAAAATAATAAATATACTTCTAAGAGTTTATTTAAGTCAAATACAGTTAAACAAGTTAAACAAGTACAGTCGAGGGGTTAGACGAAAAGTGTAACGAACACGAGAGAATTTCACGCAATTTTAGAAATTTTGGGAATTTGGCCGAATTTCGTCAAACGATTTTGTGTAATTTAACCTTAATTAATTAAGTAATCATATCTAATTGTGTTCTTGGTTTGCTTAGCAGGGCTAGAGAGAGAAACTGGTGCAATTTAGAGAGAGAAAAGATAGATAGAAATAGAAATTGGGTGTTGTGGGGATTTCACTTTCAGTTGGGTGAACTTTTGTTTTCTTCAAGAGAGACCCTTCGAAGAAGAAGAAGAAGAAGAAAAGTAGAGAGAGAAAGAGAGAAGCAGAGTTCATCCAAAGGTAAATAAATCAAAACTAAACCCCCAAAATCCCCAATTCTTTCAATACCTAATTTTGTGTTTATTTTTATTTTTAAGTGCATGAAGTGATTTTGTGGCAGAAGATCTCTTGGGATTTGGCCATTTCTGCCTGTCTCTCTGCAACAATTCCATGGCAAAGTATACAATTCTCAATCTTATTTATTTATTTAATTATTTCTCTACAACTTCTGTTAATTTTTATAATTTAGCATTTCCTCTTTCGATCTTCTTCTGTGAATTTTTTCCTCTTACACAATGCTCTGTAATTCCGTTGGATCAATTCTCTGTTGCTTTTCTTTCGTTTTGACGAAGAACTTCCACCTGAAACACACACACACAGATATTATAATATTTATATATATATATCACCATAGATTTGGGGGTTTTGTAATTTTCGAGCATACCTATCTCCTGCAACAAATTGTAAGATTAATCAGTTCTGAATTGTGCTTTAATTTCTCCAATTCTGTTTTTAACCTGATCCAAGAAATTAGCTACAGCTTGTAAATATTTGCTTTTAGATATGTTTATGCTAAAAAGAATCATTAAAATTGTTGAGAATCATAAGATTAATTGCTCGAAATTCCTTTGAAGGGTTTAGCTTTATTTGATTTCTTATGGCTACTTTGTATTAGGATGATTGTTGGAACACTATATAATATGTAATTAATTACGGATATATCAGCTAACAAGTCATAGCTCCTTGGAATGAGATGCTAGTTCGATTTCAAATTCGATTTCGATCTTTATATATATATATATATAAACTAGAACGGGATCCATTCTTACCGCTAGCTTTTAATCGCGACTATCTTCGCTATAGAAGGATTATGGTTTAAATTTTTACCCCTTCGAGTCGAGCTTTGATCGAAATGTAGGTTATTCGATGGAGATCATCTTTCTTCATGATTGATTATATTGAATAATGATCGAATTATCTTTAAATCCTGGAATGCTCGATTATTTGAGGTGTTAGTAGTCAAACATAGAGTTTTCTATCATTGTAATCGGATCTCTTTGGTTGGAGATCGGGTTTTGAAGCCTTCGAACGAACTGCATGTGTAAATGTTCGTAATAAATTCGTTGTTTCGATGTAGGGCGAGACCGTAATGCTGAAAACATGGGGAAGAAAGGGAGCTGGATTTCGGCGATCAAGCGTGTTTTCACGCACGGTTCCAAGGAAAAGCACGCGAAGCCAGCCGATGTAAGTAACACAAAACAACGCTATTTGCGACCAAAAAAAAAATTAGCCGGTTTTCGTTGTCGTAGCAAGTTTTGTCGCAATTTTCTTTCTAGCGTGAAATTGACCGTCGATCAAGTTGTGGTTTTTTTTTAAAACGACGCTATTTGCGATAAAAAAAAAAAAAAAAAAGAATTAGCAGGTTTTCATTATCGTAGCAAGTTTTGTCGCAATTTTCTTTCTAGCCTGAAATTGACCGTCGATCAAGTCGTGGTTTTGTTTAGGGGTCGTCGGAGAAGAGGCCCGTTCGGGAAAAAAGATCCGGGAAGGGAATTCTACGGCGCGGAGATACCAAATCGTTCATTCCCCTGTTCCGGGAGCCGAGCAGCATCGAGAAGATATTAGGGGAAGCTGATCAGCTCCTGCTCAGGCCACCCGCATCGTCGGAGCCGCCGAAAATTGGTTTGCCGGGAGCGTCGATCTCACCGCTCGTCGCATCGCCGCAACGGGATTCTCCGGGGGTTCGATCTCCTCGAGCCCCCCGTCCTGTTTCTCCGAAGATTCCTTCTCCAAAAGCTGTTTCCCCAAAAATTGCATCGCCGATAGCCATTTCTCCCAAGGCTTCGACATCCCGGGCAGCTTCTTCGAAAACTGTCGCGACGCCTCCGAAGGTAGGAAAGGGCAAAAAGGGAATTACCTATGTGAAGAGGCCAGAGCCGAGTTTGCGAGAGCAGCAAGTTTCGGCGACTAAGATTCAGGCAGCGTTTCGGGGTTACTTGGTAATGATTTTCGTCGTCGCCTTGTCTGAATCCCACGATTAGATGGGTTATTTACGATGTATTTATGTTTCAGGCAAGGCGGAGTTTTAGAGCGGTGAGGGGATTGGTGCGGCTGCAAGGAGTGGTGAAGGGACAAAGCGTGAAACGACAAACGATCAACGCCATGAAACAGCTGCAGCTCCTTGTCCGGGTTCAGACACAAATCCAATCTCGAAGAATCCAAATGTTGGAAAGCCAGCGCCGGCACGATAAAGAAGCCGAGAGTACTGTCAGCAAATGGACCGCGAACCTGCTGGTGAGTGTTATCGAATTCGTTAACTACAATGTAATACATTTTTTTCACGGCAAATGTCTCTCAGAATTGAGTTTTGAATAGTAAAATTTGTTCGTTTTTTTTCTTAGTCCGAAGCCGGACAAAATGAAGATTGGGATGACAGTACACTAACAAAAGACGAAGCTGATGCAAGGCTACGAAAAAAGGTTGAGGCGGTCATAAAACGAGAGCGAGCCATGGCGTACGCGTATTCTCACCAGGTATGCGCTAAAATCTTTTCCTTAAAACTACGTATGTTTTATTGCAATCGAGTAGGGATATTACGTGAGTGAAGCTACAAGAAAGCTTTAATCATACTAACGAGTGGAGTTTGAGCTCAAAAATTTATTTAGTCAAGTAGACTTAGCTCAATAAAGCTCGATAAAATAATAAATTTTTATTTTTATTTATTTTTTAATGCATAATATATAAAAATAAAAGTTCGAGATCTCGAGCTCGAGCTCAAACTTGAACTTCTTTATAAAACTAGTAAGCTCGGGTTTGGCCTGATAGAAGATCGAATCGAGTTGGAACATTAGATACTCATCTCAAATATCAAATCTAGCTTCAAGTAAGAATTCTTCTTTGCTAGTGTAGTTTAAAAGTTTAAAAGTTTAAAAGTACTTTGAGGTCTCAAAATCTTTTATATCAATATTTTGAAAAAACAAAATATCATACCCTTATTATTATTTTTTTTTTCCAAAAAATATCATGTTAAATACTCAAATTTTATTATTATTCAAACTTTCAGAACACCTTGGTTTAGATAGAGGTTTATTAAGTTTCTAATGATTAGTAAAAATAATGTTTTGTGAGAAAAAATAAATATTTGAAGTAATATTTTTTTTTGGGCAAAACAAAATAGAACTCATTCTTAGTTTATGAAAATTGCACATCTCATTGTTTAAAAATTGCGGCAAATATCTTTATAGTTCAAAAAACCTTGCATTTAACCCCCTTGATTGTTCTAGACTTACTTAGGAAGGTAATTCAGAAACTCTAGATCTACAAAATCACCATAAACTAACATCGGAAGGGGAATTAAACACAGTTTTTCAAATTATAAGAGAATTTGATGCAATTTTTAAACGGCGGGGGGTTTCGTGCTGTTCTTATAAACACATATGAATTTTATGTCATTTTGCCTATCCTTTTTAGAAAAAGTTATTATCGATAAATAGTTCATAAACTTACACTGGGAACTTTCAAAGACAATACTATATATAAACGGATATCTAGCTACCATTTAACCTCTTTCAACTATTCGACATGTTTTCCTTTGCGATTTCAGCTATGGAAAGCAAACCCGACCTCGACTCAAACTCCGGTTGACATCCGCGCAAACGGATATCCATGGTGGTGGAATTGGCTCGATCGTCAACTCCCTCAAGAAGGCACCTCCCGGGGCCAACCCGCCGGAAAAATCGTCGCGTCAACTCCTCCAAGATCGATCTCGGGTTACAAACCGAGCCCTCGATCCCACAAGCCGGGAAGCTTCACTCCCGACAACCACCACCACGACTTGCCCGGAACGCCCCAATCGTCGAGATCCGTAATCCCGACGACGCGGGTCAAGCAATTCCATACCCCGAGCCGGACTCCTCCTCGGCCCGGAAACGGTAATTCATCGACGAAGCCGCGGCCAATTTACGACGCTCCCATGAAAGACGACGATAGCTTGATGAGCTGCCCGCCGTTTCTCGCGGTCCCGAGCTACATGGCGCAGACGGCGTCGGCGAAGGCGAAAGTGCGGGCGAGTAGCAACCCAAAGGATCGGTTGTTTGCGGGAACGGTAACGGGAACGGGAACGGGAACGGCGGGGAATGAGTCGAAGAGGAGATTCTCGTTCCCGTTGACGCCGAATACGATCGGGTCGTCGTTTAAGTGGAATAGAGGGAGTAAGGAGACGAGCTCGCAGGCGGATAAGCAGTCGGTCGGGGGGATGAGCGTCGACTCCACAGCGTCGATGCCGGCGGCGTTGATGGGGCGGAGGAAGCCGTTTAACAGGTTTGTGTGAGAGGTTTGTGCTGTTTGTTTGTGTTTTTTTTTTTTTCTTTTGAACGTATGTATGTTTTGTTTGTTTGTTGTGATACACATCATGTTACGATATTGATTGATATTGTTGTTGTTGTTGATGATGATGATGTTTGATGTTTGTTTGTATTTTGGGAGTGTTTTAGGGAAATTAGGTGATTGTTGAAGATGATGATGATGACAAATTTAGTGATTGTTGATGTAATAAAATGGAGATAGAGTGAGAGACTGGATATTATGTAGTTTTCTATTTTATTTTTATTTTTAAATTTTTTATAAAATGGAGATAGAGTGAGAAAGTAGTTATTATGTGATTTTCTATTTTATTTTATTTTAAAAATTTTTATCATTGAGATTGTTGAAAATGAAATTTTATTGACATATAAAATTATATAGAGAATAAAAGAAAATGAAAGTGTATATTATATTAATATTTTTTTTTTGAAAAAAACATGTGATAAGAAAAAAGAAGAAGAACAAAGTCAATTGCTTTGAACTTTGTTGTGGTTTTAAAAAATAATAATAATAAGTATTTGTTTTATCTATTATAAAAAATATATATAATTTTTTTTTTTTTTTTTTTTTATCATTGTTTACAGTTTTTCTAAATTCGTCTTATAAAAAGTAAAAAAAATTATTTTTCAATGATAAAATGAGTACTTATATATCAATCTAAACCCAATATATATATATTCTCTTCTCACTATATAATATAAATATTTGTAAAATTATATTTTTTTATCAAATCAAAATAAGAGGTGTGTTTTGTTTTGAAGTTTGGATTTTGAGGTGAGATTAGAATAGTAAAAATTTTAAATTTGAATAGTTGTATGATGTGATATAAATAAGTATTGATGTGATATTTTAAATGTAAAATTGATTTTTATATAATATAAAAAATTAAAAATAGGTGTTTGATTTGATATTTTTGGAAAAAAAAAATATAATGAATAATTAGATTTACATCCAATCGTCCAAACATACACGACCGATATTCTTGGGAGTATTTTACTTTCACATTTTGTTGAAAGTACTGTTGAAAAAATTTAGAAACAAAACACAATTAAATAAACCTAAACTTTCATAAATATTAAAAGTTGATTTATTTAAATTACTTCTTATTTAGGGAGTATATACTTCTTATTCTCAATAAAATACTACTTTTATTACATTAAAAATATTATTTAACTAAAATTTAAATAACTATTTTAATTTCAAATCAAAACCAAAACACATTTGCTTTTGGCACAAGTTTTTAAATGAATAGTATTAAGTAAAATAATTTAAAAATTTTATGATAGATGAAGAAAGAAATATATATTTTATAATATTTGGATCTGATGCAAAAATTAAAAAAAAATAATAATATTTTATTAAAATATATAAAAATAAAAAAATAATTGTTGATATTTTTAAAAAGTAAATTAGATATTCCGTAACAAAGTTTTTATTTATTCCATAACAAAATATTAATTTTTTTTTATAATAACTATATTATCTACTTAATAATACAAATACTCTTACAATATATTACATAAATATAATTACTTTTATATTACACATATTAATATCTATTTTATTTTTACTAGATCTTATTATAATATTAATATTTTTAAAACTAGATAGATATTATGAAATCATTGTTTCAATTGATTTTAGTACAATGCCTTGTTTGTTTTGGTCTTTAGATTTCAATTTCAATATTTTACATTCTATTTGACTAGTTTGCTCGACAGTTATCAACATGACAGTGAGCTTATTAAGTGTGTACCATCTATAATTGCTTTCCATTTATTTTTGATGATATTAATTGTCGAGATTGCAATATTAGGGGAGGTATGAACAATTTGTATTTGTACCATAACACATTACTTATAATCCCTACATTTCCTTTTTTGTTTTTGTTTGTCACAAATTCACTATAACATTTTCAAAAACAGCCCTCACAGTAAATAGCAAAACATTCAAAAAAAATTTAAGGAAAGGAAAAACACTAGGACGAAAATGTGTTCAATTACTTTGCAATTTACAAAAGAATTGAACATCAGAGAGTATATTTCACTACATTCTCTAGGAATGAAGTTTGTCTTGCAAATTACCAGGGAACAACACTCGTTCATAAAAATCAATAAATACAAATTACTTAATCGTGAGTTAACTTCAGCTTGCTTTCGTTCGGAGTTTATCCAAATAATTTTCAATTTCGAGGCCAAAAAAGATGTTTAAATAAGAAATATGTGAAAAAAAATTGAAAATACAAATTACCCCCAACAAATAGACATAGCTCTATGACTAAAAAGCTTTCCAGATTTTGTTAATTGTAATCATCTAAAAAAATTGGAAAAATATATATTGTTGATCCACTTAGCTATATAGCTGAAACACATTCGGTTCGGCTGATCAAATCCTAAACCTGAACAAGTCAGATTCAACATGCATTTCCACAAACACACGCACATACCTTGCTTGCATATGTGCGTGTCTGCGTCACACCGAACGTAACACAAAATCATTCGCTCCTAATTCACAAATACATTAGATTATCAAAAAAAAAAAAAAAGGTCAACAATTCAATTCCGAAGAGATTCAACTAAAATATCAGATCAATCATGAAATGTCGAAAATTAGAATAAAAAATTTCGCGAGATGTTCGAGGCCGTAATCAAAACCAACGAGATTTGAAAGGCACGGAGAATCGCTTAATATTTCGCCAACCTTCAATGCAAGTGGTTCGTCATAAATTGACGCCCTTGCTCTGCAAATTGGCTTGAAATCCGTTCATCCAATACAAACACACAACAAATTCGAATCAAAATCTGAATCCAACAACAACATCATCACCTACACAGGACACCAATCCCCAAAAATCCAAAAATAATAAAACCAATCGAGAACAAAACCTCCCGAACTGCAAACGGCACCGCGCTGGATGAAGAACTGCAACCGAGAGAGGGCTATTTATACATGAAAAAATTAGGGCTACCGCTTAAACCCTACATGTGAATTGACTAAATTGCCCTGGAAGAACAAAGCCCAAAAAAAGGGGCCCAATGGGCCTTCTGATCCAGAGTTATTTAAACTCGGCTCATTAACGAAACTGAAGATAAACCATCATTGTGAACTGTCAATTATACCCTTCAGCCCCTTCTCCAAGAAAATGAAGAAATGTATCCGCCATTGAAAAACCTTCTTGAATCCTAACACACCGATAAATCCCTAAAACCCTAAACTTGAAGGGAAATTTCATAGCAATGGATCACATAGCAGCAGCAGAAGAGAGGCTGGTGAATGAGCGTATGAGGCAGAAGCTCAACGAGGTCAATGCCGCTGCTCAGTCGCATCTCGCCGGTGTACAAGACCACATCAATTTTACCCTCCAGGTTTTTCCCCCATTTTTGCTCTACGTGAGGTTTTGTGATTATTTGCGCCGTGATCGTTCTCTTAATTCGGTTGCGGATTCGTTTGCAGAAAGCTTACTTCAAGTGTGCGTACGAGTGCTTCGACAGGAGTAAGAAGCAGGACGAGATAAACAATTGTGTGGAGTACTGCAGCGCTCCTGTTCTCAATGCTCAGAACTTCGTCGAAAACGAGATGGCAAACTTTCAAGTAATTGCTCATTCCTTTGTTACGATCCTTTTTTTTTTAGGTATGGATTTTCATGAGATGTTTGATTAATTTGCTGTTGCGTATGAACATTGAACTACATACTAATGTGGATCAACTGTTTGTCCTGCATTAGCTGTTCTAACGTAGAATTAGCAATATGATTTTGACCTTTTTTTTCCATCTCTACCTGAATCATACTCCAATAGTTTAGGATAGCTCTCAATTCCAAAAGCTGTTTCCAGGATTTTGTGTTCATTGCACACAAATGGTGGCTAAAGTAAATTCTTATAATGATAGCTGAAGCAAGAAAATATTACATGTCCTTTTGTAATCTGTAGAAAGAACTCTGATGCACAATTGATGATAGTGATTAAGGTTCAAAGAGTCGTCGATTAGGAAGATTTTCTGACAATCCTGGAAACAGTAGATATTCTTTTCATTTAACTGAACTGCATCAATTTTTCTTCCATAGATAAGTGCTTGAAAATTTGGGTGTTGCAATCAAGCTATATGGCTCTGTTTACCAAGAGGGTTTTAGAAAATTTTGAGAATAGTAAAATGGAGGTTACTTGAATCTTTCGGAACTCTCCCGAAGGGGTTAGAACTCTTGGCTAAGTCCATCCGACAAAGATTAGACTTAGTCCATATTTATTCGTTAGATTTAGTCTATATTTATCCGTTGTTCATTCTCTATTAGATAAAATTTATCCGGTAGTAGATATAGGGTTGTCCCCCTCATTTGTAAATCACCATTCAAGAGAGTAATACACTTACACTTGGTCTGTACTAGCAAGGTTCTAAAGAGTGTCGATGAGATTTTATAGTTTTGGAATATTTTTAGAACAAGAAAAAAATATTGTGATGTTTTGTGAGAGAGTGAGTATTTGATATGATATTCGTTTCGAACAAAAAAAATTATTGTTGAATAGCACTATCAAAACTTTCAAAAGTTTGTATGTAAATAGAAATAGAGCCTATAATTCTCCTGTCCAGTGTAAACTCTTGGTTAGCTATCAAACTATTCGGCACCTTAACTAAAAAACGCGAAAACTTTTATTGTCTATAATGAAGCTAGTTCGTGACAATACCTCTTTGATGTTTACAGGAAAAATTGAACAGATCTTTGAAGGTATGTCAAGACAGATATGAGTCAGCGAAGCTCCAGCCCAACAGCAACAATGCCATGAAAGGCTTGGAATCATGTGTCGACTCGTCTATTGATGACAGCATCAAACTGCTTCCACACCTAGCTCGAAAATTGAAGGAATATCTTGCAGTTACGGATTAGCAACAACTTTACCATTTTATAAAGCCGGTAATCGACCCTTTGTGAGGTAAATCAACTTGCTGTGAGATGAAGCGATACTCGAATGAATCAACTTATACACATTTGTATTTCCCAGGAACCTGAAGTTATTCGATAAAAAAAAGTGCAGTAGACAATAACACAATTTTCATTGTAACTAGAAATCAACAGGGGAGCTTTTGCCGAGATATTTATTCGAGTTAGGCAATTATCGCTTGTATCAAGTGCAACTTTTTCATGCATAGACAACCTCGGACTAACGGGGCAATATCAAAAAACACATACCACTATGTAATACTTGCTATAGAATGAAATTATTCAAATACCAGACTAGAATATGGAGTGTTTTACATAGAATTGCCAAAGCTGTTGTGGGAGATTCTTAGGACAGGATTGATATTCAGGGTTCTGGTTGCATTTTTTCGCATTCTTCCCGGATGGACTGGAAAAGAAGTGTGGATAAGTACCGTTCTCCGAAGCTTGGAAACACTACCTGTAAGAAATAAGAATGCCGGCTGTGTTAATTAGGGGTTTATTAAAGATGTAATAAAACTAGAATAACATTTCTTGGAGGCATGAAGTATCGAGACTTAGAAAAGAGAAAAGATACCGCGATAAGCTTTCCAGCATTTTCTGGTCTCTTTCCTACTTGAATTGCAGCAGCTGCTGCAGCGCCGGAAGAAATCCCCACCTGGTATGAAAATTGCAAAATTAAATAACAGTATAATCGGCGGGTTCATAGAAGTCGGGATACTAACATATGCATGATTGTAAATTAGGAAGATGAAATCATTTGTAAGCATCAAAAAAGTATAAATGTGTCGATCTTGATGTTTTAAACGCAACACTTGACATAAAATCATAAACAGCCAAGCTTGTCGCAGCATCAAACAAGAACCAAAGTAAAAACTCTCAATATCAAGTAACTTATCGCCAGAAATGAGTCGGCAAGTTACTAATTAAAGGAAATCTTAAGTACACTACCCACATAGATAAGGCTCCTAGTTACCACCCTCTAACCGGAACTAGTTCGAAATAAATAAAGTAAAATTATTCGTAACTTTCCTGTGGTTTTGAAATTCAATGTACAATCTATCTGTACTTTAAAACTGTATGACGTCCCCTCATATTTTAAAAATTGTTGTATGAAACACCACCGCCATAAAACTTCCCTTGTGTGATATTTTTGCATGACATGCAATTTTTTAAAATAAAGTGAGGATTTACACTGAGTTTCAAAACTACATAGAGTTTCATGCGACCTTCTTAAAGTATAAATGGACACCATGCAATTTTTAAAGTAAAAGGGATATTCACATCGAATTTCGAAACAACAAAGAAGTTATGGACAATTTTGCCAATAAATAATATTCAAGAGGTTAATTGTTCAAATATATGGGATTTATTTATTTTTGTCACATAAGGAAAATTTCAGCATCAGTAAACACTACAAAATTGCAAATTGAGTTAATAAAACATAAAGTAAAAATTTGTGCTAACCAGTAAACCCTCTTGAAGTGCTAGTTGCTTCGCAGTTTCCACAGCTACATCGCTCGAGATCTAACAAGTAATAAGAAAGGACATCCACTCAGCAAGAAGTTATCGAACTTACAAGTTAACACACGAGCCAAAGTACTAAAAGGATCAATACCGTGTTCAAAGATGCCGACGGGAGTATGAAATTAGTGTCGGGAAATGATTAGTACTCTCTAGTCTAAACCATTACAATAGCTACTCAGTTTTAATTGGATCTGAGTGTGGACCTTAATTTTGTTTAATCTGTATATCTAAAGATGGAATTAGTTTGTCGATCCAAAAGTTCAGCAAGGCTACGCAGATCTTTCAACATTTCATGTTAAAGTTGGAAGTATAAGTTCCTATGAACTCCAAAGTGAATAAATAGCTATCATAAACTTGATAAAGCTACACAGAGCGCTAAGGTAGACGTAGTACCTCTATAACTTCATCCATCACATCTTGATCTAAATTCTTTGGAATAAAACCTGCCCCAATTCCTTGAATTTTGTGAGGGCCTGCAGTTTCAAATTGAAAATACGAGAACCCACAAATTTAAGCTTGAAACTAGCGCAGCAAATCCATTCATGGGACCAACTTACCAGGTTTTCCACCAGATAGTATGTTGCTCTCAGTCGGTTCCACGCCAATAACCTATTATATCAGATACAAACGCATAATTTACAATAGGAGATATAAGAAGTACATTGAAATATAAGTATATACATCTTTATTAGAAGCTTGCAAATCTATTCCATCTACAACTAATTAGCATCAAGTATACAACTGCCGAACAACTGCTTTTGGATAGAATGCATTAGAGAAAATTTATTACCTTAATTTTAGGGTTATTTTCTTTGAGATAACGACCAACACCTGAGATGGTTCCACCAGTACCAATCCCAGCAACAAGTATGTCTACCTTGCCTTTAGTATCTTCCCAAATCTCGGGTCCGGTAGTTTCATAGTGAATCTGCAGAAAGACATATATGGTATTACAGTTTCCAGACTCCATTTGCGGATCATATGTTTACACTACTAGAAGTATAATAGAAGTATAGAAATAGAAAAAAAACTTCAGAAATCTGCAATAGCAAGATTATACAGAAAGATGAACTTATGAAATCTGCCATCTGCGGTCAGATTATGTTGGCCATTGATTGGAAAAGTAGACATCCAAAGAACTATACTTTTTTCTTTATCGACCAACAAAAAACAAAGTTTCTAAAAGCAAGGACCTTGGGATTTGCAGGATTGTCGAATTGTTGGAGCATGTAAGAATTTGGGGTTTTCTTCAATATTTCTTCAGCTTTTGAAACAGCTCCTTTCATGCCTTTGGCTGCATCGGTCAAAACTAGCTCAGCTCCAAATGCTTTCAAAAGAACCCTTCTCTCAAGACTCATGGAAGCGGGCATTGTCAAGATGAGCCTGTAGCCTTTTGAAGCAGCTATAAATGCAAGACCAATTCCCGTATTTCCACTGGTCGGTTCAACCAAGACGCTCTACTAAAAAGTAAAATTTCCAAGTAAGAATAACATATATTGCAACAATCCCAGAACAAAAGTAAAAAACACAACGTTCGAAAAGAACATCCGAGTCAAGAAACATACTTATTGCAGATATCTTACCTTTCCAGGAGTTATAAGCCCTTTCTCTTCAGCATCAGCAATCATACTGTACCCTATCCTGAAAACAAACACAACAAAACATGAGGCTGCAGTGCAATCACACAACGAAAACTTTGTAATGTGCGATTTTGCAATATTGAAACATAAACACCAGATAAAAATTAACGAGCATCACAATTTTGCTCAGCAATGAACAAATTTCTCCACAGTATATGAAAATTTGTCGATAAAAAGCAGCAGCAGTTGTACCTATCTTTGACACTGCTGCATGGCTCCATAATCTCAAGCTTCGCAGCAATATTTGCAACGCAACCTTTAACAATGTTGTTCAAGTAAACCATTGGTGTCTTCCCGATAAGCTGTTGATGGAAGCAGTAGCATATACCAAACAACATGTTAAAAGTGGAACATCAGCAGACTAATAAATAAAGCAAAAGCAAAAAATCCACCAAGAAATCACTAATTATAAAACAAGATGTCTACATCTTATATCTAAAAATCATCATTCTGCTCAAAGATATCAGCTTGGAGGACAACAGTACATTAATTCCTCATTCTTTTCATGAACCAGGACAATTAAATTAAAATGGCTGCCGAAAATCTTCCCATCTTTGAATTGGCAACAAGTTTTCCTTCAACATTTAACAAAGGACAGACCGTTTCAATTTTAACCCTTGGAGTCACATACACTTAGTTGTCCATCGGCCAAAATAGCAAAGAGAATTGAAGTAAAATGCGATAAAATTGTGCTTCTTAAAGTTAAACCCCCAAAAACTTCAACTGAATTACACAATAAAGAGAAGAAATATGCATTTTTGGTCCAGTATTAATAAATGCATATTTGAGATTCAAGATCCATTCACAATCTACTGATTGGGCAAAAACTACAACTTAGTCAGATGGAAAAAGACAAAAACAAAAACAACAGAGAGAATTAAAAAATTAATTAACAAAAATAATAATGATAGACCAAGGGTGTGATCTTTCTTTTGTGTTTAAAAAACACAGCCAAAAAGAACTGGTGCAAATTATAATACTAAGAGAAAAGTTTCTAGACCAAATTTCTCCAAATAATAAATTGTTCTAACATTATATTCCAAAATATATCAAAATTAGGAGCGAATAGTGCAAAATAATAACAAAGTACTAAAGATTTCTTGACCAAAAAGAACAAAAACAAAATTGAACAAGCTAGACGCCTTCTTTTTTCACCTTCTTTCGGAATTAGCACATATATTTATCATGAATCCAAACAAATATTGAATAAAAAGGCAATTAAACTTCAAATTTGATCCAAAACCTCATCTTATATGGCAAAATTGAACCTGCGAAAAAGTGTTCAAGCTGATAACTATTTCAGTAATCCTTTTCACATCATTCAACCGAATTATTTCTACATAATGTCACCATTTCCATATCTAGAGTAACCCTAACATACCCCAAACCCAAACAGAATATTCTTAAAGCAAAAAAGGTAGGAAAAAACAGAAAACAAAGCAACGCAGTCTCACCTGAGTAACATCTTCAGCGATGTTAAGGCCTTCAATCTCCGTCTGCGGTTCAACAGAAACCGCTTTGCACACAATCCGATGGACATCGCATCTATTTTGGCCAGTAACAGCGGCGTCGATAGTAAGGCTTACAGTGTTAGCATACTTTCTGGCTCCGATGCGGCAGCCCTTGGCGAGGAAGAGCTCCGGCGAGCGCAGATCCGAATTGTGAGGGGCGCAGAGAGAGTTCAAAGGATTGTTGGGCAGTGAAAAAGTCATGGCTGGATGGCTGGATGGCTGCCTGCGCTCAGTCACTCACTCTCTATATCGTATCGTATCGTCTCGCAGTCGCAGGTAGGGAAGGGAAGTTTGTCCTGTTCGACTGCAGATGATTAATAAGTAACCGCTTGGCTGGCGATACGACGTCGTTGAGGAGAAGTGATGTTCAACACTTTTGAATGGGCTTGCAGTTGCAGGGCAGCTATATGAATGAGCCCGTTTCTTACCTCTGAGCATTTATGAATTATGATTGGTCTGTATTTATTTGTTTTCACTCATTACCGTCTCTTATTTATTCTACTATATTACTTTTTTTTTAGTTTTTGTATTACAAAAATTAATTTAAAAAATTTTGTTTGGGGTTTTTCCTAAAATATACTATTCATTCAATTTTTTTCTTCAAAAAAAATATCAAATCAAATACTTAATTTTTATTTTTATATTATATTAAAAATCAATTTTATATTCAAAACATCATATTAACAATTATTTATATCACATCATACAACTATTTAAATTCAAAATTTTTACTGTTCAAATCTCAACTCAAAATCAAAACTTCCAAACAAACACACCCTTACATAAATAATTTTCATTTGCTCTGGGTGTGTTTGTTTGGGAGTTTGGATTTTGAATTAGAATTTGAATAGTAAAAATTTTGAATTTGAAATAGTTATATGATGTGATATAACTAGGTGTTGATATGATGTTTTGAATGTAAAATTGATTTTTAGTATAATATAAAAAATAAGTGTTTAATTTGATATTTTTTTAAAAAAAAAATTGAAATGAATAGTAAATTTAAAATCCAATCTCCAAACAAACACACCCTTATAATCGTCTATGTCTATGCCTCTTTTCTCTTCGCGGTTCAAAGTCAAGTAGGAAAATAGAATCTTTCAACAAAATGAACGAACAAGATCAATAGATAACCAAAAAAAAAAAAAAAAATTATTTGTCATCATTTCAATTTCAAACAATCTCTAAAAAAAATAATAAATACAATTAAATTATAAATAAAATAAAATAAAAATGGAGTTTCAAATACATCATGCTCAATAACATCGATTGTTTTCATAATTTTTTAAAATCTAAAAAATAGTCAAACTATGAATCTGTTTGTTTAGTACATAGAATTGACAACAAGTGTTTGTTTAAATAAAAAAATAGAAATTGAGAAATAATAAATCATTTTTATTGATTGGCATACAATGAATAATATATGTTAGCGATCATTTTTGTATCAAAATATCTAAATTACTATTAATTAAAATAAATTAATATCTCGTTAAGTTAAATTATCCATTGATTGACATACAATGAAATTTATAAAATTTTATAATTTTTATTGTGAGCATGCACATAAAAGTTTGCAGTAATGATTAAAATGAAAATATATATATATATATTCATTGTTGTATAGAAATACCCACAATATTATTGTTAATTAAATAAATTAACATTATGTTCAGTTGAATTTAGTATTTACGTGTGCATGAAGAATATTTCATACTATATTATAGAATCCGATATAAAACTCTATTTTTTTAAAATGTGTGACAATATTTTATTATTCAATAGACATAATATTGTTTGACATTTTTCAATTACTAATAAAATTTTGATTCATTGATTGACATACGATGAATTTACAAAATCAAATGATGCTAATAATTTCTATTGTAAGTATATCGATAATAGGAGTTTGTAGTTAGAATTAGGATGCAGAAAAAATTCAAAATTTATTTTTTATATAAAAATACTCATATTACTGTTAATTAAAATAAAATAGCATTATGTTTTATTATTTTTAACATTTGCGGATGCATAAGGATCATTTATATTATATTATTCAACGCGATATTAATTTTCGACATAAACTTTCCCACTACTTTTCGGATCATCATCACCACTCTTCTTCTGCCACCGCCACCGCCCTCCATTTAATCATCGTATACTACTAGAACAACAATCCGTCATCCACCGTCATGTCACTCAACACCAACAATCTGTCATCCACCAGTCACTTTTTATCCATCAATTAAGCTCACATACTCTCTCGGAAAATGAAAATCACCGCTAATAAGGCGGCATAAATAAATAAATGTTGATGTAATATTTTGAATATAAAAATATTTTTTTTAGCATAGTATATAAAATAAAAAATAGATATTTAATTTGATTTTTTAAAAATAAAAAATAAATTAGATGAACAGTGAATAAATTAGGGAGAAAATCCCTCAAACAAACACACCCTAAGGGGTGTGTTTGTTTGAGGGTTTGGATTTTGAGTTGGGATTTGAATAGTAAAAATTTTGAATTTGAATAGTTGTATGATGTGATATAAATAGGTATTGATGTGATGTTTTGAATGTAAAATTGATTTTTAATATAATATAAAAAATAAAAAATAGGTGTTTGATTTGATGTTTTTGGGAGAAAATTTTTGGATAAATAGTAGGATTTTATCTAAATCCTACAAACGAACACACCCTAATGTACACCATCTATGTCGTATCTAACCCAATTGAGGGCTGAAATTGAATAAATACCTTGCTGATGAGTGTGCCCAGCAGTAGGGAATCCACCGATTATTTTTTTTTTTTATATTGAAATATTATGTTTTACTATTTTAATATAAATACAAAAAAATATATTTATTGCTTGAAAAAATTTCTGTTTAATTAAATATGCACAAAATATGTCTAAAATTACAAAATATTACTCCTCCGTCTATATAAAAAATAAATAAATAAATACTTATTTTTGGCACAGTATTTTAAAAATAATATTTCATCCGTTCCATAAATATAGTTTTAATTAGGTTGGATACGAGATTTAAGAAATAATGTGTAATAAAAATAAAAAAGTAAGAGTAATTTTATGGTGATATGGTTATTTATGAAAACAAAACTATTGTTTTGAGACAGACAAAAATGGTAAACGAGATTATTGTATTGGGACGGAAGGAGTAATATTTTAATTATAATTAGTAGTTAAAAATAGTATAATAACATTTGTCCATAGCTTTTTGATGTAAAAGCAATTATATGATGTAAAGTGAATTACTTGTATAAAAAAAACGAGGTATTTAATTAAATGTCCTAAAATAGAAATATGTATACTTTCTAACTGAACGATGAACTACTAAATAAAAAATTAATCAAATATTTATTTACTCATTTTATTTAATTAAAGTTATTTAAGATATTTTATATATTTTATTTGTATAAAATTTTGTATAATTAGTACGTTGAATTTAACACAATAATTTTACTCAATATAAACATAATATTTTTATTGAATTGTTACATTTTGTTAGGTGATAAAATATATATTACTCATCCATCTCACATAAAATGTCTAGAATTCAAAATGATAATTAGTAAATAATTAAAAAATATATTAATATATAATATAAATAATTATAAATTAAAATTAAGATAATTAAATAATTTAATAAAATTATAAATGATGAAATTTAAAATACGATTAAAATATATAATTATTTTTTTAAAAAATGAAAACTATGTAGGAGTAACCTAAATGAAAATAGTAGATACTTTATATGGACGGATGAAATATATATATATTGTTTTACTTTTTGTTTATTGTATTTTCTATTATTATTTGTAGAGAATCATTTCAATTAGAAAAATAATTGAACAAGCCCATAATTAATAAAAAAAAAATAGTCAAAATCAATTATACAGTAAAAATATTAAAATTAACTTTCAAAAGAATATAGTTAGATAGTTAAAACATTGATCTGAATTATTAAGAAAAAAAAATAATATTTTAGTATGTTTTCAAATAATAAAATATTTTATTTTTTCATAAATATTTAAAAAATATAATAAAAAATTAATAATTCAATAAAAAATATATTTTTTTATTATCAATATAATTCTTAATATCTAAGTAAAATCACAAAATGAAAACACCATATTTCTCCGATATTAATAAAAAAAAAAAAAAATTAAGGATGTGTCTATTGTTTACTGTTGAAAAGAATATTTAACAGTAATATAAAACAAAATTGCATTTTTTATTATTTATAGTGTTATTTTTAAAATAAATAAGGGTTGATTAAATAAGAAAGAATGTTTACCGTAGCGGTAACCATTCGGATTTTCGGTTCGGATTTTGCCAAATTCGAATATCTGAAAATCGAAAATTTTTGAAAAAATCAATCCGAACCGAACCGAAATCCGTAATCCGAACTAAAAAATCCGAACCAAATCGAAATATCCGAAATTCTAAATATTATTATTAATTTTTTTTATTTTTAAATTTCTTTTATATTTTATTATTACTTTATAAAATATTAAATATATATATAATATATAAAAATTAAATATATTAAAATATAATTAATAAATTTGAGTTTTTTATATTAAAATATAATATTTTCTAATAAAATATTAAATATATATAATAAAAAATATATTAAAATGTTATATTTCGGATTTCGGATTGGTTCGGATTTTAAGTATACCGATTCGATTTGAAAATACGAAATTTGTTAAAAATTCAATTCGATCCAATCTAAAAATCCAAAAAATCCGAACCAAATTTTAAATTTCGATTTAATTTGGATTGAATTTTCGAATTTCGAATATTTTGCTCCCCTAGTTTAATCGTGAGAGTTTTTAAACAACAACAACAATAATAATAAATTGAATAATAAAAAAAAAACAAGTAAAACATGTATATACGAGTACTGGATCCGACCCGGTCAAAGTATCCATTAAGCCGAATTGGCGGTAAAAGGCAAAGTTTGACTGCTTCGAAGCACATTCTGGAAAATGGCTTCAACTGCCGTCGCCCACTTCCCTCTCTCCGGCATCACTCTCACTCTCACTCCGCCCTATAAATATCTCTCCGATCAAACCTACACATGCACTTACAGCTACAGCTACAGCTGATCCATTAATCATTCTCAGTTATTCCGATGGCCAGTATCAGCACTCTTCTGCTTTCCCTCCTCCTCATCGGTTCCATGGCGGCCGCCGCCGCCGAGGCCTCCGGCTTCCAGTTCGAAGTAGCGTGGAGAAAACCGACGGGGATGGAGTCCGAAACCTACAACGATTGGGCGGCGAGGAACCGCTTCCGCATCGGAGATTCCATTCGTAAGTCGTTTACCTATTGAATGTTAATTTGAATTAATTTTGAGGTGCTTATATATATATATATATGTGGTTTGGATTTCAGAGTTCAAGTACCAAAACGACAGCGTTTTGGAGGTGAGTCCGGCGGATTACCGCCGGTGCGAATCGTCCAATCCGATCTCGGAATCGGACGACGGAGGGACGGTGATGAAATTTGAACGGTCAGGATTGTTCTATTTCATCAGCGGGAATTCCGACCACTGTCAATGGGGGCAGCGCCTGATCGTTCGGGTGATGCACCTTTCCGAGGAGGAGATTGCCGCGCCGGCTCCGGCGCCGGCGACTCACGGCGGGATGGACTCCGGCGAGAAGGGGACGCCGGCGGCCAATTCGACGGCGAAGATCTCTGTGGTTTCGTACTTGGTTACTGCCTTTATTGGGCTGTTTGTCGTATTCTATATTTTCATGTAGTCAGTCAGTATTGCTTATTAGTTTTTGTTTAGGGTTTATATTAAGATTATTTCGAGTTAGGATATTTTTATTGATTTTGATTATTGTAGTTTGTTAGGATCATTGTATTCCATTATTTATTGATTGGTTATTGTTATTCTAATATTTTATTTTAGTGGAAATTTTAAAAATAAATAGCTGCACAATTTGTACCCTTGATAAAGGGTAAGTTCTTTTTTTGTTATTCTTTTTATTTTCATAAAGAACATAATAAAGCGTAAAAGTACCCTTCATTTGATCAAACAAACAACACAGAAAGAAGCAACCATAAAAGACATCTAAACACAAACACAAACTCAAAACATCTACCAAACAAAGACACACACAGATTCACACAACAACGTAAACCAACAGTACAAAAATAACATTTACCAGAAAATACTCCCCAAAGATCGATCCCATCCTAAATCTCGCCAAGAAAAATCTGCTTGTCGCTGCTGCCCGACCCGATTATCGGCTCGTGGGGATGAAAAACGCATTCGTTCACCGACCCCGTATGTCCCGGGAGCTTATACAGTATCCGCCTCGAGGTCGTGTCCCATATATGAACCATCCCGTCGCTGCTGCCGGCAGTCACTTTACTCCCGTCCGGCGACCAGCTACACCTCAACAAATTCTTCTCGAAGTTGTGCTGATGACCTTCTAGAATCTTCACGCAGCGATTCTGCGGGGCGTACGGTCTCATATCCCATATTCGAAGACTGCAGTCCATGCTATTGGTCAAGAGGTAAGACCCGTCGGGGCTGAGCTGCATCCCGGTGATCATATCGTGATGGCCTTGGAGTTTCATCACGGGATCGGTCCTTCTTAAATCCCACACTTTGATGTCGTTGTCGATGCCGCCGGTGTAAATTTTGTCCGATGCGTCGGAGAAGCTGACTGCCGTGATTTGGTATTTGTCGGGAAAGCTCTGTACGGAGGCCCTCTGCCGCATGTCCCAAAGTTTTGCGGTTCCGTCGTCGGAGCCACTAACGATGAGGGGCGGACCACGCCTGGCGGGGCAGCAAGAATTTACGACGAAAAGGTGCCCGACCATTTTCTTGATCTGTTTCCCCATTTCGACGTCCCATGCTCTTAGGGTTTTGTCGGGGCTTGCTGATATTATGTGGGTACCGTCGGTGTTCCACTGAATGTCTAGAACGGCATTCTTGTGCCCTCTTAGGACCATGAAGTTCTTGCAATCGCCGTGCACGTTCCACAGAAAGATATCCCTGTCGTGCGAGCTGGACGCAATTACGTTTCCCGTAGGGTTGAATTTCAGCGAGTAGATTGCGCTTTGATGCCCTGTAAGTAACATGATTGGTGCTTCTAAGCTTGATGTCCTCTGTTTTCCATTTGTGCCCGGCATTGGAGGGCCGAAGCTCTGTACATTTGTTGACAGCTCCGTTGGCCTCGGACCAATAACGGATAGAGCACTTTCAACTTGCATTTTGACTTCTCCTTTGCCTGTACTAGAAGAAAGAAGGGATTAGAAGATTATATCCTTACCGATTTCCGGCCAGCGTAATGAAAATAATAAGTGAACCAAACAAGGCATAAAATCCATTCAACAACAAAGTTACACCATATTTCTTCATGGGTTTTGTAAAACAAATTTCAGTTAAAATTTTACACCACTATCATGCATCTGCGGAGAATGGAAAAATGGTGTGCATACGGAATTCGATCTACAACAAAACAACCATTTATACAATCACAATAAGACACAGACATTTAAATGTGTATATGCAAATATCCTAATTTGTATATGTTCAGCCACCCGAATGTCATTTCCTTTACCAACGACAATCAAGAAAACCACTTCCTACACCACCAATACCAACATATAAGAGCATTATATAATGTTCCGAAGAATCATAAGGTCGGCATGGTACAAAACATTCCACATGGTGGGCTCAAGGGTGTAATTAACTTAAAATTTTAGTGAGTTCCTTCTAAAGAACCCTTGTTATTTCAGTAAAGATAAATAGTTACAATTTGTGTAGTCGGGCGCTAGGCGATTATATAGCACCTTCTCCGCTAAAGTAGCCTTCTTATAAACTTATGCAACTCTATTTCATAAACAAGTGGTAATAAAAATTTCAATGCCAGTGTATGCATTTTTTTATGCTTATTTAGAACACATAATACTCCAAAAGCTAAATATCATAGCCATAAGTGTACCAAAATTTATAAATTTTCCCTTCAAAAACAAAGAAGAACGACACAATAGATTCTATAAGCATTCCACCCAACAATCAAACACATAGTGGTATAATCCACACAATAAATAAATAAATAAAAATAAACAAATTAAGAGCTCGGCGTCAAATCATTCAAGTTTCAACAGCTCAAAACAAACCAAACTACACATCACATAAATCAAAACACAAACAAAATACCAGGAGCTATAAATCGCCAGAATAACTAATTCACATTCTGTCACGAAAGATACACAGCGAATCCACAGGAAACTCACATTTTCGTACGAAAACCAGAAATTAACGACGTTTAAACATTTCATAAAACGATCACTTACTAACAAAGAAATAACGGCTGAGTTGAGAATAATCCAAAACTAGCTCAAACGAAACACTGCCAGATAATGATGATCACCGACGGAGATATTTGCCAAGATTAGGAGCTCTCTGTAAAACCCTAGATTGGGATTTCTAGTGAAGAATCGAGAGCGCTGTTCGAGAAAATGGAGGAATGGAAGAACAGAATCTATAATGGGCTGGGCTCTATTTTATAAATTGGGCCTTCGGCCCAATTATTTGGAAGAAAGGGCATTTTCGTAATTGCATTGTCCTGCAATTCCGCCTCTAGGTTTTAGATATAAAAGCCTCCGCCGAACATTTTTCTTCTGCGACGCAGCTCAACTCTCGACTCAACAATGGTAAGCGCCTAGCTGAAGCCTTTTATTTTCTCTTCACGTGTCTGCATTTTCTATTTCAGATCGTTAGTTTTTTGCGTGATGTTGTGCAATTTGAATGCAAATCGTTTATAAATTTTACTTGCGCGCAAGCAGTCTATGAATTTCATATGGTTAGAACATGGGAAGTGAACTTGTTCTTAATAACTGCGGTTTTATAGAATGTTTAGATTAGTATAGTTGCTGTTGAAGATCTCTGACTTTCTTTTAGCTATTTTTGGATTGAGAGTGAGAATGTATGAGCTTTGGAATTGCAATTTTAGTTTTAACTTCCTTTTTTTGACAATTGGTCTTGGAGTTTCGCTAGCACATTATTTCTTGCGGATCTTATCTGTAAAATAAGAAGTTTCAGGAAATCATCTATGCTTTTTGTATCTCAAAATTTTTCGATTTGTGTTGCCTATGATATGATTATCCGTTATCATGGTTCAGTGCAATTATGAATGTTAAAAATTGCAATTACAGGGTTTTGTCAAAGAACAAAAGTCAAAGGCTTATTTCAAGAGGTTTCAGGTCAAATTTAAGAGAAGAAGAGGTACAGAATTCCCTGAATTTCAATGTAGCCTCCAATTTGATTAATCGATTAATGTGTTTAATAAGGTGCTTAATTAGCTGCTCTTGCTAATATTGTGTTTCGATTATCCAGAGGGGAAGACTGATTACAGAGCTAGAATTCGCTTAATCAACCAGGACAAGAACAAGTACAATACTCCCAAGTATCGATTTGTTGTGCGATTTGTATCCTTCAAAGTTATTGGCTTAGAGCTAAATGGCATTTATTTAATGTTCCATGGTGTAGTTCTCTAAATTATGACAAGGCTAATCCCCTCATTTATTTGAACTTTGGTTTCTATTGAAAATGATATGATGATTTTAAATAATGTAATGTGAAAAGTTAGCCTTGATCATATTTATAGACAAACAAAGATATAATTGCGCAAGTCGTATCTGCTACCATTACTGGAGATGTGATTCTGGCTGCAGCTTATGCTCATGAGTTGCCTCATTATGGACTTAAAATCGGTCTCACAAATTATGCTGCAGGTACATCTTTCCACCAAAAATTCACTTTGAAGTTTGAATGATGTGTATTGTGTAACATGTATGCTCCTTTGTATTCAATTTTCATTGAAAGAGTTGATATTCTTTGTGTTGGTAAGGTTATAATCCTGTGAATAATCTTTTAATCAGCCTACTGCACCGGGCTGCTTCTGGCTCGCCGTGTCCTGAAAAAACTTGAAATGGATGATGAATACCAAGGCAATCCGGAGGTATATGAGATTTGTGATGCTCTGTAGTCATTTCTTACTGATGGGAATTCTGCTGCACGAATTTATCGAAGATTTTATGACATCAGGCTACTGGAGAGGATTACTCTGTTGAGCCAGCAGAGAGCCGAAGACCATTCCGTGCATTACTTGATGTTGGCCTTGTTAGAACAACTACTGGAAACCGAGTATTTGGTGCCCTGAAGGTAATCCGTTTGTTACTACATTTTACTGTAGGAAGCTAATGCTTATCTGGGCTATAGTCGAGATCTCTATGCAGCTATTATTCTGAGGTGTCGGAAAACACTAATTTACCTCTGTAAATCTATTTCTTTTCAACTGATTACAGGGCGCATTAGATGGTGGATTGGATGTTCCTCACAACGAGAAGAGGTTTGCCGGATTCTCTAAGGATTCTAAACAGCTTGATGCCGAGGTTCACAGAAAGTACATTTACGGTGGCCACATCTCTTCATATATGACGGTATATCCCCTACTCACTAACTATAACATTTTTCTTACCAAATATTAAATGATTCTCACCTATTTCTCAAACTTTTCAGTCACTGATCGAAGATGAGCCAGAAAAGTACCAATCACATTTCAGCCAATACGTCAAGGAAGGGGTCGAGGCAGATGACCTCGAGGAACTGTACAAGAAAGTTCACGCGGCAATCCGTGCCGACCCAACTGCCAAGAAATCTGATAAGCCACAGCCTAAGCAACACAAGAGGTGAGAAAGCAGTCTACATCTCAACTTTTCAACAATTCCTATTTGTCGATTGTAGATACTCACAAACATCTTTCTCCAGGTACAACTTGAAGAAGCTCACGTACGAGGAGAGGAAGGCAAAACTGATCGAACGCCTCAATGCCCTCAATTCTGCTGCTGGCCCCGGCGCCGATAACGATGATGATGATGAAGACGACGAGTAAGGCAACTAGACGCCGCACCATCTGCTTCAACTGCAGTTCTATCCAAGAACATGATAAATTTTCCCAATTTTCGTGAGTTTCTTTTCCATTTTTGTAGCTTTGAACCCCGACCGGAATATTCGAGCTGTTTGTTCCATCTTTTTATTGCATACACTCTTAAAATGTACGTTTTTAATCAAACCCTTTGTTTGTGGGCAACACAGAGAAGAACCCTTTAAGAGGGTCCACATAATTTAGACCTTATCAAGTGTGAACCAATGAGAATTTCCAGCAAAGGATGTAAAATGCAAACCCTATCCACAAAACCAGGCCATTTTCTTGCCACTTTAAACTTGTCAATTCACATGAAACAAGATCTCAAAAATTGCACAGAAATAATGATGTCTTCCCATATAGCCCCTTTCACTACAACCCATCATCATCCATTGGCAAAGCCATTGCCAATTTCAAGAACAGCAGCAACTCATTTGTCCTTAAATGGACTGCATTTGCACAAGGTCTTTGCTTGCTCATCATCTTCCTCTAATGAAGAAATACAAGTCCAAAGGAGGTATGTATGTATCTATGTTTGTGTGTGTGTTATCAAATGGCAACAAAAATTGCATTCGGGAGTTGACTAATCTGGTCCCGGTTCGTTATATACATGTGTTCATCTACTGTTTTCTAAATCCACACCTTAAAAGAGGTGTTGTGTCATTGCAGGAGTGTAGCATTGGGGTTGGGTGGCTTGGTGTTGGGGTTGCAAGTTGGTGGCGGCAATGCGAGTGCCGCTAGGCGACCACCGCCGCCGCCACAACAGGAGAAAAAGGATCCAAATGTGAGTGGTGTGACAGCAAAGGTTCTAGCCAGCAAGAAGAGGAAGGAAGCCATGAAAGAAAGCATAGCTAAATTGAGAGAAAAAGGGAAGCCTATTAAAGAATCCATTCAAGAGCCAGAATCATCACAATGAGGCTGTAATTTTTTTATTATTATTATTTTTTTTTTTCTAATGTCAAGTAAGTAAAGGCTACACAGCCTATTTTGGACTGTTTTCAGTAATTACTGAATTCAGATGAAGAAAATGTTAACAAATAATGTAAAGAATCTTGTTACATTCAGAAAATGGTTATTTTTGAATGTATGTTTTCACTAGCACATATTATGTTCATTAAGGTATGAATGCAAGTAGCAATTAAGGGTTGGCTAAGGTGCTTGAATTGAGAAAATTTCGGCATATAATCACATAATATCCTAATGATAGAAAATTTATATAATCTATATACGAAACTTACTAGTTAGTCTATCACTATAATCGTCATTGTCCATAAACTATTATGTCGCTTGAGATCTGCTCAATTGTAAGTCACATAATCTTTTATTGTTAGTCACAAATTCTATTCCATAAATATGTGATCACCTATAATTGCAAAAGTAGATCATATGTGCTCACACTTTCTTGAATGGTAAAAGAACATATAATTTAGGTCATATATGTGAATGAATATTATTGACACTAGAGAATGGAAGGAAAAAAGGTAAATAAAATCATGATCAAGTCGACATTATTTTCCAGAAGTAAGAACAACCAAACTTGAGGGCCCAAAACATGTAAATTAAGCTAACCCATCGAACTCTAATTCTCACAATCAATGAAAGATGCTAAGAAGAAGAAAAAAACAGACGAGCAGTTATGTTAGTAATAGGACTTACTGATGAACTATGCTCCTAGTAGTGCAGTACACCCAACCGATGGCTCCAGTTTTATCAGGTAGCTTGCACCTCACAAAGCCAAGCAAACAAATCATAAAGACAACCTGCATCCATATGGCTCCTAGAAGACGAGAAGACACAGAGATCCAAGTTAAGTATACCTCACAAAAAAGAGATTTAGTCATCATCTTCCTCAAAACTACATACTGAAATCAAGGGGGTTGGTTATACGGAAGGTTATTTGCAATGCTTATGAATACATCCAGCTTCACATGTGCCAAAATGGAATAGCAGCAATCTGAGTCATTAAGAAATAATAATATGTTGTACAATGTTGCAGGGTAGAAAATTCGAAAACATGTGCTCAACAAAATATCAGGTCTTCACATTCCCAAAGAATCTGGAAAGTGGTAGAGGTCCACCGGCCTCTTCACTTTCACTGCTAGAGAGCTTAGATCTCGAGCCATGCTTCTTTTCTTTCTTTCTTCTTCTCAACTTTGACTTTGATGATCTTCTTGATTCCCGCTCATCATCATCACTGCTTGAAGTTTCTGATGATGAACTTGAACTGGATTCTGAGGATCGCCTTGATCGCTGAAAATGAAATTATATCCTTTGAAGTTAAAATTCAAAGTAGTTTTGTATCTAAGATGAGGAGCTGAAATTCATCTTTCCACGCTTGAATACCATTTCACACACAGAGAGGCATACCAATAAACATATTCATGTAGCAAGATCACACTTCTGGGAAAAAAAAAAAAAAAAATATAAGAACTAATGACAACATTTAAAAATAACAAAAAGTTCTGATGGAACTGTCTACGGAAGCAAGGAAATGATAGCAACACCTCTATGGAATAACAGTTTCAATACACAATTTACAGTATTGATGAAACTAGAAACAGAACTACTGGTGGGAAAATAGACAGTATCACTCCAAGCACATGCACCTTATTTAATCTTTTCTCCTGGGGTGTATAATCCCTTTGCAGACCTATATAATCGAACAGTCCAATCAGGATGGACCATATATACCTACAACTAAACCAGAACTAGAGACCACCCACATATTTGATCAGCCAATACTTTTTCTTTGCCCCTCTATCCTTCTTATGTAGGTCCCCTGAGATGCAACAAGTATAAAAAATGTACTATGGATCTTTTCCTAACAATGCAGAGGATATTATCTGCTCATTCACAGAGAAGAGAAGTGATATTCTTAAATGCAACAGCCTTCCCTTGATCTACAAACATTGACTCATTTCACGGGTAGGGAAGAAGCCATTTTTGTGTCCATGTGCATCTTATATTTTTGGATTGGAAAAACAATAGCAGAAACTAGGAATAAGATGCAGCAATAAACTTAAGCTGTTGCCTATGGATGCTAAAGATTAAGGAGACAAAATTACATGGTGGGTAAGAGAAGTTGAGATATGAATTCCATGCTGTGGAGTGTGGATTGACTTTTGAAAGAAAATGATAAAACTTGAGTTGAATAAAGAAATAAGAAAAAAAGAGGGCAGATACTTGCTTACTGGGAGAAGCGACGAAATCAGTTTCAGCTTTCTTACCTCAGGTAATGAAATCTATCCAATCTTCAACCATAACAATTGACACTACAATTATATCATTTATGAAGAGAGCCAAACAAGAAAATTTATTGCAAGCAGCACAGGATAGGTCAAGTAGCCATTGAAGCAATTTCAGAGTGCAAGAATTAACTAAATTTTTGGTTGTTTAGTTGCCGAATATGGCATTTCTAGTTGATCAATATGTTTGGTTGTTCAACTAGCTGAGGGATGTACTATATGTCAAAGATTTTCCCCCTTTTCCATATAAGGCTCAAAAGAAGGAAGCTATACAAAAAAAATATCAGGTTCCAGGCTGCAAGGTAGTATTTCCTCTACATGGCATACAGGGTCATCATTGTTCGAATATACTTACCTTCCAAAAGCTTTTCCATGCAACCTGACAATCAAGCGTTTAACATGTTCGCAGAAGAAATTTGGCAGCAACAAGTGCATATGCAAAGATAAATCAAGGGCTACATAGTGGCCCAAATCAACTTTTCACACATTCTATTCTATATAGATTAATACGGAGAAATATATATATATATATGCATCTTTAATAATTTAGTCACATAACACAACTGCATGACATATGAATGACAATTCATAGGGAAATGATTGTGCACCTTTCTCTTCTTGCTGCTATGTTTCTTCGAGTCTTTCTCTTTTCTATCTGCATTGAAAATAAACATGACATAAAAAGCATGATCATTAAAATAATTGTTAAAATCCTGATTAATCCAATTCCGTACCCTTTTTCCGTTTGGATTTTCTGCTTGAGTGATTCTTCCCCTGAGCAAGTTTACGTGCCCTTTCAGCATCTAACTGAGCTCTATACTCTCTCATCATTCTATCTTTATCTGCTTCCAATTCTCCCTTTCTGATTTCTTCTTCCTAACAAAAATAACATTAGAATCTGATCTGATTCGACAAATACAAGCAAGTCTTAATAGAATAATGACTATACCAACAATTATTTGAAAAAAATTTCCAGCAAGATACCAAGGAAACTTAGAACATTAAACACCATAATCATAGTGTAATGCATTCCAAAAGAAGCTAAGGAGGAGGGTGTGGCTTTACACTACAAAAAAATAATATATTTATAACAAAATTCCGTCCCTAAAGTTCCCGTAGTTAACGTAATTCCGTTCCTAATTCCGTCTCTAATGTCATTAGTAACGGAAAAAGTAGATTTAGAGACAAAAATTTTGTTACAAAAATAATTTTTTCTTGTAGTGTTAGCTGTAGGGTTATTACAATTTTTGTTATAATCCTTTGTACCAGTACAACATAGTAATAATGTTAGAGGTTTTTGAGGCCTAATCAAGATGCACGACATCCGGGAACATCAAAGCCTTAAATACACCATGAATTTTCACACCTAGCCTTGATTTGAGTTTTCAAGGTTGGATAAGGATCATTTTATATTAGTTCTAGGTAGATAGCTGATCAGCAGTCACTAAAATTTAGAAGCATTGGCACAACCGGTTAGTTACACTTGTGATTACATCATTTAATAGTTCCTCCAACCACAAACAACTGTAGGACTTGTAAGTACATAACATAAAATATTAGCCGAAAAGAATAAAGTGAAGGCAAAACAAATTCCAAAAGCTATATAGAGTCATAACTGACCTTCTGCTTCTTTTTGAACTCCTCCCATGTAACTGTATGAGAAGTCCTGAGACTTGCCAAACGAGCAGCATGCCATTCTGGAGAATGAAATGAACCATCCACCTGTGACTCTCCTCATCAGAAGAAGCCAATCCATATGTGCAAAATGTAAAAGAAAACATATAGGTCTAAAAGTCTTGCACCATAAGCAAGTAAACTACCTTCATTAACTAAGTACAGGACTTTGTATAAAACTCCTAATAAACCCCGCCATCATCAAGAATCATTTATTTGAGTTAACTCTCATACCCATATGCTTTAACAGAGAAGCTGAGGCTTAAACTTTTAATGCCAATTATTAGTGTAGCACCACTCCGTAAATTCTTATGTGTTAACTGGTCTGCCATGGTGCCAACATCTGGCTTCTATCTGAGCATGATGTACTCATTTTTAGGTCTCTACTAACTGCAAATATCAGCCTATTCTCAAAATACTTCTCCACAAAAAAACAGATTCCATGTACACTGTCTGCTTCAATTCAATTTAACATAAATTATTTCTTTTAACTTAATTTTCAGAAATTGGGTATTCAGAATTCTCATAGCCCCCCATTAAGGCTCACAGGCCTCATCACTCAGAGCTTTGAAAGTTCATTTACAAATGAATCCGACAACTAAATGATTCTACCCCAATCCACCCAATTGACCCAACAAATCATTTCACCAAGAAATCAGAACATCGCACTTTAAATAAAAGTAACAGAAAGAACCCTAGTTTCCAATCCTGGAGTGACAGGTAAAGAAGGGAAACCATAACTTCACACTCCATGGACGCTAATTAAGAGAGCACATAAATAACTGCTGGGCGGACTACATCTGAGCATCAAATCTAGAACAACAAATAACTTCCAACTATGTCTTCCCAAAATCATAACAAACCCATCCGATTTCAATTGAATCTCCTCCTAACGTAAACATCAGCAAAACACACCAAAATGAACTGCACCTTTATATAAAATATACATATATACAGAAGATTAAAACAAAAAAAAAAAAGAATTAATAAACAGAAAACGATACTAGAGTTCTAGAGATTCAATACAGCGAGCACATTAGCTAGAGCTGTAATCACAGCCTGTTAAAATTGAAAAACCATTGTTGAACTCCAGTATGAAAGGGTACGAACCATTCCATCCTCAACCTCTTCCGGCGCCGCTGAGCTGGAGCCGAGCCGAGCTCTCTGCATCGCTTTGTACGCTTGATTTTTCCCCATTAGAACTAACCTAAAAATTCTCAAAACAATAATACTCTAGCGAGATTCAGGCAGAGCAGGAAAAGATCAAATCGAATCCAGAATGCATCGGAAAGTGAGAAATTTATTGTTGGCGAAGGAATGGAATTGGGGAGGAGGAGGATTGAATCGTGCTAGACAATTTGAGAGCACTTCCATGATTATATGTGGATATGAAGGGAATTAATTGATGATACTGACTGAAAATCACCCCCCAAACGGTGTCGTTTTAACCTAAGCTATATATATATATTAATGAAATTAAAATTTTAATTTTTCTTTTTTTTTAAAAAAAATTAGTAAAAATTTTCGAAAAGTGTTTTATGTAATACTGGTGTGAGAGAAAAAAAAATTTATTTTCTGATTTTCAAAAACTATCTAAATAAAAAAAAAATGGGTGGAAACTTATAAGCAAACACAACCTTACGATTTTATTTTATTTTATTTTTTAACTATATTCGTTAAATTTTTACTTCATTATTAATTTAAAAAAAAATTAATAAATCAATATTTAACTATTATTTTTTATCCAACATTTATTTTTGCGTGACTATCTTTATTACATTTTCTCTTTAGTACTCATATCACCCCGATGAAAATGAGAATGAATTTTTTCAATGTAAAAGGATTGCCCTTAAAATATAATATTTTTGTTTTACTTATCTCTTTTAATATGTATTTATAACTTTTGCATCACCAAGAAATTTTCTATCAAAATGATCATTTAAAATAAACATTTGTTCATTTGATCTATAATTTTCAGAATTTGACCAATCAACAATATGTCATCAACATAGATCAAAAGAAGTACAGATATGTTACCAAAAATCTTAAAATATAAACAATAATCATATTCACTTCTTTTAAAATTTAAAGATTTTATGCACCCATCAAACTTTAAATTCTATTGTTCTAGCTATTGTTTGAAATCATTAAGAGTTTTTTTTGTAAAAAAAATATACAAAATAAAAACTGGTTTTTATCAGCAAAATTCTAGTGTTATTTCATGTAAATATGTGCCCCCAAAACACCATATAGAAGTATTGTTTTCACATTAAATTGTTTAAGTTTCTAATCAGAATGAGTTATTAAAGTAAGAATAACATAAACAATAAAAGAATTTTACAATAAAAAAATATTTTATTATAATCAATGTTTTTTTTTAAACCTTTTGCCGTTAATCTTGTTCTAAACCTTTGACATTTTGTTCATCCTCATTTTTAACATTAAACAATCATTTACAATAAATAATAGAACAATATTCAGGATTTCGGATTAATTCCAAAGTTTTATTTACTTTTAAAAAATTCATTTCATCTTGCATTGTTTGAAATCATTTGTTTCTATGGTTTGATCTTACAACTTCACTGAAAGTCTTAAGTTTATTGTCATCAAAAGTATTAAACATATTCAATGCATATGAAAATTAAATCATAATCATCTATTAGAAGATGACTTAATATTCCTTCTTGGTATTTCATTACACACGAACTGACACTAAATTCACACAAATTCGAACAACTTGGTTCAGAACTAAATATCACATTCAAACTTGTTTCGTAAGAATGACCTGATGGTGTGGGGGTTGGACTTGTAACCATTTTCTATAGGTGTCAGTTGACCGTCGACTGCTACACAATTGTTTTTCGGGTTGCTCTTCATCTAGAAGAGTATATTTTTTGTGTAAATATGAGCCATAATAGTTTGTGTTTTCACTGTGATCTTGTGTTATATTTTCAAATTCCAATAGAAGTGTGTATTTAGTTCTTTTGCTTATTTTTTATTTCATATTTCGATCCTAAACTTTACAAAAGAAAATAAATATTCCAATAATATTTTTATCGTAATTTTCACTCTACAAACTCTCTCTTATTCGAATTATCGTCTCACAATGTGCATTTCTCATTTTTTATACATTCAATTGAATTCTCTATTCAATAAAATATAATACTCCCTCCGTCCAGTTAGAAAATATACATAGTTCTATTTCGGGACGTTCAATTACAAAGTAACCATTTCAATTAAATACTTATTTTTTCCACAAATACCTCTATTTTACATTACATTGTTACTTTTTTATAGTAAATATATACTTTTTGCTTGGACGGAGAGAGTACTATTTGGGCTTGGTCCGTTAAATCATGCAACTCATATTCTTTCTCCTATTACCTAATTTTGTTTGTAATTTGACTATCTCTTCTACATGATTCTAAAGGTGTGTTTGTTTGGAAGACTTCCCCGGATATTCACTATTTACTAATTTTATTTTTTTTCGAAAATATCAAATCAAATATATATATATATATTTTTATATTATACTAAATATCAATTTTACATTCAAAATATAACATCAACAGTCATTTACATCGTACCATTATTTCAATTCAATTTTTTTACTATTCAAATCCCAGTTCAAAATCCAAATCCCCAAACAAAAACACCCTATGTGTGTGTTCTATTTATTTTTTAAAAATCATAATAATAAAAAATAAAAAATCAACATACTCTAAAATCGATCTAATAAAATCATTATTCTTCATCGCTGATCTTTCATTACAACATAATATAGAAGATCTAAATCCAAGTATTGTACATGTCTCTTTTGCATTGTACATTCATTACATTAAACTACATTAATCTTGGCATACATATATCCTTGATTTTTCACTTCACAATTAAGGCCATGTAAAACTCAGCCCACAATGTATGCATATTCATTCATTCATTCGATTCCCTTTCGGCTTCGGCTCAAACCCTCGACTAATAAAAATCATACCTTTTATGCGACGCCCGCAGCAGCCGCTGCGCGTTCCGGGCTGCTGCCACTTTGCTCACCAGTATCCGCCACTTGGCCTCGTCTTTCTTGCTCTGTTGCTGCATCTTCACCTTGAAATGCCTGAAAACATTCGCCGCCAACGGATGAGTTGACTATCATATATCACTACAAAAAATTAATGTATTTGTAACGGAATTCCGTTCCTAAAGTTCACGTAGCTAACGTAATTTCATTCATCTTTCCGTCTCTAATGTCATTAGTAACGGAAAAAATAAATTTAGAGACAAAAAAATCTTGTTACAAAAATGATTTTTTCTTGTAGTGTATCTCATTGATCCGCAAAGAATAGATATATTTACTAATAATTATAGTATAAGGATGTATTTGCTATGCATTACTATAACCAGGGATTAAGTAAAACCGGGTATAATAATACTATAGTAAAAGTTTGCTAATCTCCTTTCTTTTATAGGTAGTATTAAATAATACTAAGGTATAAAAAAACTATTTTATCTATCGTTAATAATTAACTTATTATTAATTTTATCGTATAATTAAAAGTATTTTAGGCCAAATTAATAATTTTATACACCAATTCATTACAGTAGACATTGAATTATTTTAGCATATGATTATATAATCTATTAAAATAATACATGTATTATAATCATATTCTACAAAGTAAACGCACTCTAAATATATAAAGACTAAAATACAAATTACAAAGGTCTATGCATACTATAATACTAAACAATGTGTATTGAAAAAAGACATTCGGGTATAAATATGTAAAGACTAAAATTCAATACCAAATGCCTATATATTTTTTTTTTAAAAAAAAATTATATTGAAAAAGGTATTCGAGTATTTTTATGTGAAGCAATGTTGTAAATGTCTATATCTACTAAAGAATAATAGACATGTGTTGTTTGTTCATAATTACATGTGTGTTGTATAAGAGTATATTATGCCCTAAAATCAATTGTGCGTTGTACGTAACTATAACATTTTTTGTTAGTTTATGCTCGGTATTTGTATTATACTAACATATAAAATATGTTGTCTGTAATATTAAATAATATTGTGTGCTGCCAGACAACACACAATGTACTTTTCAACACAGTGTTAGAATTTTGTATTTTATTAATACTACGAGATCCTAGCTTACTAAATAAAAAAAACATATATTGCATTATAAACATATACTAAATAGCAAAATGAGTCTATTATAAGCGCTTACCGGCAAAGAGGGACTTTGCAACAGTCGGGGTCGTGGCACATACGAGAGTGAAGCTCGAGAAGTTGCCACATTCGTTTGCAATGGACGCACCCGCCGGGTACTCGGGTCTTGCAGCTCGAGAAATGGCGGATCAGTGTCTCGAGACCCTTGCAGGCCGGGAAAATGCAAGTCCCCTGGCTGCCTTTCAACGCTTTGTCACGGGGCCCGATTGTTCGACACCCGTCTCTGCAGATGTGAAGCAGAGCCTCCATCGCCTCGTGGAGTTGGAGGTACACCTTTTTCTCTTCGATTTTCTTTACTCGCTCTTCTTTTCTCTACGCGATTAATTCAGGCAAGTCATATCTTTAGGGCTGTTGAATTACAAATAGAGTCGTAAAACTAACAACTTGTACGACCAGAAAAAATAAAAATAAATAAAAGCTCGTTCTCTAAGCTAAACGATAATAGCTTTAATGTAAAAGCTCGGATTTTTAAGCTAACAAGAAAAAGTTACAGATTTTTTTTTTTTTTTTAAATTAAAAAGAGTAAATTATATAACACTTTCTTTGTTTTGTTTTAATAAAAATACACAGAACACTGGCTGTTAATTTAAAGAAAATCCTTTTTGTCAAAAGCTGATGTTTGATTCCAAATAAAGAGACTCAAATTAAGCAAGTTTTATGCAAATAAAAGACGTAATATCTTAAATAATTTTTTTTGAATAAAATAAATAAATAATTGATCAATCAATTATTTATCTTTATAGTTTTTGTAAAAATAAGATAACAATTTGTCTCTAAAAACTATAAAACACAAGATTAATCAATTATTTATTTATTTTATTTTATTAAAAAATTTATTTAAGATATTTTATTTCTTTTATTTATATAAAATTTGCATTATTGAGTTCATATTTACAATCAAATACTTCCTCTGTCCCAAATAAGGTGCAACATTTATTTGGCACGAGTTTCTAGATGGGTAGTATTAAGTAGGATAATTTATAAATTAGGTAATGTGATGGAGAGAGAAATATATATTTTGTTTTTTTATTCTGATGATGTAAGGGAATAAAGTGTGGGGTAGAGATTAAGTATAATTAATTATTTCTTATTTTGGAAATGTTGCAGTGTTTGGGACATATCAAAAAGAAAATGTTGCAGGGTGTTTGGGACGGAGGGAGTAAGGATGAAAAGAGTGTTTCTGCAAACTTTACATTGACACGAAAATTTCTCACGCAATAAATAAAATACGAGGTGTTTTATGCATTTTTACTAAAACAAAATGGGGTGCTATATAATTTATCCAATTAAAAAAGTGGATAAGAAGCTCACCGATTCGGCCTCGACAACCGACTCCAATAGCTCTTGCTCGATCGCAGGATTGGCGAGCCTCATCACTTTCCATGCTTCGGTGGCGGCAACGGTTTTGAAGTCTCTAACAACCATACGAAGACAAAAGAGAGCGAGTCGGGGCGCGTCGCAGCTTCTCGCCAGCTGCAAAACATCGACGACGTTTTCCTTATTCAACCAACCGTGCTCCAGAAAATGCTCGCAGATTCTTTTAAGAGACGGGACGGCGTAGGAATGCGATAAAACGAGTAGATGAAGGACAAACTTCTTCATATCCTCGTCGTCATATCTGCAAAACAATTCCAAATGATTCCAAACAAGCCACAAAATAATAAACCAAAATTGTCCATAATTTTCATGTAATTTATAAATTTAGCGTAAATCTTTCAGGTATTTTGAAAATTGCATGACGCCCCAGAAATCTCCGCAATGCAAAAAATATAGATAGTAAATAGTCTTCACATTATATAAAAATATGAAAAGGAATTTCTTACAACGTTTTTTAAAACATAAGGAGGTACCATGCAATTTATAAAATATAAAAGGAAATTTATTTTGAGTTTCGAAACCATTGGAAAATTATGGATAATTTTGCCAAACAATAAAAACATCAAAAAAAATGTAAATATCGAGGGCGCGCCTTAGCCATACCGAGAAGAATAAAGGAAGCGGACGAAAGCAAAGAGGGCATCATACGGAACCCCGGGAATCCTCAAAACTCTCACGCCATTCTTACACTTTGTCTTATCTAAAAAACTCCCGACCACCGGCGACGCAACACTCTATAAAACAAGAACCAAATAAACACAAGCATAAGAACCCGAGCGAAAACTACTTCCCGACAAATATAATCAAGAATTGATCGAATACAAACCAGAATGCTACAATGAGCTGCGACAATCGACCCATTCTCGGCAATTATATGTACATCGGCTCCATATCCTTCATTGAAAAGCTTATCCCACAAATCCCTCGTTTCTTTGGGAACTCGGCATTGCTTAGCTAATGGCCTAATCGAACTTTTCCCCGGCAATGGAGGAGGTTTCGGAATATTGACAATACAAGAACCAAAACACTTCGAAGAATCTGATGAATTCCCTTCTTCTTCTATATGTATATCCAACGGCTGATCTAATGCATCCGCAATGGACGGCCATGATATTTCGACAGCCACAGTGCCCATTAGCTAAGAGTTTCTTAACCTCAGAAACTGAAATTTTTTTATTTCAATAATAAGAATTCGAATATATTTATCGTTGTGTACAAAGGATTTAAATAAATAAGAATCTGCAAATCTCTTATCAAATGAACACAAAATTCAGCATTACACAAATCAATATATGCAAATGAAGAACAGTAAATCCAACAGGGAAGAAATCAGAATCCATTAAACACAGAATTGGAATTTCTTGAGGATAAGCCTAAGAATTCTTCCATTTGAAGTTTCTTCAGGAAACTTTGCTTCCAATGGAGTTTGGCTAATTGCATTAGAAGCAGAGACAATTCAGGTATATATACAAATAGATACAATTATATATGTATATATATATATATATCTTCAATGGAAAGGAAGGTATGCAATATGCATACACCGATTCAGAGAAGTAAATTTTTGTTCGATACAGTAACAAATTCTGCAATTCAGAACATAATCAAAGCTACAAAGTACAATTCCGCCATGAATGTTTTTTAAAGCTTTTTTCAGAGTGATCTATTCGACGAAAAAAAAAAAAATTGAATCCGCAAGACGATCAGTTGAAATCAAAGAGCAAAACTAATTCTAATCGGAAACTGATCGAATTTTTTCCAAATAAATAAACAAGTCGGAGCTCACCTGCAACGGTAGCGTGTGCGCCTTATCTTCGGAACCGGAAATTAATTAGAACCAACAAATAAGGGTAAAGTATGGCGTTCCCTAAAAAATATTGGGGGCAGAATTCATGTGAATATGGGTTGGGGGGTAGTGGGGCGGCGGAGGGGGTGGGGGTGGGGGACTGGCAGTGCAGTGGTGCGGTCGTGTTGTTGCTTTTGAGACAGTGACGTGGAGTTCTGTTGTTGTGGTATCGTCTGCGACTGCAATTGGCAATGGTGACGAGGATGATGGGTGTGATGGATGACAGATTTTGCTCTCCAGATTCGGATTGGGGGTTTGGTGGAATTAATTGTGGCTTCCAAATTCAGGTTGTATGAATTGTAATAATTGCTGTTTGATTTTCCGCCATGGATGCTTTTGATTGGAGGTCGAGCGAGCTATTTCGCGGGTCCGGGTCGGGTATTTTATGGGGTCGGGCATTTGGTGTTTTTTTTTTTATCGGAGTCGGGGATTTGGTATTGGGAATATGGGATGTGTTTTGGGCTCAATTTACATAAAGATATTTTGGAATATTTTGTAATTTTAAAAATAATCGAGTCAGCATCCCATTTAAAAATTGTCATTTTTTATTTTAGTTCGTTCTAAATAAAGTTATTATTTTCTAATTTAATATAATAAATATTTTTTTAACTTATAATATATTACACAAATGTCATTATTTTTATATTACACAATATTAACGGGACATTTTTTTCTTTTTCACTATAATCCATTATAATACTAATATTAAAGAAATCTACGAGTAAAAAGTAAACGACAACCTTGCACCGGGACGAAGGGAGTAAAAAATTATATTTAATCTAATATTTTTTAAAAAGAATTTATATATTTAACTTAATGTTTTTAAAAATATTAAAATAGTACTACATCCATTCCATAAATATAGTCTTAATTGGGTTGAGTAAGGAATATTAATATTATATTGGTAGTTGGTAAAAAGTATGGATAAAAGATTTTTGCTCTTGTGAGTGTATTAGTGTAAAAAGTAGTGGCAATTGTGTAATAAAAATGAAAAAGTATGAGTAGTTTTACGGTGATATGGTTATTTATGAAAAAAAAACTATTGTTTTGAGACAGACAAAAATGGTAAACAAGACTATTGTATTGGGACGGAGTGAGTATCAATCATCCAAAATATTGTCTAAAAAAAAACTCTTTTGGACAGTTACAAAATAATATTTTCTCGTCCAGTCAACTTTAGCTGAGACGTGTATTAATAAAAATAACTATGAGTAATAAAAATAATTATAAATTAAAATTAAAATAATTATATAATTTAATTAAAATAAAAAAAATTACGAATTATAAATTTAAAATATAAATAAAATAAATAATTATATTTCGAAAAAAAAAAAAAAAATTGAATGAACCAAAATAGAAGAAGTGTGAGATGTTTTTGCCCATAAAGAAGTGTTCTACGGTTTTTTAATTAATATTACAAAATAAATAAATTGATAATAAGAGTAGTATTTAGTAGGAGAATCGCATTATACTAATGGAGTATTTGTTTATTTATTTATTGGCTGAATAGATTGAGACTTGAAAAGATTGATGGGCTTGAATGGCCGGTTTTGGACGTACATACCGGCCCATGGGCCCACATTTATGAACCACGTGTCTTAAACCAATAAGAAACTGACACGTGTATGCACGGGCACACTCCTCCGTCGGGTTTTTTTTTTTTTTTTTCTTACGTGAAAACCGCATAGGCTAGCCATGAGCTTTGGGAGGAATAGTATATTTGGTACGTGAAAATATAGATATAAAAAAAAAAAAAAAAAAAAAAAAACTTATTTTTTTATTTGATTGAAATAAAAAAATTAAAATTAAAGAATAAATTATTTTTTAATTTATTTTTATGTGTAAAAAATGATGAGAAATAAAATTAAGAAAATATGATATGTTTACTACTCCCTCCGTCCCAGATACCTGCTACAATGTAGACACGGTATTTTAGTAAGGGTGTAATTAGTAGATAACTAAGAATGTATTAGTGAAAATAATTATTCTATAATATAAATAATTATAAATTAAGATTAAGATAACTAATTAGTTTAATTAAAATTAAAAGAAAAATAAAATTAAAAAATTTAAAATGAGATTAAAGTGTGTAATCATTTTCCAAAAAATGAAAGTGACATGGAATATGGAACGGACAGAAACTGCAACGTGGACATGGTATCTGGGACGGAGGGAGTATTTTTTTTTCAATTTATATTTTACAATTTAATTTATATTTATTTACTATTTTTTCTATTATTTTAATTTTTTAAATTATTATTTCAATATCATAAAATATCACATCTAAATTGTTATTAAAATAAATTATCAAATTAAAAAAATAATCAAATAAATACAATAATATTACTCTTATCCAATTTATTACCCTCTTCGTCATCCGTCTCTAATGTTTCATTTACTTTTTACGTCATTATGATTAACCTTAAAATTATTCTTATATTTGTATAATTTTTTGTGCAAATTTCTTTATATTAGTATTACAAAACACTAATTAAAGTATTTTTGCAATATTTTTTTTATTTGTATTATATTTTGATATTATAATTAATATTCAAAAATCAACCTGCAAAAAATAAATGAGACGCTCGGAGTCGAACGGACATAGTATTTTTTAGTAATCAATTCATTTTTTTCCCACTAGCAATATATCATCATCTCTTTATACACAGATCATTGTATTTTTTTTATATATATTTTTCTAAGCTTATTCACTATTTTATCAAATAAAAAAATTAATTTTTATTGTCTATTTAATTTATTTTGGGTATGTTTTTTTTTTGGTAAAATTTTCTCAATTCTAACTATTTGAACTCTGTATTTTTCGAAAAAATTTTTTTTTTTCTCTCACAAAACATCCCATCAAATATTATTTTTATATCAAAATCAAACTATTTTTTTTCCAAACTAATTTTCATTCTACTGTCATTATATTGCTATATTACACATATTATTTTCTCTATAAATAAATTCAGAAATTATGAATTACAGTACTTTTATTAATTAATTGCATTTATATTTTAGGGGCAAAATTATTGATAAGTCGGTTGTAGTTTGAAAATTTTGCATAATATAATTTAAAAACTATATAAAATCCTCTCGCTATTTAAAAAATATTGCACAAAATTCATTTTGGAGTTTATGTACCAAATTTTTGAAAATAAAAAAAAATAAAAAAAAAAAAAATTTACAATTGTTTGAAAATTTTGTATAATATTTTTCAAAACATTAGAAAGTCATGTTATAGATTTTTTAAATCACAAATAATTTATAAATAATTGTCATATTTTAGGAAATAAACATCTTAACCACATTACTTAACTACATGCACTTAGTAATTTAAACTGAAACATTATATAATTATATTGTTGTTGTAATAAGAATATATTTATCAATTAAGAAAAATATAATATAGTTCCGTAAAAAATGATTTGATAGTATAGAGATGAAAACGCGATCGTAAAGTTATAATTTCAAACTCAATGTTTCTAGGTCTTGCAAGAATAACGGTCACCTTCTTAAAAAAATAATAATAACATAACGTAATGAATATATAAATTTTGAGAAATAATTAATTATTGATATCTTCACATTTTCATTAATTTTTTCTTAATTAAAATAACATTAAATCAGTTTTTCTCAATCAATATAAGTTATACGATTAAATTTTATATCGATCGGACAATATAAAATAATCTGGCATTATGCTGAATCCGTCATATCGATCGGACAATATAAAATAATATGGCATTATGCTGAATCCGTTATAGGATCAACAGAAAACCTCTGTCCATCAGTAAACTTCTTATTTGAATTTTTTTGCAGGATTAAGATAAATTAATATTTTATAAATATATAGCGTAATAAAGTAATATAATGTCCATTTTATCCTTAAAAAATAATACTCTTTAGTCTCATCGAAAGGTTGTCATTTTTCATTTTCGTCCGTCCTAAAACAAAGTTTTCATTTTCTAATTTAGTAATTGTACTACCTACCTAACATAATAAATATATTATACAAATATCGTTAATTTTATATTACACAATACTAGTAAAGGTATTCTTATCTTCTTTTATTAAAATTCAATATAATATTAATATTAACAAATATACATATAAAAAAGTAAATGATAATCTTTCATTGGACATGGGAGTTTAAAAAAATAGTAAAAAAATATGAATGATTTAGTATTTAGTTAATATTTCTTTTTCGTAAAAAATAAAAGAGTTTTAATTTATTCCGACAAAATATAGACGAAACAAGTACTATCAAATATTAGCAAACAAAAATTAAGGTCATTTATAAATACAACAAGATGAAATTGGTGTGTTTGTTTGGGGGTTTGGATTTTGAGTTGGGATTTGAATAGTAAAAATTTTGAATTTGAATAGTTGTATGATGTGATATAAATAGGGTTTGATGTGATGTTTTGAATGTAAAATTAATTTTTAGTATAATATAAAAAATGAAAAATAGGTATTTGATTTGATGTTTTTGGGGGAAAAAAATTGGATGAATAGTGAAAATCCACCAAAATCCTTCAAACAAACACACCCATAATTTTAACAAATAAACTTAAGGTCATTTATAAATACAACAAGATGAAATTGATATTCAATTTACTTGGTTTATTTTAACAAATAAACTTTTAACGAGCTTAAACAAGCCAGACTCGCATATAACTCGTTTATGTTTCCGCTCTTTCATAGTCGCAACATTCATTAAAATTTCAGAAAAATACCAGAGTCGAAACTCAAATTAAAATAGATCAGAAAATGAAATCAAAGAGGCACCCAAATTACGATTTCTATAAGGAGAGGAGAGGGGAGAGAATCTCGACAAAATATACAATGCTCGCTCGCAATTTACGACGTATTTATAACATGAAATTGTCAAAGAACATCTCCAAGTTTTTTTTTTTTTGCAATCACCACATTATTTAGATCGATAGGGCATAGTATACAATGCCGTCAAGGCTCTTCGTGTTTCTTGGTGTTTCTTGGCATTATTGATCGAATCATCCGTGTCAATACACTTCTCAACAATTTCTACGACACCAACAATCCGCAACTCCCGGCCTCTATAATTATCCGTCCTTTACACTCAACATATCATTCGTAGCGATATCTCTTTTATTTCCTGCATAAAGAATCGATAAAGAAAGAACTCCAAGCGCATCTATCAAACGATCATGTAACATTTAGCGACAAATGTCATGCTTGAACATTTCAAATAATGATTATAATTCAAATTTTTTATTATTCCAAAACAGACCAAAATTACCAAAACATGGCCAAACAAACCAATATTGTTTTATACTTCATCTCTACGTTCGATTCTTTTCAAAAAAAAGCTACAGAAATGGTTTTGAGCAAAATTTTTCATAAATGTGCGTCGCGATTGGGATTCGATACAATTTAAGAATGGTTTTGTATTTGTCTAAAAGCTCAAAATTGGCTCCAAACCAAAGTTAGCACTTTTCAACCCGCAATAAAAGTATATTATTTTCTCTCACAAAACATTACCGTAAAATACTATTTAAACACTACAAAAAAAATAGTATATTTGTAACGGAATTCCGTTCCTAAAGTTCACATAGCTAACGTAATTTCATCTCTAATTCCGTCTCTAATATCATTAGTAACGGAAAAAGTAGATTTAACAACGAAAAAATTTTGTTACAAAATTGATATTTTTTTGTAGTGAAATTAAAATTCAGATAAAAAAATCAATCTCGGATCAAAACCAAACACACCCTATGTATTCTTATAACGCGCAGTCATGAAATCAAAGTTTAGAACGAGCACGTACCAAGGGAGTCTGAATGTCTCTTTCCACCATCCGTGTTTAGAACAGTTCATCACGACTTTATCCAACCGTACAATGATCTCGGAAAATGTTGGCCTCATATCCCTGTTGGGATGCCAGCATTCCTCGATCAGCCTGGAAAATACACGCCCGTTAACTCTGTCTATTTCTTGAGTAAGAAGAAACTTCAAAACCATCGAAAGAATTGCAAGAATGTCTAAAGAATCTGAGGAATAGGCGATGTACAAAATTTACGGTGTAAACAATGCGATGTGGTTCCTAAAATCATCGATTTATTAAGAAAACAAATTGCTACTCACTCTTTCACTTCAGGAGGAAATGATTTGGATTTTGACTTGAACGGTGGTCTCTTCCCGTCCAAACACATTAACTTTGCCGCTTCATAGGGAGGCTTGGACGAAAACGGTGGCGACCCCTCCACCATCTGAGCGTCCGAAACATAATTAAAAGTTCATAAAAAAGTGGGAAAATAATCGGAAAAAAATAAAAAAGAAAAGAAAAGAAAAGATACCTCATACAGCATGACACCAAAGGAATGTACGTCGGCACTTCTGTCGAATACTTCATCCCGATAAATTTCAGGAGCCAAGTAGACACCTACACGCGGCAAGGAAGAAAAAACAAACATATAATCATACAGGATGAATTTCTATGCATTATTTCTTTCTTTTTTTTTCCATAAAAAACTACGAAGACTCACTTGTACGGTCTACGGCATTAGTATGAGCTAATTTTGCTCTATCCGGGGAAATTGTCGAAAATTCAATTACACCGAACCCTGATACCTTCAGCTGCCCTCCGAAATCCAGCAAAATATTTCTGGCACCTTACCCGAATTGCAAATATTAGAAACAAGGTACCGAATGATATATAGCGCAGAGATCTGAGGTACTAACTCAAACATTTAATTGCCTTACTTTGGCTTTAGGTCGCAATGTATAATCGACTCGGGCTTGCATTCGTGAAGATAATTCATGCCCCTGTATCGACGAAAGTATTATCAAATTTACAGCATCCGGCATCGGGGCTATAATTTTAGAGAATAAATAATAGCTCGATCATCGCATAGATAATAGGATTTAGATAATTATATTACCGAGCAATGTCCAGGGCAAATCTTAATGCTTTAGATGGAGATAGCCGGCCTTTCTTCTGAAGATAGGTCCCTAGATCGGCCTGAGTATTTAATAGCACAAGGTAAGCTATACGAAAGATACACACATATATATATATATATATTGATGGGGAGCATTTTATTACTTTTGACTGATACTCGAGCACGATCATCATCGGTACATTTTGGGTGACGGCGCCGATGAATTGAACTATATTGGGATGTCGAACCTTTTCTAACAAGGTTAACTCATGCCTGAACAGATTTCTGCAGCGTAAAAACATAGGAACACATCATAAAAATCGAAAACATAGTTTATATCTGCGCCGACATAAATTCAAAAAAAAAAAAAAAAAAAAAAGAGATAAACATAGGCAAGTGAAAAGTCGATGTGCATACATGGAGTCCGGATCGGCATGGCTGTTCTTATCAAGTATTTTCACCGACACTTTCGTGCCATTCCATTTCGCAACTTGATATGAGCCCTATACACAAATGCGACATCCATAATTCAGAAAGATCGCATATTTTTCATTTAAAACATTAAGTATAAAATCTATTGTTTTATTCAAAACATCAATTCAAACACTTATTTATACAGCATCAACCAATGTTCCAATTTAAAATTTTATTATTTCGGAAACAAACAATACACAACCTTAGCTATGCCATCACTTCTTCGAATTTGAATGTCCAACGGATTGAGCTCGTACTCGGGAACCTCACGAGGATTTGCGACAGCCATTGGGGTTTTCCTTGTTTTCTAGAAACACATAAACAAAAACATCATCATTCACACCCGACCAACATCAAACAAAGAAGCTCCCCACAAAAATTCCATTCAATTACCGGAAGCTTCGCCCCGCGAGCCTTCAAAAGATTATAAACATCCATGTTTCCATAGTATTTGGCATCCGCGGCAGCCTGTCCACATATCCAGAATTCATTCCATTGAAGAACATTGATACTATCCATTGCATCAAAGTAAAGCAAATCAACAATTCTCAAAAACTAAGCGCCAATTCGATCAAATTCATGTCAAATTCACAGAATATATATGTCGAAAACTAAGCAACAATTCAATCAAATTCATATCGAATTTACGGAATACACACACACACACATATATATATATATAGAAAACTAAGCACCAATTCAATCAAATTCATGTCGAATACAGAGAATACATACGTATATATATATCAAAACTTAAGCACCGATTCAATTAAACTTTATGTCGAATCTACGGAATATATATATCTCGAATACTAAGCACCAATTCAATCACATTAATGTCGAATTTACAGAATATATATATCTCAAAAACGAAGCACCAATTCAATCAAACTTGTGTCGAATTACTGGAATATATATATATATAGGGAACTAAGCACCAATTCAATCAAACTTATATCTATATGTATGTATACATATCTATATATAGGAAACTAAGCACCAATTCAATCAAACTTATATCTATATGTATGTATATATAGGGAAGAGTTTTTACAGTGCTTCCCCATCGATCATGGGCGTCGATGTTGGCCTTTCGAGCGAGCAGAAGCTGGACGACGTCGGCGTGACCCTCGCAGGACGCCACGTGTAACGCCGTCCTGCCGTCGAGATCAATGCTGTTGACGTCGACGCCGTCGTCGAGCAAGTCGCTCACGCCGTCCACGTCCCCCTTGCACGCCATGAACAGCAGCTGCATTGTGGAATCCAGATTCTGCGGCACGCCGACCCCATCGTTGGCGATGTCGTCCGGCACCGGATTCCTCCGGATAGGGTCCAGCGACGACTGCCTCCCGAAACTAAATCGGAAGTTGTTCCGCCTCGGGTCCAGCGAGTTCTGCCGCCCGAAGCTGAACTTCCCGCTCTTCCGCAGCGACCCCGTCGAGAACTGCCGGGAGATCCCCCGCTTCAATTGCGCCGCAATGTCCATCCCCACGCCGGTCGGCCGGAAAACAAAAAAATAAAGGGACGAATCCGAATCCGAAACCGAATCCGAATCCGAATCGAGAAGAAGTTAGTTACAGAACCAAAAACTCAAACGGAATTAGACCTCAATTTCGCCCAATCGAACGCCGAATCCTCCCAATAAACAACATCCGGTTGATAATTTCAACCAGGGTCTCCAGAGCTACAATCAATTCATAAACACAAATTTCTCAGGGAATAATGGAGATCGAAAGCAAACAATCAATCCTCAAAAAAATCTGTTCCCCGACAGGAAGGTTAGAATAATTCCGGCGGGCGGGCGGGCGGTTGCGGCAGAAAGCCCACAAAGGGGGAAAGGGAAAACGCGGAAGGTGGGGAATGAAAAGGGGAAGGATTTGGGGAATGGGAGGTGGAGCAGAAAAGCTGGAAAACGGTAGATTTGGGCGACGGTGCAGAATTGATTAGAATAGAACAGAATCTGGTATTCTCCACAAAAGGCGCTCGCTCGCTCTGCTCCGACTCTGCTCTGTTCAACGTCCTCAACTTGCTTACCGACATCTGAAATGCAAATAAATAAATAAATAAATAAGCGCAGCTCCACTTCCAGCGTGGAAGGAAGAAGATTATTACTGGGGGAGGGATCCCCTGTGCTCCTACACCCGGCCCCAGTGTATCAGTCCACTCCCTAGTAATAACACACTCCAGTCATTATTATTATAGAAAAAATCAACTTTAGCTTTAATATAATTAAAATTAATTAATTTTGATTTTAATATAAAAATTTTATTAATTTTAATCTCAATATACTATTTTCATCAGGTTATAAAGTTTCAATTATTTTTGCATATTGATGTTGAAATATTAATTATTATTATTCCATTTTAAAATTATAATCTTGGTTGCATTGAACACGAAATTTAAAAAATATTAATATTATACTAATAGTGGGTAAAAAGTATATGTAAAAGATTATTTTGCCCTTGTGAATGTATTAGTGTAAAAAATATTAGTATTATATTAATAGTGGGTAAAAAATATATGAATGTATTAGTGTAAAAAGTAGTGGCAATTGTGTAATAATAATAAAATAGTAAGGGTAGTTTTATAGTGATATGGTTATTTATGAAAATAAGACTATTATTTTGGGACGAACACAAATAATAAACAAGACTATTGGAACGGAGGAAATATATCAAAACGTATTACAAATTAAAAAAAAAAAAATTACGAAAATACTTTTATTAGTGTCTTGTAATATAAAAATAATTTTAATATTAAATATAATGACACAAAAATATATATGACCTCTTGTATTAATCAATGTTAATTTTACTGTTAAAAAAACTAATAAAAATACTGACATAAATATAACAGAACTAATGAGACATCCTATTAGGATCAACATAAGGGTGTTCCAAAATAATGTTGCCATATGCATTCAAAAATCAAATAACTCCAAAAACTACATAATATTAATATCAATCTAATTAATTTTTTTTTTTTCTATGCATTTTTCTTTTTTTAAAAAAAAAGTAATACGTAATATTTATATTTTATTAATAGAAGTATTATTTAGTCATTATGCAATTTTTATAAAATTATATTTCGTCCATACGATATTTATATCTATTTGATCATATACAAATTTTTTAGAAATGGGTAAAAAAAATTATAGTAAAAAAATAGAATTACTAAAAAAAGACAAGATTTCTTTTTTTTTTTTTTTAATTACAAAATAAAAAATGGGCAAAATTTTGAATAACATAAAAATATTGGCTTTCTCTACCCAATATTAATTTTCAATTGTAATTTCTAAAAAATAATAAAAAATAATACAAAATACCTTTATAAAAATCAAAAGAAAAAGTCAAATGCTCATTAGTAAAAAAAAAAATTCAACTAAAAATAATATATTTGTATTTTTTTACATAATTTTTTGTACCACACACTAAAAATCAATTTATTTAAATATGTCCGCATATGACGAATTTTCTTGTATAGGAAATATCTTAAAAAGATAAAAGAAAAGCGAATTAAAGCAACGGCTTTTTTATCTTTTGATTTTAATTTTTTTCATTATATTTACTATATAATTTTTAAATGCGAAATTTACAATTAATAGTAAAATTCAGGTCGATGTACAAACTTGATTTCATAATATGAAAATTTGATGAATTTCCTAAGTTATGCTAACTAGCAGCGACGAAACTATCATCTAAATTTCGAGGGGGCAAAATATTATAATTTATTTAATATTTAGCTAATAAATTTAAATAAATAATAATAACATAATTATATATTTTTTCTGTTTCATAACTAAATATTCAGTTGTTTTTTGCACGTAGTTTTAGAATTATTAGTATTGTATTAGAATACAGTAGAAAGAAAATATAAATAACTAAAATAACCTTATTAGTATCATATTGGCCCGTCTCTGCTAGTGAGTACAATCCCCGAAAAATAAAAGTGCAATAAATAAATAAACTTATGATTCCTAGATAAATTTCCAAAGCTTTTATGTGATTGAAAATGTCCAATTTTGCATGAAGATCGGGTGTTTATTGGCGTCTTATCAAATATTGTAGTGGGCGTTTTGGTGCATATAATATAATTGCAGAAAAATCAGAATAGAATTGCATAGACAAATAAAAATAGAGAATAGAATTGCACTGAATAAAGAATGAGAATTAATTCTTTTATTTGGTAAAATAGAGAATTAGTTGAGAAAGATACGAAAAAAATAGTTTTAACGTGAGAATTCATGAAAAAAATATATATACGATGAATTTTTTTGATGAATTTTTGAAAAATAAATTATAAATTATATACGATATTTTATAAAATTATATTTTAGTACATTTTTTTTTTTAAAAAAAGCATACAAATTAAATACTTAAATAATAAATTTAATGTGATATTTGTAAAATTAAAATAATATAATTTTAAAAAAAATATAAAAATTAAATAATACTTCTAAAAAAGATAAATAATAATAATAATAATAAAATAATACTCATTTATCTTCATTTCTGGATACGAATACGAGAGAGAAATGAAATAAAAGAAATAAAAATAATTTATTTCTAACCTTCTATTTTTCCTACTCAAACAAAAAAAAAAATGATGTCAAAATTCTTAAACCCCCCCTCCCCCCTTAATTGAAGTGAGAGTTGGACTTGTGACCATGAGATCATATGTTAAAACCACCTGTTGTCATAAGAAAAAAATAATGTATTTTCTATTTTTTAAAGCGCATGATTATTTATTTATATGACGTGAGAATCCGCAACCGCTAAACCACCGGCCGGATCGTTCAACCCCCATACCACCAGGTCATTCCTTTCCAGACAAAACCCATGATTATTGCTTGTTTGATTGATTGATTGAATTCAATCAATTTTAAATTATTGTTTTTTGTTCTTATCAAACAATTTAATACTATATTAAATTTTTTGGCCGTACTAAATTTATTTTTAAATAAAAATACATTTAGTCGATGGTGTGTTTGTTTGGGGAATTGGATTTCTAATCCACTGTTCAATCTCATTTTCCCCCCTCCCCACTCCCCCAAAAAAATTATCAAATCAAACATTTATTTTTTATTTTTTATATTATACTAAAAATCAACTTTACATTCAAAATATCATATCAACACCTATTTATATCACATCATACAACTATTCAAATTCAAAATTTTTTCTATTCAAAACCCAACTTAAAATCCAAACCCCCAAACAAACAACGTTCAATCAATAATATACAATAATTTATAAAATGAAAATATTAGTATTAAAAATTATCCCATTAATGCAACAATAAAATTGTAAAATTTCATTGGTATTGTGTAAAATTATTAATATTAATTTAATAAACTTTTGATCAATTTCAATGAAATTGAGAGTTTGTAATATATAAGTGGACACCCTTCAATTATTTGTAAATATAAAATTATTTGATATTAAAATCGAATCTAACAAATTACTTGAAATTATGAACTGTAATTGAAAGAAAAATTCGATGAATTGAAAATATTTGTAAATAGTTCGAACCGAATCAAAATTAAGGAAAAAAAAATATATATTAAAAATCATTTAAAATTCAATTAAGTAAAAAGATTTGCAAATATACAATATTTGTATTCAAATCAAATTTGTTCAGTTAATCAAAAATTTGGTTCGACTTAATTCGGTTAGACGGTTCGATTTAGTTCAGTTCGTTGGTTAGACGGTTCGATTCGATTCTTTTTGTAAACCTAGTAATCTATTCAGCAAGTCTATTTAATTTGAAAATTTTATTTTCTACTCTTTCCGTCCCAGCTAAATTGTCCTATTTAGCTTAGATACGAAGTTTTAGGCATTGTGTAATTAATAAGTAATTTAGAAGTATATTAGTAAAAATAATTATGATTTAATAAAAATAATTATAGATTAAGATAAGATGACTAAATAGTTTAATTAAAATGAAAAAAAGTATAAATTATTAAGTTTAAAATGTGATTGAAGTATATAATTATATTTTTTTTAAAAAAATAACAAATTATGTGGAATATACGTAAATAGAAATATGAAACAAATTAAGTGGAACAGAGTATTTTTCTAGTTTCACTATTGTATAATCTTTACTATTAAGTTTAAAAATATATTTCTATCGTCATTCAAATTTGTATTCAAATATTTCGATACAAACAAATTTTAATAAAAACAAAGAATAATAATTATTTTTTATAATAATTTCTTTTCTAAAAAATGATAATATTTTTTTATAAAAATTCAAAAAATATAATAATAATAATAAATAATAATATAAGCAGACAGAGCTAATAAAAAAGTAAAGGGTAAACTGTTTTTTAGTCCGTAACTGGACTCCTTTATCATTTTAGTCCCGTAAGTGGAGCCTATCACAAAATAGTCCCATAACTGAAAAATTTTCGTTGTTTTAGTCCTCCGGCGCCGGAGACGCCCGCATGGCTCGCCGGAAGCCACGTGTCCGCCAGGTCAACGACACGTGGATTTTATTTTATTTTTTATTTTTTTTCAATTGGACCAAATAAAAAAAAATTAAAAAGGCAAATAAAATTAAAAATAAATTAAAAATAAATTTTTAAAAAATGGAAAAAAAATAATAATAAAAAAATAATAAAATCCATGTGTCCGCAATGTCTCGCTGACCTGGCGGATTTCGGCTCCACTTACGAGACTAAAATGACAAGGGGTCCAATCAGGATAAAAAAAAAAAAAAAAAGGTTTACCCAAAAATAAATTATCAAGCCAACAGATCCAATAATATTAGTTTTGTTTAGAATTATTTTTAAAAATTTGACATTATTTAATTTTTTAATACAATAGATTAGATATTTTTTATTACCAAAAATCATATCAAAATTGTCTTTTTTAATCAATCAAAATTTGTTTCATTTAAATTAATTAAATTTATAATAAAAGTTTTATTTTATGACAATAATTATTTATTAATTATATCATGATAATTATTTTAGATATATTTTTCACGCGTTATTTAATTTTTAAATCATTTTCCATCCAATCGAAGATTTCTTAAAAGATGTACATGTGGACAGGTGTTGACTTGGTCCACAGGTCAACCTCTGAAGTTGACACTCATATTTTACGAATAAATTATTTATTTGAGGCAATGTTTACTATTTAAACTTTTTTTTTTTTATCAATATTTTAGATATAATAAATTATTATATTATTTAATTATTTTTTTATATAAACAATGTTGTTAATGTTGTTGATAATTTAAATATTTTTAATATTATAGCTCGATAAAATATATATAATATAAACATTATTTTGTAAATAATAAAATTTTATATAATATAAATAAATATAAATTATTTATTTATTTATAATTAAGTTATAACTAATTTTATAAAAAATAAGGAGTTTTAAATATAAATAAAAATATTTATTTATTGAGTAGAAAAATAAAAATAAAATAATTTTAAGTGAATCCTACGTCTAAAATGTTATAAATTTAATTAAATTGATTTATATTTTTAAATATGTTTAAGATAAATAAATTTACTAAAAATATAAAGAAGTATTTTTTATAAGACTGACGAAAAAAAAAAAAAAGATTATTTGTGATAGAACGAAAGAAGTAAATATTTTTTTATAAAATATTACGTTAATTATTACTCTTTTCATCTAATCTATTATGTCTATATTTTTATTATTTATATCCGTCTTACATTTCATATTATTTTTTTAAAAAAAGAAATTAAACATTTTAATTTCTTTATAATTTTTTAAATTTATAATTAGAGTAATTAATTATATAGAATAATTTTTATTATTAATATATTATTAATATTTATTAATTATATTTTTCATAAATTATCGTATTTAAAATAGTGTGAGGGATGTTATTAAATAAGCTTAATTTATTTTTGAAATAATTGAATAAATAAAAATTATTAAAATAAATAAACAAAACAGGTTAGGGGTTGGTTGAGAGATCCATCTATCTGTGACTCAATCTTAAATTATTTATTTAGCAATATTATTTATAATTAACTAGGACTAGTTATATCACTTTTTTTTGGATACAGAGATAAAAGAAATGGTAATTTAATATAAATATGAAATAAGTAAAAAAATAAAAGTGATATAATTATATCGAAAAATATAGTGAAATAAGTAGAAAAAATAATTTTTTTTTATTATTTATCAAAATAATGATTATAAAATTGTAAATAAATAAAATTATTTATTATAAATAATATCTATATAAGTTTATCGGACAATTAAAAAATAAAATATTGACATAACTATATCCAAGAAACTTATGTTTATACATTTTTTTTTTTATTGTTTATCAATGACAATTACTTTTAAAAATATTATATATAATATATATTTAACGTTTATTTATACTATATTTTTAAAATTTAAAAAGAATTGTGTTTGTTCGGAAGTTTTAAGAAGACTTCTACTATTATTTAATTTTTTAACATTTTTTAAAATTAAATTAAAAAAATAATTTTACATTATCAATATTTTTTATATGCATCAAATATCTATTAAAATTTAAAACTTCTACAATTAAACCCAAACACACATTGAATAACCCATATGTCTCTTAATAATTTATCTATTTTTTTTATTGTGGTCTGTCCTATAACAAAATATCTATTTTTTTTAAAAGTAATTATACTATTAACCTAATATTACAAATATCCTTTTAATTTACAATATATTACACAAATGTCATTACCTTTATATCATACAGTACTGATAGGGTTAATTTAGTCATTTTACCTTTATTTCTACTTTATCTCAATATAATACTAATATTTCTAAAACACCTCGCAAAAAGCAAATTGATATATAGATATGAAACGGAGGGAGTATAATCAATCCGTTTATTTTTTCTATTATTTCAAATCAAAATTAACATTGTTTTCTTAATATATTTTTTAATAAAAATAAATTATTTTCTCCCCAAAATATCATATTAAAATAATATTAAAATAAAAAATAAATTATTACCTTATTTTAAATCAATTTTAAATATAAACAAACAGACTCGGTATAATTGAAGAAACGTCTTTATCATAAATAAGACTGGCACATCCCAAATTGCATTATAAATAAATTTAAAAACAAAAGAATTGACACAGTGAAATTGACTTGACTTTGTCAATGGGGTCAATTTATTTAATATACATCCTTTTTATTTATTTATCTTTGTACGAAATTTAATATTTGTATTTTAATACTCCCTCCGTCCAGCTAGAAAGTATATAGGTTTTCATTTTGAAACGTCCAATTACAAAGTAAACATTTCATTAAATACCTTACTTTTTTTTTCACAAATACCCCTACTTTACATCACATCATTACTTTTACACCAAAAAACAAGGCAAAAATGTCATTACACTACTTTTAACTACCCACTATAATTAAAATACTATTATTTCTTAAACACCGCGCCAAAAGTAATTGTATACTTTTTTTTGTGGACGGAGGGAGTAATACTTAATGCTAGTTTGATATTTCTTCTGTCCCAATACAATAATTTTATTTATCATTTTTATCCATCTTAAAACAATAGTCCTATTTTCATAAATAATCATATTAACATAAAACTACCCATATTGTTTTTTATTGCACAATTGCCACTATTTTTTACACTAATACACTCACAAGGACAAAAAGTTTTTGTCCATATTTTTTCATCAACTACCAATATAATATCAATATTTCTTAAATCTCGTACCTAACCCAATTAAGACTATATTTATAGGATTGAGGGAGTATATAAAAAATATTGTATCTGTAAAGTTAATATGAAAATATAAATGTAAATAAATATAAATACACGAGTATTTGTAAATGTGTAGTGATCTTTATATATTAAAAAAATAAATATGTATTTTTTTATTTAAATAACAAAAAATGATTAAGTATATATTTATAAATGGATAGAGAGAGTATGTTTTTAATTTTTTTTAGAAATATTTATTAATACTAGTAGTATTTTTTTTGGCACAAATACTAGGTTGTGTTCCTCGTCCGTTAAACTTAATTATATATATTGTAAATTATAAAAAAAATATATAATTAAATTTGACTAATAATAATTTTCTTGTACTTAATATAGTGTTACAGTTATTTATTGTTATTGTATGTGCGAAAATTTTAAAAATGTGTTATTTGTGAATTAAGAATATATTAGTAAAATTTTAAAATATAATTGAAATGTGTAATTATTTTCTTAAATTAAATTTTATTGATAATTAAATATAAAATTTAAAAATTGGTTTGATAAATATTAATATCTTTTCATTTTTTTAGAAGAATTTATTTGAAATGGTCCTAATAATGAATTTGTGAAAGAACACAAAAATTGAGAGCAAGGAGTATTTCTGGTGTTCTATTTTTGGAATTTTAATAAATAAAATAATTATTTATGGTAAAATTTTGAATTTCCTCTTTTGTATAAAAAAAATTTATTTAATTTGAACAATAATTTTAATTGTGGTGTACTTTTGTTTTTTATAATAAAAAAATATTTAAAATAATAAAAAGTGATATGTTTTTTTTTTTTTTTTGGTTAAAATGTTTTTTATTTATTTTATTTTATTATGACAAACAAATAACATGATAAACTTATTTTTTATGACAAAGATAATAGAGAATATATGTATTGAATACAATGCTTTTGAATGAAACTTGATAATTGTTTGAATGAAACATGATAATGGTTTGTTTGAATTTGATTTGAAATTAGAATTTTTATTTAAATAGTAATTTGATATGATATTTTAAATTATAAAATATTATATTTTTATCAAAAAAATATATGTATTAAATAATAAATATTTTGATTTAAATCGCAAACCAAACACACATTGAATTTGGATAGTTAAAAAATTTTTAAAAAATAAAATAAAATAAGGTGAACAAACTCTTTGTTTTGATTTAGGGATTGTTTCATTGTAATTTAAAATTGAATGTTAATTTAAATTTATGTTTAAATAATATTTTGATATGATTATTTATTTTTATAAAATTTATATAAAATAAAGAATGCTAATTTGAATTTAAAATAATAAAAAAACACAACCTAGTATTTGTTAAAAAAATAATACTCAATTCAATAAAATGTACTCCCTCGTCTCAGATCAATGACGTCTTTTGAAGTTTTGTAATATTCTCCCTCCGTTCAAGCTAAAAGTATACAATTACTTTTGGCGGGTAAGTAAAAGTAATAAAATGACATTTTTGCCCTTACTTTTTTGATATAAAAGTAATGATGTAATATAAAGTAGGGGTATTTGTGAAAAAAATGGGGTATTTAATAAAATGGTTACTTTGTAATTGGACGTCCCAAAATAGAAATATGTATACTTTCTAACTGGACGGAGGGAGTATTAAAAAATAATAGCATTTTATTGATCAGCAGGAATGTGTAAGAGTTTTTGATATTTTTGCCATTGACTTTATATGTATAAAATATTGTATGTGTAATAATATATTTGTAATTTAAATAAAAATTAGAATTATTTTGATATTAGTATATAATTTTTATTTATTTTTTTTAAATTGAAAAGAGATATTTTGAAGTGAAGCGATTGGGATAAAATAGAAATAAAGGTAAAAAGACTAAATTAATCATATTAGTATGGTATGATATAAAGGTAATGACATTTGTGTAATATATTGTAAATTGAAAAAATTATTTGTAATATTAGGTAGATAGTACAATTACTAAAAAAAATTGATACTTTTTTATGAGACAGACTAAAATAGAAAAATAGATAAATTATTAAAGACGAATGAGTACGTTATATATTATTCCTTAAAGAGGTGTGCCTTTAGTTCAATATTTTCCAAATTTTACTATTTGGTTTGTATTTTACTTTTATTTTTTTAAAACTTTTTTACTTTTACCTAAAACATCCGGTGATGTGAAATATTATTTAAATATAAAATAAAAAACAAATTTTTAAAACTTTTTTACTTTTACCTAAAACATCCGGTGATGTGAAATATTATTTAAATATAAAATAAAAAACAAATTTTTTCAAATCAAATTCTAAATTGATCATAAAATTTCACGTAAAAAATAAATGTATATTGTTATAAATAATTGTAACAATTATATAATTTTAAAAATTAAAAAGAAGCCACTATGCTTATTGTGGGCTATATAGCCCATTGGGACCTAATTGGGCTTTGTGTTGGGCATTGTGATCAAATTAAAGAACACAACAGTGCTGAAAACCTAAAATTATATGTATATATCTATATGTTTGAGATTATTTATATAATAATAAATTATTTAATAGATTATTTCATTTAATTTTATTGTATATATTCATTTTAATTTTTTTTTTTTTAGTAATTTGTTTGAAAAAATTAACAATGGTATTTTTTTTTTTTTGCTGTTTCCCATTGTTCACTCATATTATGCATACTATAATATTTTAATTGTTATTCTAAAACTATATATCATCTAATTTTTTTTTTCTTATTTAAATGATATATAAATTTTATTTTTAATTAAAAATATTTTTATAAATTATTATTTTTTCATTCAAAATTGTAATTATTTACCAAATAATCTAAAATAATAATAAAAATTCCTAAAACCTGTATATGTATTTGTGTTTAAAGACATAGGAAATAATGATTTGTTTGTTTTGTCATAATAATAATAATAATAATAATATAAATAAAAAATATTTTTTCAAAAATATTAATATATTACATACTCATTATTTTTACATTACCAATACAATTTTTTATAGCTAGAACAAATAAAAAAAATATGTCTTCAACCATTTCACAAAATAAACACAAATAATTTTTTAATGAGAAAACATAATATTAGCTCATCCATCAAATATATGTTTCTTTTTTTCATAGAAATATGTATTTTATTTATTCATATTAGAAAACTTAAACATGCTATTTAAATAATACACTTCAATAGTGGGGAAAGAAAGCCAAAAAAAAAAAAAACAAAAAAAAAAAAAACGGGTGTGCTTATTCATTGAAATTGTTTGAAAAGATATTTATTGTATATGAAATATAGAAAATGATGTAAATAATATAAAAATAATAAATTTTTGTAAAAATATTAATTTTCTTTTGGAAAATGTGGGTTTTTTTTTTTTTTAATATTTTTTGTTGCAAAAATTCTAAGCATGCTAACAAGCAGAGCGGAGGAAAAAAGTTCGATCAGAAGGATCCGTGTGGGTCACCAAGGAGCTAAAATTAATCATATGATTCGATATATATTATTTATTGAAACAAGAGTAGAGCATGTTATTATTTTACGAAGAATACTTGTAATTTTTCGAATATGCATAGGGTCGAAAGTGAACTTGGCTAAGAGCATGATCTAATGAGTGAATGTTACCGATGACCAAATGGCAAGAACGCACGAGTGAGGTATAGATTGTGGTGTGGGACACTGGCTATGTATGTAAGTATTCGGGAGTCTTGATCATAAGATGTGGAATCCAATATTAGATAGGATTCAATCTTCTCTATCTCGATGCAATGCAAAGACATTGTCGCAAGTAGGAAGAGTGTGTCTTATGCAATTCAATCCCAATGTATTTTTCATCAATCTTTCGAATCCCAATATGAGCGGCGAATAAAATTGAGGAAATAAAGGGATTTATTTATTTATTTATTTTTTTTTGAGGTGATTGAGAAGATACTATAAAAATTCGGATGGTGAGGCGGGATAAAATTCAACCTCCTAAGGTGTTTGGAGGTTTAGCGATTGGCGAAGGTGTAGTAACCAATTCAGCCTTGCTTTACAAATGAAAATGAAGTTTTCAAGAAGATAAGTAGTTATGGAAGGATTTAGTGCTAAATATAGGGTCGAGGATGGAGATGCTCTCCGCAAGGCTGATAACCAGCTCGGATAGGGGCTCGGATGGTTCGATTTAGAGCCAAATAGAAATGAGTTGGAATGTCTTTGAAAGACGAGTACCATATAGTGTTGGAATGAAAATTAGCATGGGGGATGGTACAAAAACAAGGTATTTGGAATTGGAAGGTTACATTGAGAAGGCTTGTCCTCGATTGGGAATGTAATTTATGGGAAAACTTCATGTTCATAATCTATTCAAATTGTCCGAGGTAGGGATAAAGTGGTATGGGCAGGATCAAATAACGAAAAGTTCTCGACAGGAGATGGTGTGCGAGCGATGTATTCAATGATTGAAAATGAACGAAATGATAATAGGATTTGGAGGAGTACAACTCATCCCAAAGCACAACTTTTGGTGTGGAAGATGTTGAATTGTGGAGTTCTTGTCAAGTATGAACTGGCCAGAAGGACCCCGGCCGCAAGCCACGCAAATTTGGCACGTGTTGGGATTACAGACTGGTCCCACAAGTCAATACGAGTTATTTCAGTGCGTGTTTATCCTCTCACGAGCACCCAGATACTTCCCAGGGGTAGAGTTTTTTTAGGATTTCCGAAAAAGAATATGCACATGAGTAATCTATTCAATTCATTTAACTTATATTCAACTTCGGATGGATCCATGGGAGTTGGCCTAGCACCGTCCCAACTCCGAAGGTATTACAGGTGTATTGAGTGAGGCTTGAAGAGCCTACAATTGAAAAAGTCGTGTGAAATTAATTATATTTTATAGTGAACCGGTGCTTACGAACTGTGAGTAACGAACTGATTTCTCAAGGCAAAACTTCCTCCAAAGTAGAGATCACCGAAAAAAGTAAAATAGATCATTTGAAATTGGTTTAATACTAAACATTCAAGGGTGGATTTAAGTCAAGTGATATTTCAAGAGAATTTGGAACTATTGCAGGTGACGCGGAGAAAAAAGAATATAGCTAGAGGGCTTGAAGGTGTCTTGGATTCCCCCATTCGAGGTTGTTGGAAAATCAAAATAGATGGTTTGACATTGAGGAACCCGGAGGAAGTAGGAATTGGTGCTGCAGTGAGAGATGATACATGTGTAACCATTCTACTCATTTCAAAATATATCGGTATGTCGAACTCGATCTTTGTGACGTTCATCCAATGCTGACTTTGATGAGTTCAGATAAGTGAAAGTCAACTGAACCTCGCTGATCAAGTATGTTGCTTCAACTTGGTGTGTTTAAAGTGAAAATGCTCCTAAAGAGAAGATAAATGTGAAAAAATAAATAAATCGAAATCGAAAGAAACTCAAAAAGAACAAACTCAATAATTTGTTTAGTTGCGTTTTGGCATTTTAGTATGTTTCGATAATAGTAAAAATTTGAATTAAAAAATTATTTGATGTGATATATATTGGAATTATAAAATCAGGATTTAATATAGAAAATTAAAAATAAATTTGATACATTTTCTAAAAAAATAAAAATAAATTAACGTAAATAACCAATGAATTGTTCACTTAGTTTTTTTTATATGGACCGATTTTCTATAAATACTTTTAAAAAAAATATAATATCCATATATTAATACAATATTTATATAAAATATATATTTATTTCATCGCAAAAAATTAACTATTAATTCAACATAAAATATTACTTTTTATATTACCAACACAATTTTTCATACATAATAAAAAATAAAAATTAAAAAAAAAAAAACACAAAAGACAAAAAATGAGCAAACCCATAAGATCCACGTTTTAAAAAATATAAACAGACAAAGCCTATAATATTTATGGAAAAACGAATGCGTGCGGTAAAAATAATATTAATTGCAGTATTAATTATTTAAAAATATTTATTATATCTATAAATACTTGAGTTAAATTTCTATTAAGAGATGTAATTATAATTACTTCCAACCGTTAATGATCCATAATTAGAATTCAATAATAGTGTGATTAATTAAACAAAATTAATTTTCACCTTATCCATACGCCAAAACTTCTTACTGCGTGTTTAATATTGTTGATTAATTATTAAGAAACTTCTTACAGTGTATTTTGCATTAATTAATCTTTCATTTCTTATAGTAATTTACACACAAAAATTTAATTAATAGATAATACCCTTAAACACAATGTTAATGACATGGTCGAGGCCAAGCAACCACCAAAACTATTGTTCCGGCTAGGGATGGCATACCGTACCGTACCGAAAATATCGGTCGATACCGATACCGTACCGAACTTTTCGGTATGACTAAAATATATACCGGTACTGTACCGAAAGTTTCAATATACTGAATTTCGGTATACCGAAATTTTCGATACAGTACCGGTATATACCGTTTATACCGAAAATTTCAATTTCGATACGATACCGGTATATACCGCTTATACTGAAAATTTTGATTTCGGTATATACCGGGTATATACCGATTATACCGAAAATATAATTTTAAATTTCAAAATAATTAAAAAAATTAATAAATATCACTATTCTTCACCACAAAAATATTATGAAAAAACCAGCAAATTTTCAATAGTTTACATATTTTTTTGTTATAATTTTAAAACATATTAATAATTATTATTTATATTAATAATTAAATTATTTAATAAAAATAATATCGGTACGTTATCATACCGAAATACCGAACTTTCCGAAAATTCATACCGATATCGTACCGAAAACTTCGGTATAATATCCATACCGTACCAAAATTTTCGATATACTTTCGATACGATACGGTACGATAAGTCGGTATTTCGGTATCTTTGGTGAATTTATCCATCCCTAGTCCCGGCGGAAGTTGTCCCCATCAAATACATGAACGATTTTAAACCTTAATATTTTACCAACGGATTCAGTAAATTCTCAAAATTATACTCCCTCCGTCCCATAAATATAGTCTTAATTGGGTTGGATACGAGATTTAAGGAATATTAATATTATATTAGTAGTGGGTAAAAAGTATGGATAAAAGACTTTTTTTGTCATTGTGAGTGTATTAGCGTAAAAAGTAGTGGCAATTGTGTAATAAAAATAAAAAATATGGATAGTTTTATGGTGATATGATTATTTATGAAAATAAGACTATTGTTTTGGTACAGACAAAAATGATAAATAAGACTATTGTATTAGAACAGAGGGAGTATTAATTTTAATTTTTTTTTACAGGGATCCGGTGTAAAAATTACTAATGTCAAATATCAAGACATACATGGCGCCTCGGCAACACAAGTTGCCATGAAATTCGACTGCAATAACATAAATCTTTGCACGGGAGTAACAATTAGACGGTGTGGATCTTTATGACACACATCAAATTTAATACTACATTGTCTACTGTAATATTAAAAATTATTGGTTAATATTTACTATAAATAAATTACGCATAAATTTAACAGACAAAAGATTAACCTGACGGTAATTACAATGGATGAAAGTGATTATTATTTTTTTTGTATATATATATTATGAAATTTTAAAATAATCGATATTATGCACTCTCATTCAAACCTACATCCAAATATTTTAGCATATATGTAAAAAATAGAAAAAATAGATATTAATTTAATATATCTAAAAAAAATTATTAATGTTAAAAATCAAATCCAATATATATAAAACAAATAAATGAAACCGGGGTGTGGTGTGAATATTCGGTTGAGGGTAAAAATTTCTTACTGTATACCTAATGGCTGTAATAAATACTAATTATACTGAAATTACTATTTCACCAGCCTATTAAATATTTAAACTTCCGATGGTTAATTAATATATGTAATTAATTGTTCCAATTATTATCCGCCCTCAATTAATATTTAGTAACCCCTTCGCAATTGCAACCAAATTAATTAATCCTTAAATTAATATATTTCTTACGTCCCAATACAATAGTCTTATTTATTATTTTTGTCGATCCCAAAACAGTAGTCTCATTTATATAAATAATCATATCATCATAAAATTATTCATACTTTTTCATTATTATTACACAATTGTCACTACTTTTTACACTAATATACTCACAAGGGCAAAAAAGTTATTTATCTTTAATTTTTACCAATTACCAATATAATATCAATATTTCTTAAATATACATATCTCTATTGTGGGGCCTACCATCTGTATTACATTTATTATTAGTTGACTTTGACCCTTCTAGAAGAATATATATATATATATACTTTTTTATCCTACTCACCGAATTACTATATTTTCTTATTACAGTAATACTTTCTCGTCCGCAAAAATTAAAATATTTGAGTTCAGCAAAGAGATTAAAAAAAATGATTATTTTGTTGAAAAAATGATAAAAGTAAAAAAATACTTGAGAGTATTTTTGAAAAGTAAGTTAGAAATTAAAAAAATAATGAGAGAAAATGTAATAAAGACGGTGATATTTGTTGTAAATAAGTGTTGAATGGAGCATAATAATTAAACGTCGATTTGTTGACTTTGCTAAAATTAGTAAAAAAAAAAATTTAACGAACAGACTAAAAAAAAAATTAAAGTAAATTTGACGGACGGAGATACTAATTAATAACTAATACTTATAATTAAAAACTTAACTATATTCTATTAACTTACTAATATATTTAGTTTTACAATATGTTTAGTTGAATAATAAAAATATAATAAATATTTAATATGATATAAATTAGTATTCATCTAATTTTAATTTTCTTACAATTAATTTTTAATCTAATATATAAAAGTTGATGTTTGATTTGAAAATTTATAGCTAAAAAATTAATTAAAAATGAGATTTGATTTTATAATTTTATTCTTTATTCAAAAAAATAAAAAAAAAAACTTATTTATCATGCAAAAATTATATATATTTTTTAATTTCGATATTTCAACGTAAAATATTATATTATAATACCGTGTATACAATTCAGTTAAAGATGATTTGAGAAAGTATATTGAAAATATCGAACTATATTGTATACCGTACCAAATTTTTTAGTTTATTAAAAAAATATCGATAATGTATCGAATATTTGGTATATACAAAAATATCGAATTCTTTTTATTATCTATATATACTGAAAATATATGGTATATCGTTATTATACAAAAAAAAAAACATATCGTACAAAAAAAAATTTCGATATTTTTTTGTATGAGTATGCATGTTATTTCCATGATTCAACATTTTTTATTCGTAAATTCGGTATATCAAAATATATGTATCGCATTGGTACGGTAAAATATTATACCAAAATTTTTGATACGGCTATATACAATGTGACATTAAATTTGATGTGTCATAATGAATTATTTCTAACAACAATCAAATTCAAAATTTTTATGTACTTTTTATATAAATTTTTTTATTATTACATTTTTTCTTGTATTAATTATATTTAAATCATTTAAATTATTATTTTTATCTAATTGCATATATTGATTTACAGTAGATACAATTATTATTATTATTTTTAAATAATTTTACTAAATAAAGAATTCAATATTTAAAATTTAAAATTTAAAATAGTTAAACCTTTAATTTAACATTTTATCAAATAAAAATATTTAAAATAAGCTTTGTTACATCAATTAATCTAACTAATTAACTACATAACATAATATTTTTTAAATTGTGTGTTAGAAAGAAAGTGGACTAATTCCACAGGACGAAAAGGAGTATATTATATTCTTCAGTCTCAAATTAAGGAGGTCGTTTGTAATTTTGTAGTAGATTAAAAAGTAAAAAATATTTTATTAGTTAGTAAAAGTGTGTAAAAAATAGTTTTTGATATTTTTGCCTCTAATTTAATGTATAAAATAATTGTACGTGTAAATGATATATTTATAATTTAAGTAAAAATTAAGAGTATTTTTGTATTAATATCTGATTATTTTTTCTAAAATAGAAAAATGATTTTTAAAGTGAGAAGTACGAAAATAATAAAAATAATACTTTAACTGTAACGGATGTATATTTTTATTTTGCTTTTGACATTAAATAGTAGTTTTATAATACTATTAAAATTTATGTTAAAACTTGTATGATTATTATTATTATTTTTAAAAAGAGAACATAACAAAATTGGAACAATTCTCAACACCACTTTGACATTAAAAAATGAGAATGGATTATGGGGTTAATAAATATGTATTACATGGTTAATATTTCCACAATTAATTAATTAATAAAATCTTAATTCAATAATAATATTAATAATAATATATACAATTTAAAATAATTGTGTTAAAACATAAGATAGTTAGAAATATTTAAAATCCTACCTTCTAAATCTAATTTTCAATACCTATATTTTATTTTTAAAATAATAAAGACTCCATTTTGACAAAATTTCTAGAAGTTTAAATTTGAAGATGTTGAAAAAATTAAAATTAATAAAAATGGGTTTGTTTGGTTTGTTTTTATTCAACTAAACAATTCCCCATAAAGATTACTTTCTTATTCCCACCCAACTTGTCCATATTTTCTATTTCTGTCATATCTAATTTGTCATTTTTTTAAAAAAAATATAATTATATACTTTAATTACATTTTAAATTTTAAATAAAATATTTAATTATCTTAGTATTAATATATAATTGTTTTTACTAATATATTTTTTTAATTACTTACTAATCATATTTTACTTAAATTCTTGTATCTACGCTAATAACCCAAATTATCTAAGACAAATGGAGTATTAAAAGATATATTAGTGTGTGTATGTTTGGGGGATTTTACTTAAAATTCACTATTCATCCAATTTTTTTCCTAAAAAAATATCAAATCAAATACCTATTTTTTATTTTCTATATTATATTAAAATTTAATTTTACATTCAAAACATTACATCAACTTCTATTTATATCACATATTCCAACTATTATAATTCAAGATTTTTTTACTATTCAAATCTCAATTCAAAATCTAAACTCCCGAACAAATACACCATAGATAAACATATTAACACAATAATATTTATAACATATACATTTTATTCATTCACAATAAATCAAGAATTAAATACAAAATATTATTTTATAATCACCTAATAATTTTTAATAATTTTTTTTATAATATTAAATCATCACGACAAAAAAAATAAAATAATAATAATAATAATAATAAATAAATTACATATATATATTTTTTAATTTTTTATCATTTAATAAATTTTATTACGTTAATAATAATATACGTTGAAAATCGACATTGTTGTCCAATATCTAAATCATCTATCTATAAATAATACCATCCGAATCGTCACCGTCACCGTCACCGTCACCGTCACCATCAACGTACATTCCATTCCATTCCTCTGCAACATTTTTCCTTCCATCAATGGCGGCCACCACATCCGTACAGTCCCTAACCCTCATCGTAATAATCCTTTTCTACTCTCCGCCACCAACCTCCGCCGCCAAACCCCATCCCTCCTTCAACGTCCAGTCATACGGCGCCAAGCCCGACGGCAAATCCGACTCCTCCAAGGCATTCTTGGCCGCCTGGTCCGCCGCCTGCGCCGCCGCGCCGGCGACCGTCTACGTGCCGCCGGGGAAATACGCCATCTCCACCGCAGCCTTTTCAGGAAATCAGTGCAAGAAATCTGGAATCACGATACAGATCGACGGCACTTTGGTCGCGCCGTCGGACTACGGCGTAGCCGCCAAGGCCGGCGAGTGGCTCCGGTTCGATAGAGTCGCCGGAGTCACCATCCGCGGCGGAACCCTAGATGGCCAAGGCGCCGGTTTCTGGGCTTGCAGGAAGTCCGGCAAGAGCTGCCCTAAAGGCGCCACCGTAAGATCATATTATATTTAATTAAATACATTAATAAATTATTTATAATTAAATAATTTTAATTTTTTTTTTTCTTTGTTAGTCTTTGGGTGTGTATAATTCGAACAAAGTAGTGATAAGTGGATTGAAGTCGATGAATAGCCAAATGTTCCATATTTCGATATTTGGATCTTACGGTGTTAAGGTTGTTGGCGCAAACATCATGGCGCCGGGGGATAGCCCGAACACCGACGGCATCCATATCGAGCAATCTTCGGACATCACAATAAAAAATTCCAATATTGGCACCGGCGACGATTGCATTTCTATTGGTCCCGGCACCTCCAATTTATGGATAGAAACAATTAATTGTGGCCCTGGCCACGGCGTAAGGTAATTATTATATATAATTTTTATTTAAAATATTATCTAAATACAAAATTTGAATCAAATTTTCTTAAATCAGACTCGAAATTCCAAGAATTACAAAATTTTTACATAGAATTTTCAAATTATTCTTATATATATGTTTGTCTTTATAGTATTGGAAGTCTAGGCCGCGACGCCCAAGAACCCGGAGTCCATAATGTGACACTAAGGACCGCGACCTTCACGGGAACTGAAAACGGCGTGAGGATTAAGACATGGTCGAGGCCAAGCAACGGATTCGTTAAGGATGTCCTATTCCAACATGTTACGATAAAAAATGCTAACAATCCAATCATCATCGACCAAAACTACTGTCCCAGCGGAAGTTGTCCCCATCAAGTAAGTTAATGATTTTAAACTTTAATATTTTACCAATGGATTCAGTAAATTTTTAAAATTATATAATTTATTTTTTACAGGGATCCGGTGTAAAAATTACCAATGTCAAATATCAAGACATACACGGCGCCTCAGCAACACAAGTTGCCATGAAATTTGACTGCAGCAACATAAATCCTTGCACGGGAATAACATTAGACGGTGTGGATCTTACTTACCTTGGAAAACCGGCTATGGCAAGTTGTTCCCATGCTGTTGGAAAGTCGAGCGGTGTTGTCCACCCGGCGGGATGCTTTGATTAGACGTAAATTTAAATTGAAAATTGGAGTGAAGCCTGCGGCTTAATTAAATTTTTAAATTTTTTTGTTGGAGCCCGGCTAAAAATTCATTTCTTTACTGGCACAATTATTTTATACAATTGTTTGGAAGGAAAGTCTTGTTTCACTCTTGATCTAGTTGTCTATTTTATTTTTATTTTATTATTTTTTATAGTAAAATTATTATATTTAATATATAATTTTTGTTTAAAATACTATGTTAAAAATATATATTTGTATCTGAAAAAACTCAAATCCAACTTCATCTAAGGCATGACAAAATTATTTATGATGAATGTTGATTTATAGTTTGATGTATATATATATATATATTTACGTGAGTTATAAAATAAAAAATAATATTTTATATTAAATGTTGATTTTTTGTAAAATAATAAAATTTAATATATTTTATACATTGAAAATTGCAAAAAAAAAAATAATGGAAGAACACATCCACTATTTTGGTTTTATTTTTTACAAATAGAGTACAAACTATATTTTGATGGAATTAATAATTAAATATGTATACAAACAAAAATTGACGGTTTTGACAAAAAAAAATTTACTATTTGTTATGTACAAGCATATGTATATATATATATATTACAAGAAAGCTTTTTTATTTTTTAGGAAAAATGCAAATCTATCATATATTAATTCGATAGAGTGTTTTTTTGCAGTAAAATATATATGAAAATTTTAAAAGTGCTTTTATTAGCAAATTTGTAATCTATAGATCTAATCTCTTGGAGTGTAGAATCTCCTTTCAAGATTAATAAGTAGTGTAAGCTTTTAAATAAAATAATAGTTGGGTCATTATTATTAGAGTAAACTGTTTTTTTATTCGTAACTGGACCCTCTTATCATTTTAGTCCCGTAAGTGGAGCATGTCGCAAACTAGACCCATAAGTGAAAAATTTTCGCTGTTTTAGTCATCCGGCACCGGAGACGCCCTCGTGACTCGCCGGAGGTGACATGTCCGCCAGGTGTCGCTGACCTGGCGGACACGTGGATTTTTTTTAATTTTTTTAAAACTTATTTTTAATTTATTTTTAATTTTATTTGTATTTTTTTATTTGATCCAATTAGAAAAAATAAAAAAAATCCATGTGTCCGCCAGGTGTCGCTGACCTGGTGGGACACCTGGCGGACACGTCATCTCCGGCGAGCCACGCATGCAACTCCGGCGTCGGAGGACTAAAACAGCGAAAAATTTTCACTTATGGGACTAGTTTGTGACATGCTTCACTTACGAGACTATAATGATAAAAAGGTCCAGTTACGGGACTAAAAAAACCATTTTACCCTTATTATTATTATTAATTATAATAATAATGATAATTGCTTGAAAGGTGGATCAAGAACATTTGCAAAAATTTTATAAGAAATATTTTAATCCAAGTATAATAATGACTTAAATTCCACAATATTTTTCAAATTTGTTGCATGTTAAATTGAGTTGACTTTCTAATATTGTACTCCCTTCGAATTTTGATACTTAATTGGGTAAAATCAATATATACATATATATATATATACATATAATAGGCCGTACATATAGCATTATATGAAAAATATAATGTATAATATATATTTGGATGATGCGGGAATTCGCAGTCGTTACCGAAAATGCGCACTGAAACTTAATATCCTGCAAATCAGGCCCACCCGACGGAAACCCCTACACCACCAAACCATCCCTTACGGGACAAAAATTGACCTATTATTATTTATTATTAAGCTAAATTGTATAATACACATCTAATGATTTATTTATTACATGAAATTCATTTGTGTTAAATAAAAATATATCCAAAATATTATATTTGTCCAAAATTGATATTTGGTTGAAAGTACTACCTAATTATACAATTATTATAAAAAAAATAAAAAATATATATCTTAAATAGTCTTATTTGACTAAAATAAATATATAAATAATTGTTCAATAAAAAACTAATTGAATGATTGATAAATATTTATTTATTTATTTTATTGAAAATACTATTTAAAATATTTGATAATGATTATTTGAATGTAATATATAAATTATTTAAAATATATATTTCTTTTCTTATTTATTCTTTATGTTTTTCAATAAAAATTATTTTCTTTCAAAATATTATATCAATAATAATTTAAATTAAAGTTCAAGTGTCAATATAAATTAGATAAAAATTTGTCACTAAAAAGTTGTTAAATGAATAGTTGATAAAATATTTATTTATTTTACTAAAAAATACTATTTAAATTATTTTATTATTTTTGTTTGGATGTAATATATATAAAAATTTGTAAAATAAATATTTCTTCTCATAAGGTCTTTATGTTTTTCTAAAAAAGAAATACTTTATCTCTTCAAATATTATATCAAATAATTATTTAAATTAATTTCAAACACCAAAAAGAACAAACTTAGTTTTTTTTTTTTTTTTTTATTGTTTTAACAGTGAATTTAATTTGATATTTTGTTGAGAATAAATGATATATTTTTTTTTATGAAATACTATGAATCAAATAAAAAAATAAATAAATCTGAAACTAAATACAACTATACTTGTTAGACATATATAATAATATCTTAGAAATATTTATGTTACCGAGCTAATTTACCCCAGTAACATATGAAAATATAACAAATTATACATATAAATAAAATAGACAACAAATATTGTATAGCGTGTCAACATATATTGTCATTTTTATTTTCAATATATGTAGTGTGTTAATTGTTGAAAAGATCATAGCAAAATAGACGGAACATAACATAAGAGGTAAGAAAAACAAATTGAATTAAGAAAATTAGATATACAGTAACAATTTAATTCTTTCTTCCATCACTTTGTTTGATTATTCAACTAATATTTCCTGATTTGATGGCACATGTATTTAAGCATTTGAATAATTTTCAATACAAAGAGTGTGATAAATAAGCGCACTCTAAAATTTTCAAATTTTGCTTTTGTCAATGCTTTGGTGAACAGGTATGCTAACTGATTATCAAATTTGCATAATTTTTGCCATAATTTTTTATTTTACAATGAACTCTCAGATATAGTGGTACTTGATTTTTACGTGTTTTGGTCAATGCAGACATATCACAAAATATAATTGTAGCTTGTGACTATTTTTTATAATCATTAAGAAGCTTGTTTAACCATACTTAGTTTCTCATTTGCATTTATCGGAGTTTTTATAGTATTTCATTTTAGGATGCCAAATTTTTGTAAAAGATCATTCGTCTACTTATGTTTTGAGAAAAATATGTCATCCTTAGTTTGAGTTATCTCCAACCCAAGAAAGTAATGGATATCTTCCAAATATGTCATCTCAAATATATGCATAAGTTGACCAACATCACATGAGGTGCATCTTTCTTCTTTATGTTTAAGGTTGGTTCATTTTTATTTTTCTAGAATCCATGTTGATGGAAAATTCCATCAATCTCTTTTTACCAAACCTGCGGGACTTGTTTTAAGACATACAATGCATTCTTTAACTTATACATTTTACTTACTTTTTTAAGAATTACGAACGACCCTTCTAGTTTCTATACATACATTTTATCTTGTAGTTCTTCATTAGAAAATATAAACTTAATATTAAAGTTAACACTGAAAATGAGCAGAAATTATCAATATTATCGTCACCAAAGTTAACACTTTTGTCAATGTGAAATCGATATTTAGGAATTAAGTCACGAGCACTCCTACATAGGTGTTGTTGTGGAGATTTTGCCATCACTTTGACCATTATCTTTTTGTGGAGTTGGAGCAGCACTGCTACGACTTATTGTTGGATCAGAACTTGTCATACCATGATTAACTTAATTATTGTCATTCTCATAAGAAATTGTATTTTATATGAGAGTTCTTATCGCACAAATTTTTCTTAAAGTTTATTTTTCATCAAATTGAACATCTCGACCGATCACTATTTTCCTTTTTATGGATCAAATAATATGTACGCATTTGACTTTGAGTAGTAGCCAACAAGAATATATTTGTTTATTTTTGCCTTAAGTTTGTGACGGAAAACTTCAAAATGAGTCTTATTCCATACTAATTTTATAGAAAAGATTTTGATAAATTAATCTAAAGCAATAAAAGTTTCACCCCAAAATTTTTTCAGAAATGTCTTTGTATTAATAATGCAATGAGCCATTTGTATGACAGTTCTATATTTGTGTTCAATTATGAAATTTTTTTTTGGAGTGTAAAGAGCTGTAAGTTCCCTTGTGATTTCACGTGTTTCAAAAAAAATTATTGAATTATGTGTTGCAAAACTCTCATCCCTAATTAGTACTTAACACTTTCAACTTTGGATTGTTTTAATTTAATATAAGGGCTTTAAACATTTTGAAACATTTAAATGACTCAAACTTGCAGGTGAAAAAATATACTCACCACATCCTTGTTAAGCCATCAATAAAAAATATAAAATATTTACTACAAACATACAATTTTGTTTGCATTGTACCAAAACTATCAGCATGGGATATTACAAATTTCTCTTCTACTCTTTTTTATTTTTCAACAATGAATAGTTGTTTTGTCTGCTTCTCTAAAGCACATCCATAACATACATGGGATAACTCCTTGGTAATAAAAAGACATTTTCTCATTCTTTTGTTTGCAAATAATTGTAATTCTTTAATATTGAGATGACAATACCACTGATTTCATATATCAAAATCTTCAACTTTGTTGGACTTTCCATAAATTGTTGTGTATGAGAAATGTACATGAACATCTTGTTTCGACTCATTTGGCCTCTAGCAGCACCCTAAATGTTTTTCTCTTAACAAAAAATTATTTTTTTTTAAACATCACACAATATCTAGAATCAACTAATTGTCCTACAGTTATCAAGTTATGGGCTAAACCTAATGCGTAATGAAGATTTTGAATGAGTTTTTATTTGATCACCAATTTGTTTGGCATCTCCTAATTTGACTTGTAATTTGTGTATTTCATCTAATTCTTTAAACCTTTCCTTATTTCTTGTCAGGTAATTATAGCAAACACTGTCAAGATATCAAATTTCATCAATGATAATTTGAGGACTTGTCTCTACCATAAATAAGTAATTTCCTTCTTAATATTGAATTTGCTTCTTATTACTATAACAATTAATTTTTTTGTGCTCAGACTTTTTGTAGTATGTGCATTGTTCTCTACTCCAACAATCACTTTCTTGGTATTCATATTTTTGTAGCATGTGTATTTTCTTCGAGAGGGCACTCTATCTTTACCACGATTTGAGCTAACTTGTACCTTCCCTTGCACCTGGATGGTCTATATTTTTTTCTGTATATGCAATTCTATTGATTCTCATCTCATGAGTTTGTAGAGACCCAATGAGTTCATATAGGTGAAGAGATCTTTGGACTCTTCTATTGTTGAAACTACATGATCAAACTTGGGAGGTGAACTTTTTAAGATCTTGGCAACAACAATGATATTCTGCAGTACTTCATCATATGCTCTCATTTGACTAACAGTAGATGAAATTAGAGCAAGGTAGTCATGTACCATTTTCTTATGTTTTATAGTTGCAGTCTTAAAATCTCTTCTAAGAAATTGTAATTTTACTGTGATTACCTTGACAAATATTTGGTATTCAGTTTTGAGAGTATCTCAAGCCTCATTTGTTGAAGTTGTTGCTGCAATTTTATTCATAATTTTATCCATAGTCTCCTTTGTGTCTCGTAAGGGATGTCTTGGTGGTATGGGGGTAAAATTCTGACCGTGAGGTCATGGGTTTAAACCTCCGATCCCTCTAGGTCCACTTATCATACATGGTTCGCCTAGTGTAACTTATTTTGCCGAGTCTAGTTTATAGGGTATTAGGTTTGGCTTCCAACCAAAATTTTGTCCCATAAAGGATGTCTGGTGGTGTGAGAATTGACTCGTAATCGTGAGGTCTTGGTTTCAAACCCGAGGCCTCCAAGTCTTGCTTGCCACACATGGTTAACCTAGTGTAACTTACTTTGTCGTGCTTAATTTGCAGACTATTACGTTCAGCCGGATGGCTACAGATTCTCACATTATCAAAATAAAAAAAAAAAACAAGGGCTTTGAATTTTTCTTAAAAGTCTTATTGCCATATTTGCGTTGCAAAAATTTTGTTAGTTAGAAATGAGTTTTTGTTTTCGTTAGTTATATTTTGACTATTTTGACGTAAGTATTAAGTGATATATATTTTATAAGAATTTAATCACTTTTAATATATGTATTTTTTTTTTACAGTATTTTTATAAATTATGTTCTTTCGGTCCACTTTATATATATATATATTGTGTAATCTTTGGGATTAATTTGGAAAAAATTGATTTAGGTTTGATTTGAATTCTTTGGTAGTTTTTGGAATATATGTTCCTTTGGGTTAGTAGGTTGGGTTTGAGTACATGGAATTTATTATCTAACATATATATTATATATATTTGATTAAATTATAGTTTGTCATACTAGGCGAATTATGTGTGGCGGGTGAATCTGGAGGCATCAAGGTTTGAATCCATAATCTCACGGTCATAAGTTCACTTTCCACAACATCAGGTCATCCCTTACGGAACATATAGGCTTCAGATTTTGTCTAGGATGGTGGTTTGGTGCTTAATTTTCCTTCAACAGTAAGAGCAAAAAAGGTTTCCCAAACTCACGATTAGATAAACAAAATAGTTACTTTTTGCACAAAATTTAACAAATATTATATTTTAATAATAACTGGCGATAATTTTGAGGACACTTCCATTAGGATTAAAAATTAACAAAGAAACTTAATAAATTTATTGTCTGAAATAAATAAACAAATTTAGAGATAATTAAATAGCAAATAAAAACTAAGTAAGAAATAACTTGAAACCGTCTCAGTGTTATAAGATTCAGATGTCAATTCCAGTGTTTTGCTTTTTAAATTAGTAGTTTAGACTTGCAAGTAAGCATAGACTTAGGGTGTGTTTGTTTGAAGGATTTTGGAGGATTTCCACTATTCATCCAATTTTTTCCCCCAAAAACATCAAATCAAACACCTATTTTTCATTTTTTATATTATACTAAAAATCAATTTTACATTCAAAACATCACATCAAACCCTATTTATATCACATCATACAACTATTCAAATTCAAAATTTTTACTATTCAAATGTAATATTAATATTAAAAAGGCTATTTCGGGTGTGTTTGTTTTATGATTTTGTTTGATTTTTATTTTTATTTTTATATGAATTATAGAGAATTAATCAGATAATATAAAAATAATGAATGTATGTAGTATATTAATTATTTTTAAAAATATATTAGAAAATTTTTGGTAAAAAAAAAAAAAATCCTTCGCGTTTTATTAATAGCTAATTTAATATTAATTTTATCTTATATATAAAGTTATTTTAAGAGAAATTAATAATTTTATACAATAATCTATTAAAGTAAATATTGTATTATTTTATCATGTGATTATATAATCCATTACAATAATACATGTACTTCCTCCGTCCTGCAAGAAAATTATCATAGTATTTTTGTGTGTTAATATTTAAATATTAATTATTATATCAATATGCGGTAGAAATCAAGAGAAAAAGATAAAAATATGTTTACTAGTCTCTTATAGTACAAATACAATGATATTTGTCGAGTAAATTATTCAAATATAAAGATATTTTTAATATTAAGTACAATGAAGCAAAAACCAAATGACAACCTTCTTACGGGATGGAGAGAGTATTATTATCTTATCTTACAAAATAAACATATTCAAAGTATATTGGTGAATAATAAACAAAACATAATTTAACGATAGATATTGTATAATGTATATTAACATAATATAAATATAATGACTCTGTTCACTCAATGTTTTTAGATAAAATAATTTTTGGTGTACGACTTTGTTATTTCTATGTTTTTTTCGTACATTTTTTTTTTAAAAAAAAGTTTAATACATTATATATATTCATTATTTTAAATTCCCTACATAATTTTATATATCTTAAATAAATAAAAAAAATTCTTTTCAACAATCTCGGAACAAACACACCAGCAATATTTACCCGCACGACGTCATCATCGACCGTTACTTTATTTCTTTATCATCACTATTGTTTTTCATTATTAATTATAAGAAAATTATCTTCTATCTATTTAAGGAATAAATTATTTTATTAATTAAAAGTATTTTTCTGCTGTTTTCTGACCTTTTTCTGTTCCTTTGTTTTATATTCCTAGTCCGTTTTTGGTTTGTTTTAATACTTCAATTTCCTTATTATGAAAATTATGCTGCATTTTATTTTTTTATTATTTTTTTATTTTATTATATATATTATAATAATAATAATATACATATTTTTTTTGTAAGTAGAATAAATATCACATTTATTTTAAGTTATTTAATAACAATTCTGATATTAAAGATTTATTAATATACAAAGTTTAGGGTTTTCTTTTTTTTTTTTTTTGGTTTGTTTTAGTTTGAGTTTTAGATAGTAAAAAAATGAATTGAAATAGTAATTTAATGTAATATAAATATTTAATATTTTGATTGTAAAATTATTTTAATTAATTTTAAATGTAAGTTAAAAAATAAAAAAATATATTATTGCTTTAATGAATTTGGTGGGAATTTATTATCAACAAGTAAAACCTACCAAAAAGAAAAAAAAGAAAAAAAAAAAAACTTAGTCGGTTAGCTAGGTTTGTTTACTTTTATATATATATACATATATATTATGCATTTCTCTATTTTTTTTTCAGTTTGTTTTTATCAAAATAATTTAGTATAAAATATCAATTTTTTTAAGAAAAAATAATATTATACTCCCTCCCTTTCCGTTCTAAAAGAGTTATCTTTATTTTTTCATTTTCGTCCGTCTCAAAACAATTGTATTATTTTATTATTTAGTAATCGTGGTCTTCACTTTATAACAAAATTATTCATACTTTTTCAAATTATCTCTAATTATTACTCTAACATACTATTTAAAATTGTATAAAATATTATATCAATTTCTAATAATGCATGATACCAAGTGAATATATAGAGCCACACTATTATTATTATTATTATTATTATTATTATTATTATTATTATTATTATTATTTTCCAACTTTTCTTTAAAAAACAGAAAACTATATTTAATTTGAAAAGCAGCAAAGCATGTGACTCCTACATACACATGTAACGAAAACGTAACTGTCAGTTTTTTTTGTTTATATTATTTATTTTTCTGGTTGTTAATGATATATATTAATTAAACGTATCCGTTATATCTGTACAGAAACAAATATGACTTCTCATGTACTAATACATACATCAGTACATAACTTATTAAAAATTTGAGTTTGTCCTTTTTTTTTTTTCCTTTTTTTTTTTTTCGGGTTTTTAGAAAAATGTTTCTGTAGTTCCGTAACTGAACCCCCTTATCATTTTAGTCCGTAAGTAGAGCATGTCGCAAACTAGTTTCATAAGTGAAAAATTTTCGTTGTTTTAGTCCTCCGGCGCCTGAGATGCCCGCGTGGCTCGCCGGAGGTGACGTGTCCGCAAGGTGTCGCTGACCTGGTGGACACGTAGATTTTTTTAAAATTTTTAAATTTTTTTTTATAAACTTATTTTTAATTTATTTCAAATTTTATTTCTATTTTTTTATTTGATCCAATTAAAAAATTTAAAAAATGAAAATAAAATAAAAATTCAGGCGGACACGTCACCTCCGGCGAGCTACGCGGGCGTCTCCGGCGCCGGAGGATTAAAGCAGCGAAAACCTTTCACTTATGGGACTAGTTTGCGACAGGCTCCACTTACCTGACTAAAATGATAAAGGGGTCCAATTACGGGACTAAAAAAACTCTTTTTTATATTATAATATAAATTTATTTTACATTTAAAAATATCAAATCAACCTCTATCTATATCACATTAAACAATTATTCAAAAATTCAAACCCGAAAACTAAAACTCACAAACAAACACACCCTAAATTCCTAAATTTCTAAAGTAGCTAAGGCTAGAAATTAGGTTTGTTTGGTTTTGATTTCAAAATAAAAAATCTAACACTTCTAAATTTTTTTATTATTTTATCTCACGAACTATTAAAGAACCTTTAAGTAAAGAAAATAAAATTACACAAAAATAATAATAAATAATAAAATTGTAAAAGAAAAAAAATAATAATAATAATTTTAGGGTAAACTGTGTTTTTAGTCCCGTGACTTGACTCATTTATCATTTTAGTCATGTAAGTGGAGTATGTCGTAAACTAGTCCCATAAATGAAAAATTTTCGCTGTTTTAGTCCTCCGGCGCCGGAGACGCCCGCGTGGCTCGCCGGAGGTGACGTGTCCGCCAGGTCAGCGACATCTGGCGGACACGTGGATTTATTTTTTTTTTCATTTTTTTTAATTTTTTTAATTGGACGAAATAAAAAAAATACAAATAAAATTTAAAATAAATTAAAAATAAGTTTTAAAAAAAATTAAAAAAATAAAAATAAATAAATAAAAAAAATCCACGTATCCGTCGGGTCAGCGACACCCGGCGAGCCACGCAGGCATCTCCGGTGCCGGAGGACTAAAATAGCGAAAATTTTTCACTTATGGGAGTAGTTTGAGACAGACTCCACTTACGTGACTAAAATGATAAGAGGTCCAGTTACGGGATTAAAAAAACAGTTTACCCATAATTTTTCTATTTGGCAAAATAAATAATTATACTGAAAATATAATAGAAAAATATCAAGAAATACAAAATAAATAATAAAAAACGGTGAATCCAATAAAGAATATTTTAGCAAATAAATATCAGTATATTTAGTTGGAGAATTTTTATTTATATTATTTAATTTTGATTTCTTATTTAGATGGTAGTTTAAATGCGATGTTTTATTAATTGAAATAATTTTTACTATAAACAAATTATAAAAGTTAAATAGTAAAAAAAAAAAATTAAATTTGTAAAATGAACAAAATTAATTTTTATATAAAAAAAATAAGTAAAAATTAAAAGTAAAATAAGTATAAAATTCATCAATTTTTTGCATTTATAGGTACTTACGAGGGAAACGAAATAATATACTCATAATACTATTTAATCAAAACTCAATTGCAAACATAAACTATAAAATTTAAGGGTGTGTGAGTTTTTCTTTTTCAAATAAAAATATCACGATTTTTAATAAAAATATATTATTTTTTTTAATAAAATATCATATTGAAAATATTATTTAATAAAAATTCAAATCATCACTATTTGAAAATAATTTCAAATCACAACTAAATAAACTCAAATATTGGATGAAATTTTTTGAAATTTAATATAAACTAATTAGCTTTCGGATAGGCTATCGATTCATGTATAAGATCGAAATTGTCAGATAAATTTACATATTGAATATATGCTATTGATCATATTTATGATCTTCTAAAATATAGTGTTATATAATTAATAATTTCCTTATACAAATTCTTAATTATATATATATATCTGTAATTATTATTATGATTATATGGGTTTTTTTTTTTTTTTCCAAAAACTAAAGCAATATCTATTTTCTTATTCTTTTTGCCGACAATGTTACTCTGGTACCTATGGATAGTTTCGTTCACTCAGCGTTTTTTCTTATGAAATTATTTTTGGTGTGTAGCATAGAAAATTGTGTCAAAAATATAAAATATATTATTTTAAGTTGAATATTTAATGTTTTTTACTTTTTATAACGAGTATTTAAATTTTTATTTTTTTTTATACTTTTTTTACTTTTATATAAAATATAAAATATTTTTTATTATATTTTGAGAAATCGCAATTGAAAAATAATATTGAAAGAATGTAAATGTATTTCAATTATAGTGCTAATTCAAGAGGTTTTAAGTGTTTTATCTTTTGGGACAAACAATACGGATAAATCGAAGTATTGCCGATCATATTTCATTCTGCACGAAGAAGACTCTTCGACTTGGCTAAATTCGTTCTTTTATTTATAAGGGGAAAAAATCAATTTTAGTCACAATATAAGCAAAGTTTATCAATTTTGGTTCCAATATAAAAAACTCATCAATTTTAGTCTAATTATAAACAATTGCAATCAATTTCGTTCCAATTATAAACAATTTCAATTAATTTGGGTCCAATTATAAACAATTTCAATCAATTTTGATCTCACGGTTAAAAAACTAACGAAAATTGCTAACGTGGACATATCGAAGTTGACGTGGTAGCTAATATGGAAAGTACATGATCATATTGTCACATGACCATATATAATTCTACACGGTCGTTTATCTGATTTGGTCTAAAATTTTATTTTTTTATTATATTTTTTAAAAAAAATATTTTGAATATAAAATAGTGGATATAGTTGAAATGGAAAAAATCAATAGTAATCTGAATATAATTAAAATGTATTAATTTTAGTTCAAATATAAAAACTTATCAAGTATTTTCTTTTGGAAGATTTTGTTTAAAATTCTATTATTTACCAAAAAAATTTCTCTTAAAAACATTCGATTACGCTACTATTTTTTTATTTTTGGCATATTATAGTACTTCCTCTGTTCCAACTCAAAGTACCATTTTTTATCATTTTCGTGTGTCACAATCCAAAGTATCCATTTCCTAAGTAAAAGTAATCATACTCCAATACCAAAATACCCTTAACTTTTATTTAAATTACAAGCATACCATTAGAGCATCAGTTACAGACATCATATCCAATCAACACTTAAATTACTTTATTTATCACTCGCAAATAATCACCACATTACCTTTACTATTTGATAGGATCCACACTAATTTATTTATTTCTATATATTTTTATTGCATAATATATATACATTATTTATGTATATATATATTTCTATATATTTTTATTGTCTAATAATATTTTTATATTGAAATTTTAAATTTTAATCTATATAAATTTTAATATATTGAAACATATAATTTACTATTTTAAAAATTAAAATTATTCAAATAAATCAACATATATATTAGATAATTTCTATTAATAAATTGAGAAAAATAATAAATTGTGAATAACTGTATCTCTTCTTAAAGGTAACGACAAATGTAACTAGTTATTATAGTAAAAACTAAAAAGGTAATGATAAACATAATAAGAGGGGTGATTGTAAGAGATGCTCTTACACGTACAATTACTTTTTATATAAAGTCAAATGGCAAAAATGTGAAAATTTCTTACACACTTCCGCTAACTAATAAAATACTATTATTTATTAATCTACTAAAAATCTCAAAGGACCATTTGAACCGGGACACAAGAGTATTAAAAATTAATTTTATATTTTAATATAATTATATATGTCTACGTTGGAATTGTATTGAAATATAAAATTATTTTTTAATACTTTAATATACAAAATAAAAAATAGTAGTGTAATTGAATTTTTTTAAGAGAATTTTTTTTTATAACTAGTAGAATTTTAGACAAATTCTTTCATAAAAACATATCTTATAAATTTTTATATTTGAATTAAAATTGATACATTTTAATTATATTCGGATTACTATTGATTTTTTTCATTTTAACTATATCAATTATTCTAAATTCAAAATATTTTTTTTAAAAAGTATAACAAAAAAATAAAATTTTATACTAAAACAGAAAGGTACACGGCTCTGTAGAATTCTATATGACCGTGTATAGTTGTACACTGAAATATACATAGCCGTATGACAGCATGCTCGTGTATAATTTTATATGACCGCATGTACTTATAGGTCAGCGGCCACATCAACCCCGTTACGTCAACGTCAGCCATTTCCGTTAGTTTTTTAATGGAATGACCAAAATGATTAAAATTGTTTATAATGAGATTAAGATTGTTGAGTTTTTTTTTTATACTGAGATAAAAATTGATAAATTTTAATTATATTGAGATCAAAATTAATTTTTTCTCTGTTTAAGGGCGTGTTTGGCAATTAGATGATAGCTGTTAGCTGATTCAATTAGCTGGTTTGACTGGCTGATTCGATTAGCTGTTTGTATTAAAATATTTGGTAAAACAAATGACAATTGAGGATATTTCTATTTTATTTTTGTTTCTAATATATTCAATTATGTTCTTTTGAGTTTAGAATGTTTGAAATTGTTTGTTATTAGTTATTGAAAATTGTAAAAGAGTTATAAAAATATTTATTTTTATTACAGTTAGATTTAAAAAATAATATATATTTATTAAAATATATAAATAGTTTTTTTATTGAAAATGATGTAAAATATAAAATAATAAATTTTTCGTGTATATATTTATTATGTTAGTTATTGATTAATTCATTATATTTATAATTTTCAATAAATTTAATTTATTTAATTTATTTTTAGTATAAAATTTATATAATGTAATTTAAATATAAAAATAAATTATTAATATTTATACTTTCTATTTTTATGTTGATTTTAATAAATTTATATATTTTATAATTAAAATAATTTTTATATAAAAATTAATTATTTTAAATTTATAAAAGTAAAATTATAATATAATAAAATATTCTAATATAATTAATAAATAATCAAAATATATTTATTTGTGGAAAATGCATAATAAATTTTTAATGGCATCTAAGGAATAATTTTATTATTATTATTTTTTTTTACAGAAAAAGCTATTTCAAAACGTTGGGTAAGTTAGCTTTTCAAAAATTAGCTTTTTGGGTCCAAAAAGCTATTCCAAAAAGCTAATTTATCAAACACCTAAATTAATTTTTTGACTGATCAAATAACTAAAAGTTCTTCAATAAGTTAAATGCTCTTCAAAAAGCTATTTGCCAAACAGTCCCTAAGTGTTTTATTTATCACATATTCTTACTAATTATTATACCTAATGAGAATTCAATTTCAAATTTTTATTGAATCGATAACACTTATTTCTATATTTTTTTTTTTGCAACACTTATCATTATAAATACCAAAAAGATGGGTTTTTTTTTTCTTTTTTTTTTTTTGGTGTTGCATTTAGCTTTATTGTTATTTTAAAAAAATATATATATATTGACAATCCCAATATTAATCACTCATCAATTTGTTTCAAAATAATCCAACTTCCAATATGACAATCTTTTTATCTTCTCAAAATAAATAAATATTCAAAATAAAAATAATTATGAATTCGCATCACAATTATAAATATATATATACATTAATTCTTATTCACCAATATTTATAATTAATCTCATCTACTGTTTTTATTTCATACATTCCCAACTTTTATACTTAGGGTGTGTTTGTTGGGGATTGGATTTTAAATTCCCTATTCATCCAATTTTTTCCCTAAAAAAATATTAAATCAAACACTTATTTTTCATTTTTATACTATTATATTAAAAACCAAATTTACATTCAAAATATTACATCAACACCTTTTTATCTCACATCATACAACTATTCAGATTCAAATTTTTTACTATTCAAATCTCAATTCAAAATCTAAACCCCCGAACAAACACACCCTTAATATCTTGTCTTGCAATTGCATGTGTTTAGGTGTTATTTTATTTAGTTATAAATAGTAATATTTGAATTGAAACCATTATTCGATATATTAATTCAATTATATAATAATTTTAATACAACATTATAATAGTAATAATAAAAAAAAAAAAAAAAAAAAGTGATATACGATCATTTTTAGGCATTAAAAATTGGCTACTATAGACATATAATAGTGTAGTATATTATTTAGTCATATTATAAAATCTATTTTTTCAAATTTTGAAATATTTCTTATATTAGACTATGAAATTTGTTTATTACATGGAATAAAATCTCTATAATAGTGTTAATTCCGCGACAACTTATAATATTTCAATATTAATCTAACAATCGTTTTAGACAACTTATAATCTTTTCAAATTGCCCATGAATTAATTTATTTTAAATTCAAACTTTATATATATATATATATGTATACACACATGCCAATTAATATCGAGTAGGCATGATTCACTGCTAGAAAATTAGGCTATAGTTGCGGTAAAAAAAATTACGATTTTAATATAAATTGGTGACTTTTTACTAAAAAATCACGGAAAAATATACGGAACCATTTCCGTAGAATTTTGCTGGTGACTTTTTTTAAGTGGTGACATTTCTGTGACAATAAGTTATTGAATAATACCATGTCATGTCCGCGACTTTATATAGCAACAGAAGCTGCAACAAAATTTCGTGAATAAACTAGCGACATTATAGTTATTAAAGACTTAAACGACTTTGTCATGTCATATTAGCTATCTACTCTAAAGTATTACTTTTTATTTGTTATTATATTTTAACTATATAAATATTATTGATTATAAATTTATCTTTTAAAAATATATACATATTTATTTAATATATCATTATGAATTTTTAACAAAAAATTAAATAGCTACGAACGATATTGAATAAAGATATTGAAGATGATTTGATTATTTTTTTTATTACTTTGAATAACTACGAACAATAATAAAAAAAAACTTTATAGTTATTTTCGTTACTTATGTTGTGACATTTGATTTTAAAAAGTCACGAAAATTATATTATGACAATATCTGTAATAATTTAAAATGTTGTAAATATTTTGGTTATTTTTGCCGCAACTTAAAATAGTTAAGAAAAAATTTCGTAACAATTTTTATGACAAAATAGTCAAAAGACACGAAATAGAAACATCTTGGACATTTTCGTTACATAAGCCGCTACTTTAAATAGTCACGGAAAATTATTTGTAACTTTTTCTGCAAATATTACTTACGGAATAGTCAAAACAAAAAGTTGTGACATAAATTTTTTACGAAATTACTTTCCGTGACTTTTAATTGTCATGAATTAAAATTTGCGACAAATTTTCGCAATTATCAACCTTTTTTTCTAGTAGTGATTATATAAACCTATTTAGAATTATAGTCCTTCATTCATCTTCTAACCGAACAATTTGTGTTGAATAATTATAATCAATATATTGATCATTAAAGGGACGAATACATTTTTAGTCATGTGTATTAAATTCATTATCATTTTAATCTCTTTACGTTCGTATTTGTATTGAATTATTATATATTGAATTGAAACGAAAAAAAAAAAAAAAAGTAATATTTATATTCGTTGTTGATAATTTCTCTAAGAAGTACAAATTAAAAGTCTAAAAGACACTTGTTCCTATTTGTTTACATTTAAAGTTTTTTTTGTCGCTATTTTTTTTTAATTTTTTTAAAAAAAAATTATACACTTTAATTTTATTTTAAATTTTGAATTTATAATTATTTTTAAATTTTAATTAAACTAATTAATTATCTTAATTTATAATTATTTTTATTATATTATAATTATTTTCACTAATATATTTTTAATTATTTACTAATTATACCAATAATAAATTCCTGTGATTACGATAAAGCAGACATGATAGTTGAGACTGAAGGAGTACATGAATATATCATTTGTTTTTAGTTTTTGTATTGTATTTATATTATACTTTATCCGTCATTTACATGTGTGCTCATTTGACCGAACACGAGTTTTAATAAAAGTGAATAATAATTGTTATTATTTTCTTTAATAGTAAAAAAAATATAAAGTGTAATAATTTTTTACTTAGAAAAAAAAACGAGAATATTTTTTTTTTATAACAATCCAAAAAGAAAAGTGAACATAGATACAATGGAGTATATTAATATAAATAATACTACATTTAATGCAGTAACACCATCTATATATATATATTCCCTCAATCCCATAAGAATAATACAATTTTTCATTTTAGTTCGTTCCAAAACAAAGATACAATTTTCTAATTTAGTAATTATACTACATACCTAACATAATTAATACCCTTACAACTTATAATATATTATACAAATATTACTTTAATATCACAGAATCTAATGGCGGATATTTTGTCTTTTTTACTATACATCAATATAATACTAATATTAACAAATCTATATAAAAAAATAAATATTGCTCTTCTTCCCAGACGAGGATAGAACTCCCTCCGTTTCAAACACTTTTGCAATATTTCTTTTGTTATTTATTTCAAACTCACTGCAATATTTTTAAATTTAGAAACAATTAATTATATTTTTATATTTATCTCATCATATTAGTCAAATAAAATAAAAAATAAATAATTATTTCACTCTCAAATCACATTACTTAATCACCTAAATTCTTGTGTCGAACATTTGAGACGGAAGAAATATATATTTTTATAGTTTATAACTGCCGCGTTATCATGTCGGAAGCAAAGTACGTTTTCTGTTAAGTTTATGACATCTGCAAAACCTTCGTTCTTGCCTAAATATGGTTCCCACCATTCCCTTTATTTCCTTGCCTTTCCATTTCCTCTTTCACTTTCTGTCTGCATTAATTACATCCCCTCTCTCTCTCTCTCTCTCTCTCTATATATATATATATATTATATATACATACATATATATACATATATATGCATCCATATAAGCATCCCCCACTGTAACTCCCTCCCCCACTCCGGCAACTCTCTACAGTTCCCTCCCTCCAATTCCCTGCAGTTATGCCTAATCTCGCAACCCTAATTCTCCCACTAACCCTAATCGTCGTCTTTTTGGCACAATCTTCAGCCAACGTTTTCAATATTATGCACTTTGGAGCCCGGCCCGACGCCATAACCGACTCCTCCGCAGCTCTCCTCGAGGCTTGGTCGCTAGCCTGCGCCTCCGCCATGCCCTCCACTGTCTTCGTCCCACCTGGAAGATTCCTTCTCCGGAATGTTCTATTGCAAGGTCCTTGCCGGAACCCTGCCATGGCTGTCCGAATCTTCGGCACCCTCCTCGCCCCCGCCGACTACAATGCCATCGGAGATAAAGGCACCTGGCTCCACTTCGAAGGACTCGACGGCCTGTCCGTTCTCGGCGGCACCATCGACGGCCGCGGCGCCGCCCTCTGGGACTGTAAGAAAACTCGCCGGAATTGCCCCTCCGGCGCTACGGTACGGACCTGATGATTAATTAGCTCGATTTAATTTGGGGATTCAGTCATGGCGGTTTTAGGTCTAGGGTTTAGTTTTTAGTAACTGCTGCGGTTACTGCTCGATTAATTATTACATTTTCATTTTTTTTGAAGAATTTGGGGGTGACGAAGTCGAAGAATGTAATGATCGCCGGCGTGACGTCATTAAACAGCCAAATGTTCCACATAGTGATCCACAGCAGCGACGGCGTCCGCCTCCGGGGAATCTCCGTCGAGGCCGCCGGCGACAGCCCAAACACAGACGGAATCCACGTCCAGCTCTCCGGCGACGTGTCCATTTTCAACACTCGAATCGGCACCGGTGACGACTGTATCTCCATCGGCCCCGGCACCGACCGTCTCTTTATCCACAACGTCGCCTGCGGCCCCGGCCACGGCATCAGGTCGGAATCCGTCAAAAAAAAAAACCCTAATTAATTAATTCCCCATCTCCGGCCGCCGTGAAATTAATTAAATTAAATTAAATTGCAGCATCGGAAGCTTGGGTAAGAGCTACGAAGAACCCGGAGTTCAGAACATTACAGTTGAGAACGTGGCGTTTAAGGAAACGCAGAATGGGGTGAGAATCAAGACATGGGGAAGACCGAGCCGAGGTTTCGTACGAGGAGTGGTTTTCCACCACGCCACCATGTCCGACGTCCGTTACCCCATCGTAATTGACCAGAACTACTGCCCGGATAACAGAAACTGCCCCGGTCAGGTACCTAGGGTTTAATTCCAATCATCGACGAGGAAGACGACGACGACGACGACACTTCCTTAATTAATTAATTAATTATCAATTATTATTATTAAATTATAAATCGACAGGTGTCGGGAGTGAAGATCAGCGACGTGAGGTACGAGGATATAAGGGGGACTTCGGCGAGCGAAGTGGCGGTGAAATTCGACTGCAGCAAGGCGAATCCATGCGAGGGGATAGAGATGGAGAATGTCAACCTGAGCTACATGAACCGGCCGGCTCGGGCGTCCTGCTCCAACGCCGCCGGTTCGGCTTCCGGTCTAATAAATCCCACCAGCTGCTTGGACTGACCGACTCACCAGACCCTTTATATATGGAGGAAGACGAACGACCCGAGCCGAGCCGACACGGCTTCTGCGCTTCGTCTTTGCTTGAGCTAGCCTCATACGGTGTCGTTTTGCCTCCCACAAACACACCATACACGCACACGCATTTATTAATTTATTGATTATTGAATATATAAAATTATTACGTTCTGTTAATTAGGTTAATTAATCAATTAAATTAAATCAAATAAATTATCATTCTACTTGTTATGCTCTCTTACTTTTTACTATACTTTAGTTATAATTTTTTTATTTTTTTAAAAAATATTCATTTAATATCTATTTTGTATTGGTAACATTATATTAACTAGTTCTATATACTAAAATACTAAATAAATTTTTAAAATATATCTAACCAATTGAAAATAGTGAAAAATAAATTTTTTAAAAAAAGTAATGAATATGACATTTAAATAAAAAATATACTTCTAAATAATGCAAAAATACAAAACACAAAATTCGAAACGCGAGTGAAGACAGAAACACGCTGTAATGACTTGTGTTAACCTGCAGGGTCAGTCTATGATCCCGATACGTCTGACTTTATATAGTTTACGGGTCAGAGTGTCAAAAAGCAACAAGAAGGCATTGTTCGGGATTAACAGAAGCACTTATTGTGAGGAGATTAACCGTCATGGCTATCAAAATATACTCTTGTATACGGAGGAATGAGTGGAGAATAGAATCGCCTTATCAAGCCCTTGACATTTCCATTGCTTTTCAAATCTTCACGACACTAGATTGATTGTACAATTCCTTGTACTCTTTCATATTTACGGGTCGTGTTTTTATGTCATCACACAGACATTCAACATTAAATTTGGTAGTATTGATAGCCAAATTCCGACCTTCATTGATACATGACTTCAGCTCTGTCAACTTCATCCATAAACATAGAAGAGACACACGGTATGGGTCGAATGCCTCTATGCCGTAACATTCTTGATTCGAAGGGAAACTACATAGGAGGTCAAGAATGGGGTGAAATTTCGACGATTCTGACAAATTTAAGGCTATTCCAATCTCAAATGGCTCAAAAAGCATATTGAAGACGAAGACCCAAACTTAAAGATGGTTGAGCGGCAGCAATTAACAAATATAAATTAATTTTTTTTTATTCCTCGAAAAATAATACTTCACTTATTTCGTCATATATGATCCATTTTTCTTTTTAATTTTATCCGTTCCAAAAAAGATGATCTTTTTTTTATATATAAATTTATCAGTCTTAAACAACTTAACAAATATAAATTAATTTAATTAAATTTCTAACATCTTACGCATATCACTCATTCAAAAACCCGTTATTTCTATATCTCTTCTCAATTAACAAATATTTTTATTTACCTCTAAAACTCCCTATTTCTTTTTATAAAACTAATTTATGGCAAATGATAAATAAATAAATATAATCTTTAATGATTTGTATTATATAAAATTTTATTTTTACAAAAGAATATTCATATAGTATAGATTTTATTGAGATATAATACTAAAAATCTTTAAACACATTTTTAATTTTAAATTAATCATTAAATAACTAATTTTCATTATCTAAATTTCATTGCCAAAACAAAAGACTTTAGGTGCATTTGGCGATTAGCTGATAGCTTTTAGTTGTTAGCTATTCAATTAATTATTAGTTGTTAACTGATTCAATTAGTTGGTTTGACTAGCTCATTCAATTAGCGGTTTGTATTAAAGTGTTTAATAAAACAACTATTTTACATTAGCTAAAATGACTATTAAAGACATTGATATGTTATATTTTAAAATATTTAATTTTGTTCATTTTGGTTTAAAATTGATGAGAATTTTTGTTATTAATTATTGAAAATTATAAAATATTTATTTTTATTTATTATTTAGATTTGAAAAAATTATTTTTACTAAAAAATAATATTTTTTTATTAAAATTATGTAAAATATAAAATAATACATCTTTCGTATATATATTTTTATTATGTTAATTATTGTTTTAATATATAAATAAATTAATAACCTTTATTTTTTCTATTTGATTTAGTTTTAAAAATTTCTATATTGTACAAATAAAATAATTTATATGTATAATTAATAATAGTAATTATTTTAAATTTACAAAATAAAAATATAATTTAATAAATTAAATATATTAAAAATAATTAATAAATACTGCTATAAAAATATATTTATATGTATAAAATAAATAATTAAGTTTTAAGGGTAAATAAAGAATAACCAAAATTAAAATAAAAATGTTCTTTCAAAACGCTGGTTAAATGAGTTTTTCATAAATTAGCATTTTTGGTCCAAAAAGCTTTTGAAAAAACTAATTAACACCTAAATTAGGTTTTTGACCGGTCAAACAGTTAAAAATTGTTGAATAAACTAAAAATTTTTCAAAAAATTCTTTCTCAAACACCCTCTTTATCTTTATTGGGACATAGGGAGTATGACTCAATTTCAACCGTCGACTATCCCATCCAAATCACAAATGGACAGTTGAATTCTTTTTTTTTTTTTTTAATGACAAATTATTAAAACACAAAACTGAGGCTAGAGCCGAATATCCCTGATAGCCGATTTGGCGTGAAAAAAAAAAAAGAAGATGCAACGATTGAACAAACTCGAATCGGTCAATAGGCAGGAGAACTTAGGATCGTGTGCAATTAAGAAATGTCATTTTAACCGATTTCAATTCAAACTTGACATATAATTTCAATGACGATTTCTTAATCGATCTTAAACCATCGCTCAACCAGTAATCATGCAATTTAAACTACTCACATTCGACAGTAACCAAGTTTAACCAACCAAAACACTAAGTACCCGATGCTAGCAACAAACTTAGTATATTCAATCTTATATTCCTCCGTCTCATATCTATATATTCATTTGTTTTTTTGCACGGAGTTTTAGAAATATTAGTATTATATTGGAATAAAGTAGAAATAAAAGTAAAATGACTAAATTAACCCTATTGGTATTGTATGATATAAAGGTAATCACATTTGTGTAATATATTGTAAATTTGAAGGGTATTTGTAATGTTAGGTAGATATTACAATTACTAAAAAAAATAGATATTTTATTATAGGACGGACCAAAATAAAAAAATTGATAGATTATTACGGAGGGAGTACAATTTATTGGGGAATTATTTAAATATCACCATTTTACATGTTTTGTACTTTTATTTTCTTCGGATTTACTTTCATAACTTATAAGATTTTCAAGTCTTCATGTTATAAAAATCAAATTTGAGTCTTCGCCCGAATTTTACTAATTTTTTCTTTTTTTATCTTTTCACGATTAATAAAAGCGGAGGGGAAATGAATTAACATAATATATTAGAATATATGTAATTCATATATGAAGTGATCGAAAAGTACAAATTTAGGGAAAAAAAAAGACCCTAAATATATATATATATATAATATGTTTTTATTTATAATAATATAAATAATTAAATAAAATAATTTTTAGATGAAAACTAGTATAAAAAATTATTTCCAAATTCTTGGGACATATATGCTATAAACTCAAGACCTCAATATTAAAAATGTATATCTACACCACCAAATTACAATCTTCTATATTTACATATGACAAATAAATTATATATATAAAAATTATACATATATAATATAAATATATAATAAGCTCCCTACTTCCACTGGGCTTCGAGCTGGCGTTCTTTTCGTTTGGATCCAGGGCTGGTCCTAAGTTGATGTTGTGGTTGTAGTGGAATAATGATACGATGATACCAAATGCTTAATCGCTTTGGGTCAATATTTTTTAGAATTTTTTAAATTATTATGTCAACAATGTTTAAATAAACTTATATTTTTTTTGTTTCAATTCAAAGAATTCATTAGTAATATCAAAATATTTTTAATTTTGACCTAAATTATAAATATATAATTTGTTATACCAATTTATTTATTTGAATTTAGGTATTGTGAACATGCACTTTCTACTTATAACAAAATTTCAGCCTCCTGTTACTAATTTATTTCATTTAAATGGCCTCATGAATACACATTATTAGATTCTTCCAATCCTAATCACTTTATTTTTCAATAAAACAATATTGAATGCTAATAATTTAGTCATCCTAACCCAAAGCAAGCAAAACTAAGCCACATAATAATTAAATTAAATAAATTAGGCTTTTTAATAAGCGTTTTGAGAAAATAAAAAATTAAAAAATAAAAAAATAGGAAAAATATTTAGTTGAATAGCGTCGTGGAATAAAGAGCATATTTAATTATTTCATATTTTATATATTGCATAGTATTTGCGACATATCGAAAATATTGAAAGGTATTTGGGACAAATGATGTTCATATTATTGAATATTTAATGTAATAGTATCTTACAAGAGAAAAAAAGTATTAATTTAGTCTAGTTCTTGTTTGTTGGAGTTTTTTTTTTTTAAAAAAAAAAGAAAATTCCTATTCACTAATTTTCTCTTTTTAAATATATCAAATCAAATTCAATTTTTAAAAAATTTTTATACTCCCTCCGTCCCAATATAATAATCTTGTTTATCATTTTTATCTGTTCAAAAACAATAGTCTTATTTCCATAAATAACCATATCACCGTAAAACTACCCATACTTTTTCATTTTTGCCACTGCTTTATATTCTAATATACTCATAAGAGTAAAAAAAATCTTTTATTCATACTTTTTACCAACTACCAACGTAATATCAATATTCTTCAAATCTCGTGTCCAACCCAGTTAAGACTATATTTATGAGACGGATGGAGTATTATACTAGAATTTTAGTTTTACATTTCAAACCCCAGATCAAGTATATATTCATATCACATCTAATATTATTTAAAAAAATATATTATTATTATTAATTAATTAATTAATAGTACTTAAACTTCTTTTAATGTACATATAAACAAAGAATTGAAAACTACATTAAGTAATATAAGAGAAGAGAAGTCCCGGCAGCCTTGTCGGAAGCCCCACATTAGGCCTCACGTTGTCGTGCACCCTCCACAAGCACTTCTCCTCATGTCTCCATACATCATTTTTGCTTTTTTTTTTTTTAATTAATTAATAAATTAATTTCTTTATTTTATATTACACCCCCAATTCTCTTTCACATGATTTATGATATATGAATATTTAATTATTATTATTATATTTTTACTTTTATGAAGTTGTCTTGAATTTGCATTCTTGCCACTTTCTGCCTTCGATTGGATTCTTTCGATCGAGTTTCCTCCCAATCCAAAATCTTTCCTTCTTCACACAAACTAACATTAACTTATCTATCTATTTGGACAACACCCACTTTGTGATAATCTTGTCTTGATAGATAGATAGATAGATAGATAGATTATCTTCTTTAATTTCTATCTTCTTATTTGATTATTTAATTAAATTGGAAGAGATTATTATTACATGATAATCAGATCAAGCCCCCCAAGATTCTTTCTTGATCATTCACATGGTCGGTTTAATTTAACAATTAGTATAATTTTATATTTGAATAACTAAATCCCATTTCTGATCCCAAGAATTCATCTCACAATTCGAGATCTAAACCTAAAACCCTCTTGGAGACATACATACATATTTATATATATATATATGTGTGTGTAATCTAAAAACTGTACTTTGTAAGAATTGTAAGAATTCTTCTTTCTATATGGGCAATCGGAAACTGATCTTCTTCCTAGCCGGCGTTATCGCCGCCGCCGTACATTTTCCGGCGACGGCAGGTTACAGCGTGGTCCAGTTCGGGGCGAAAGGTGACGGGAGGACCGACTCGACGGCGGCCTTCCAGGCGGCGTGGAAGGCCGCGTGCAACACGGCCGTGTCGTCGACCGTGTCGGTACCCAAAGGCACGTTCCTGCTCCGGCCGGTGTCCTTCACCGGACCGTGCCGGAACAGAATCCTCTTCCAAATATCCGGCACCATCGTCGCCCCCGACGACTACAACGCCATCGGAAAATCCGAATTCTGGATCCTCTTCTACAAGGTCACCCGCCTAACTGTCGTCGGCGGCACCGTCGACGCCAAGGGCCAGCGGTTCTGGTCGTGCCGGAAGAACGGAAACAACCATTGCCCCCCTGGGGCTAGGGTTTGCTCCTCCCCCAATTTGACACCATTGATGCTTGAATTGTTGAATTGAATTAGGGTTTTGATTCGATTTGATGTCGATTTGATGTTGGTGCAGTCGATTTCGTTCCAGTGGTGCAGCAACGTGGTGGTGAGTGGACTATCTTCTCTGAACAGCCAGACTGTGCACATCGCCATTAATGAATGCAGCAACATGAGGCTGCAGAATCTGAGAATTGTGGCGCCGGCGGGCAGCCCGAACACGGACGGCGTCCACGTGGAGTCGTCGCGGGGGGTGACGGTGATCGGGAGCAGCATCAAGACCGGAGACGACTGCATATCGATCGGGCAGGGAGGGATGAACGTCTGGTTGGAACGAATCGGATGCGGCCCTGGCCATGGCATCAGGTACCTACTGTCTCTTCAACCTAAGCTATAATTTCTTACATTTTTGAAAAATTATATAGTTCGACTGTAAGGGTCTCATTTACTTTGCGTATTGATTTTTAAATATTAATTATTATATAAAAATATAGTACAAATTAATAAAAAATATCAAAAATATTTCTATTAGTGTCAGTATAATATTATTATAATCACGTTTGTGCAAAAAAATTATATAAATATAAAGATATCTTTAATGTAAGGTACAATATTTTGACAGCACATTATAATTCTGTATAATATAATATATTATTAATTATGTCAAATCATATTTATACGGCACAGTACAAGTATAAAACTGCAGAACATATATAATACAACTATATGTTGCTGTATAAAAACAGAACAGATTTCATATTGAATATACTAAATTTAGCATGGTGATAGTTAGTTTTCACCTTTAATTCCTAAAAACTATAATCTGTTTCTTTTGATTTATCGATTTTTTATTATTTCAATTAGGCATTTCTCAAAAAAAAAAAAAAAAATACATACAAAATATTCTATCGAATATTATTTTAATACTAAATTTTTTATCAAGCCAATTGAAAGAAAAACAGGTTAGCCTTGTTTCATTAATGACTAAGATATAAGTACACGATATTTTTCTTCATTATATATATTGATCAGTTCAGTACAAATATGCACTCTAATATTTGAATTATATATATATATATATATTTATAGAAAGTCAATTTGAATTTAGTCAACTTATCGAGTTCAGATTTATTATTATTATTATTATTATATTGAAAATAGGTACGGTCACATGCGTTGAGTTAGTATAATAGAAGAAAATTAAATTCTTCGGTCGTGTCAACACATGATAAGTAAGTTATCATTTTTATAATAGAAATAAATTACAATCGATGTACAAAAAAAAAAAAAAAAACAAATCAATTTAAGGTTATTTAACCACTAATTATGTAAATATATTGTAATTATAATATATTCTCCTTGCTATATGATCAAAAATTAAGTTACCATAATATAATAAAAGTACTTAAAAGAGTATTATTTCAAATTTCTTATTTGTAGTGTAGTTTAAATAACATTTCAATTTTATCTTCATGAAATAAAATTACAAGTCGAATAATATTTCCTTTAATTTGAAATTTAAAAAACTAAAATAAAACACACTCTTTAAATTCTGAATAATTTCCGATCAACAGTGTAGGAAGCCTAGGCAACGGTTTTAACGAAGCCGGGGTGCAAAACGTGACGGTCACAAATTCAATGTTCACAAGGACACAAAACGGTGTCAGAGTGAAGTCGTGGGCGAGGCCAAGCGGAGGCTATGCAAGGAACCTTGTGTTCAAAAATCTCGTTATGAGGTACGTCGCCAATCCCATCATCATAGACCAACAATATTGCCCCGACAACCGTTGTCCTCATCAGGTACACAATTATTTCATCATTATAAACATTTTTAGATGAGACAGTTATCCACCAACCCATCACTGACATCATATAGCACATAACTCGCCCTCCGTAGAGTTCAGGAGTGCGAGTGAGCGACGTGACTTACAAGAACATTAAGGGGACATCCGCGACGCAAGTGGCAATGACATTCCGGTGTAGCCGGACCAATCCGTGCCGTGGAATCAAACTTCAAGACATTAAGTTGAGCTATGTCGATAAACTAAAGAGGCCCGCGATTGCGTATTGCGAAAATGCGTTAGGATCGAGCATCGGAGGTGTGTTTCCGAGAAGTTGTTGGAAGTAGGAGTAAGCGTGGAGGAATAGTTCAAGATTTTGATTTCGAAATTAAAATTTAACGATAAAAAATATTTCAAACTTAAAAGAGAAATGATAATAAATTTGAATTTGAATCAAATACTAAACATAGTTAGTATTTGAATGTTGTAATTTTGTTACATGTATATATAGTTTGAAATCTTCGATCATTTTCTTATACATCAAAGCTCAAAACAAAAGAAAGGGCCACCAAAATTGTTGGAAAGTTTATGTATGTTAGTGATTATGTTGGAAGTGATTAATAAAAATATTGATTTATTTTGGTAACATGTTACTAGTATTTTTTTGTCACACAAAAACCCGATATGAGATAGTTTGATCATAATGGTCTTCCCTGTCCACCTTTGTATCGCTTATCACAAAGGATCCGCTGCCTCCGTCCAGTCCACTTTACCGTCGAACCAAGCTCTGATACAACCGACTCAATATTAGTATGATATTGTCCATTTTGAACAGAATCCGTACGGATTTATTTTTGAACTTACTCCAAAAGGTTCATACTAGTGGAATTTCTGTGACTTATAAGGTGTTAAATTTTCTTCTAATCTTCTAATATAGAAGTTGGGTTTGCACCCAATAATTTGATGTACATTCAAAGAATTATTGTTGTGAGTTCTCTCACAAGTCTAACATGAGTTTTTTAATAAATTATGAAATAATAATATTTTATTGGTGAGTAGAAGTTTGTAAGAAATTTTGATATTTTTGTCGTTTGATTTTATATATAAAATAATTGTATGTATAATGATATATTTATAATTTAACTAAAAATTAAGAGTATTTTGGTATTAATGTACGATTATTTTTACTGATTTTTGTAATTTAAATAAAAATAGGAAAGTGATAATTTTGAATTGGACGGACCAAAATAATAAAAATGATACTTTGAGTTGAACCGAAATAAATATATTATATCCACAATAAAGAGAAAAAATCAATCATTTAGGGATTCAAATAATAACACACTCATATATATTATATCATAAATCAAATAATAATTAAATAAATAACTTTAATACAACTTCCAAATTAAAATCCAATCAGTAACCAATGACATCCCTAATCTATTGTAATGTTAAAATAATAATAATAATAATAGTAATAAATTCTAATAGAAAACTATTCGAGTGTTTTAGGGATTAAACCACATCCCAAATTTCTCAAAATATTATATTAAAATAATATTTAAATCAAAATTCAAATAAGAACCTACCGATACCAAAACAAACCTAGTGTGATTCAAATCGAACTATTTGAGTCTTTTAAGAATTTAAAAATAAACACACAGAACAATACACTATTTTCAAAGAACGTCTTGAATATATACTTCAAATGAAAAAAATTAATTATTCTAAAATCTGTTGAACTTTCATTTGCGGATATATGAATAATGGCTAAATTTTTCTAACAGTTTGAGCTTTTAGATGAGACGGTCATAAGTATCCGACATAGTATCAGAGCCTAAGTTTTAGATCTCGAGTTTTGTGCGCACGCCACAAACAACTCCTAGTGTTCATAATTAATTAATCTTGGCTTGAAATTTAGTTCATTGATTAAATAAATTTTAAGATAATGTCAAATTTGGAGGCAATTAACTATGATTATTATTAAAATTTTTTTGAAGGTTATTGAAAATAAAATTTTATAATTTTAAAATAATGTCAAATTTGTGTTATTTCAAAAGAAAATTATCATTCAAATATGCCCAATTTATCAAACAATTCAAATTTAAACATTTCTTAAATATATAATAAGATTCAAAAATAATTATATATTTAATGTTCAAATTTTAATTATCAATAGAGATATTATTTTATTACACTTGTATTTATTTATATTAATAAATTTTATTTTTATATAAAAAAATGTTCACAAAATATAATCAAATTTAAAAGTTTTTAAAAAATTAGATTGGCTCAGTTTGAAATCGGCCCAAGGTCTATGTTTCAAAGCCCAGTCTAAACTCGGGCCAGGCCCAGCCTGTCATGATTTTGAAGCTGACTGGGCCAGCCAGCATAAGAAAATTTGGATATGGGCTTAATGTATATTTATAATTATATAGTATAATAAAAATATTACTACCGGTTGTAAGGGTCTCAGTTATTTATCTATTTGTTTTCATATTTTTATTAGTATTTTATAATATTATTATATGATATTTATATAAAAAATTATACAAATATAAAAATATCTTAAATATTAAATACAATAACACAAAAAATAAATGAGACCTTATACACGGACGGAGGGAGTAATTTGAAGTCAAAATAGAAATATTTATATTTTCTGGTTGTACGGAGATAGTATAATTTATCTTTAAATAAAAAAATTCCACAAATAATATAATTAAAAAAAATAAAAATAATCAATAAACTATTGTTATTTTAAAAAACAAAAAAAAAAATAGTTTGTGTGTTTGTTTGAACGTTTGAATTTTAAATTGGAATTTGAATAATTAAATTTGTGAATTGGAATGATGGTATGACTTAATATATAATTATGTTAATATTAGTATTAACGTTTGTTTGAAATAATATATAAAATTAGTTTTAAGCATAATAATTGCGTTAATAATAAATTGATTGTTATTTTTATCTTGTTATTTTTTTAAAAAATTTAAAATTATTGTAAATTATAAATATAAAAAAAAATTAAAATATTCGAAGAATATTGTGAAAAATAGAGTTATAATTTAAGTAAAAATATTGTAACAATTGTATTTTTTTAGTTACAATTGTATAAATAAAATTTATGAGTTCGAGACTACCTCAACATTGTTTTGTAAGATTATTCCCATAAATATTATTTTATATGATAAAATATATATACATATTATTAAATTATAAAAAATTAATAATTTAACATAAAATAGAGTAATTTTTTATATTATCAATACAACTTTTTATATTTAGCATAAAAAATATATTTATTTAAAAATATAAAATGAACCTACCCATTTTCTGTAATATTAATTATAATAGATATATTTTGTTTTATATTATAAAAATAAATTATAATGATTATAATATATATATATTAATTATTTATATTATTTGTGTCCCTTCTTTAAAGATTTTATATAGTCAATACTTGACTGATATTTATCCGAAATGCGGCGACGATATACTAAAACATATTTCGAAATGCAAACCATGCGTGGCACTTGTGCATATCATGGGCCTGTTTGTTTGCATTTTCTTATGTTTTTATGATATAAATAAATAAATACTCTATTCGTCTCCATACAATAGTCTCGTTTATTATTTTTGTCCGTCTCAAAACAATAGTCTTAGTTTCATAAATAATCGTATCATCATAAAATTACTCCTATTTTTTTATTTTTATTACATAATTGCCATTATTTCTTACATTAATACACTCATAGGGACAAAAAGATCTTTTATCCATATTTTTTATCAACTGTCAATAAAAATAAACCTATTGTTTGCTTGTAAATCTCATTATTGATAAAATATTTTAAAAAATCTACTCTATTATTTGTGCCAAGTTTCCATATTCTTTAAACAATATACTCATATTTTCAAATATAGTACTCCTTTAGTAATATTATTTTAGCATTTTGTATGAATAGTATTTATTGATATTTTTAAAAATTTTAGCATTATATTACAATAAAATATATACAATATAAATATTATTTTGTAAATAATAAATTTTTTTGAAATAATATGAATAAATAAAAAATATATATCATTTTACAGTTAACTTAAAACTAATTTTATAAAAAAATAAAAATTTTAAATATAAATAAAAATATTTATTTACAGAGAAGAATTGTTGATTTAAAGGGGTTTTGAATTAGTCTTCTACGTGTAAGAAATTAATTTATACTCCCTCCGTCCAAGCAATAAGTAAACATTTACTTTTGGGCCGAGTTTAAAAAATAATAGTATTTTAATTATAGCGGGTAGGTAAAAATAGTGCAATGATATTTTTGCCCTTTCTTTTTTTATAAAAGTAATGATGTGATGTAAAGTAAGGATATTTGTGAAAAAAAATGAGGGTATTTAATGAAATGATTACTTTGTAGTTGTACGTCCCAAAATAAAAATATGTATACTTTGTAGCTGGACGGAGAGAGTATTATCATTAAATACAATATATTATACATTAATATTATATATTATACTCCCTCCGTTCCACATAATTTGTCCATACTTTCTATTTTTGTCTGTCCCACATAACTTGTCATTTCTATTTTTTGGAAATATTATTATGTACTTTAATCGCATTTAAATTTTAAATTTTACAATTTTATTAATTTTAATTAAACTATTTACTTATCTTAATTTTAATCTATAATTATTTTTACTAATACACTTCTTAATTACTTACTAATTATACTTTACCTAAATTCTCGTGTCTACAGTAATATACCCATATTACATGGAACAGAGAGAGTATCAGTTTACAAAAGCTAACCGGTTAATACAATATATTATTTTTTATATTATTAACATAATTTTTCATATATATATATACTAGAACCCGGCGCGCGCGATGCTGCGCCGGTGTGTACAATAAAAATAATTTCATATAAAACATATACATACACATGTAAAATAAGTAAACAAGTTCGATTGCAACAAAATCAAAGTAAAACAACTTCAACATTTAACTTAAAACGTGATGCAAATTTTAAGTCACTTACATTACTTGGAGAGACCAGAAATGTTAGTGGCTGGAAGTGAGATTGAAAATAAAAAAAGCTAAGCCTAAACCATAGACGCCCGTTTCCATAAAATGATTTCAGTTTAAGAGGGTGTTTGGGAAACAGAGCTTTTAGTTTATTAACACTCTTTAGTTATTTGACCTGTCAAAAAACTAATATAAGTAAATACAAAAATATTTTTTTATTTATAATTAACATAAATAAATTTTATAAAAGATGTGTATTTTTAAATATAGATAAAAATATTTATTTTTATAGAAATAAAGGGGTTTTGAGTGGGTCATACGTCATTTATGATGTTATATGTTATGTAGTTAATTAAGTTGATTTATATTTGTTAAATATGTTTTTATTTAATAATTTTTACCAAAAAATAAAAATGTTTCAATTATTACGGACAGACAAAAATGAAAATAGTGTAAATTATGGTGGGATGCATTTTACAATTAATAATTAGTTATAATATTTTGAAATTTTATAACATAATTAAATTATAAAATAAAATTTTTTATATAAAGTAAAAAGTTAAAAGATGGATGAACGATGACAGGGCGATCATGGCAGAGAATCAGAGAGGACGGGAGGCCACGGCAACATAACAAACACTAATGGAGAAGAAGACCAGCAGAGGGTAGGGTAAATCCGTAATTTAAAATAAAAAGTATAATAATTTTTTAAGTGGCAGAGGTACAAAACTCTCATTTATAAGTTATAATATATATAAAGATTGCATTCATCTCAAAGTACAAAAATGAACCCGCATCTTCTCATTTCACATTTTAATTTATTTAAAACTTAAAAACTTATTTTAAAAAGATAAAGAATTAAAAAAAAAAAATGATATTATAACAGGTTATTTGTCTTCACATTATTATTAGTAAGACCTCCAATTTTGACCATTTTATTAAATTGTCCAAACACCCCTATCAATATGTTATTAATTAATTATAAGTGTTACGAAACAAAAGACAATTGACATGACAAAACACAATTTAGATTTAGATATATAACTAACTATAAAATAATTTAATATTTCAATCAAATTAAGAATATGTAAATATAATTTATATATATATTAAAATATACTGAAAATTCAACATGAATGATTGTCACTATTTTCTATTTTCATCCGTCCCACGTAACTTGTCTTTTTTATTTTTGAAAATATAATTATGCATTTTAATCGCATTTTAAATTTTTTGAATTTTATAATTTTTTTAATTTTAATTAAACTATTCACTTATCTTAATCTTAATTTATAATTATTTTTACTAAATAATAATTATTTTTACTAATATATTTTTAATTATTTACTAATTATACTTTACCTAAATTCTCGTATCTACCGTAGTAGTCCCATATTTTCTGGGACGGGGGAAGTATAAAATTATACAGTATATTTTTATATTTAAAATGGAATTTTTTATTGTGCAATTAATAGAAAAATATTATACTTTCTCATTTGCAACATTTAATAAATATAATATTTTAGTGATAATTAGAGTATTTTTTATGTAAATATTATTTTATTTTTATATCTTAATTCAATTATATTTATATAAATAAATGAATATTTGATGATATTTCTAATATATATAGCAGTAAACACTTACTAGAATATAAAATACTCCATCAGTCTCACTTTAAAGGGCTTTTGGACTTTTGTAGTAGATTAAATAAATAATAGTATTTTATTAGTTAATGAAAATTAATAAAATAATTTTAAGTTTTGTCATTTGACTATAAACTAATTGTATGTGTAATAGTACGTTTGTAATTTAGATAAAAAAATAAATATATTTTGGTTATGGCCGTCTCGAACTTTTTCAAGATCTTGAGTAAAAATAAATGATAGGTCTGGTAAACACATGATTTTTTTTTCAAAAAAAAATACTATCAACGAATAATATAATAATAAATTTCATAAAAAAAATTTATATTAATTATATATACAATAAATAAAATATATGTGTCCGGTAAGAGATGACCGATTGGTGTGGAAGTGGACTGCCGAGCCTAGTTCGTGATAAATATCTTGACTGTTATAAAATTTTACAATATTTTGATTTATAAAGCCAATAACTCAATAATAATAATAACTATAAATTCTAATTGCTACAAATATAAGATTATAAAAAGTTTGGTTAGTTTATTATAATTAGAATTGGACGGTGTAATTGTAGAAAAAAAAAATAGATAAAATTTAAATTAAATTTTAATATATCTAATAAAAATTATGAGATTTACGAATTCTCAAGGCCACGACAATGGATTAATTTTAGAAAAATTATGGTTAGAATTTAATTTTAAAATTAAAATTAGATTAGATAATTGTTGAAAAAAATATGAGATAAAATTTTAATTTTAATAGGTCGTTTTGAAGTTGAGGTTTTGAGCAATTGTTCGGGTAACTCCTCCTAAGAATCTGCTCTCATTATGGTACTAGTGTACAATTACTTTTAATGAAATATAAAATAAATACTTTTGAATTGAGACAGACAGAAACAAAAATATATATAAGACTTGAAAGAAAAGAGTCATTTTTGTTAGTTTAATTAATTAATTAATCATATTTGAATTTTGATTATTTTGAATTATCTTATATAATTAAACTAACCTTAAATTGTGCCCACTTTTCTCCCATTAAGTCTATCACATTCAAAATATACTTGAGAAGTGACATTTTTTATTATAAATAATCTCACATACGGGTTACTAAAACTACTCTCAGAAAATCAAAATACACAATCGCTATTTGAGAGCCAGAGTTTGGCAACATCATGTTAGGGTTTCAAGATCTGGCAACGGATTCCAAAGTTTGGCAACATCCTCTCAATCTACTGTTTGCTTGAAGAAGAGAGTATTGAGAACAAATTTAATTTTTAGCAATGGCTGAAAATTTATTTAAATTCCGCTTCCGCTAACATATTTGATTATATGTTTATTTTTTAACAAATTTTTTATGTTAAGAATGATCAAAACTAAGAAAATAAATATCTTCTATTTGAACTGACAACATATATGAATTTAAGCTATATGCATTTATATTTTTAAATGGATTTGTCTCATCAAATTTATCTTTGTAAAGCCATATAATTAAAAAAAAAAAAAGAAAAAAAAAATCCAAATTACTACTAATGGTGTAAATATTAATAATTATAGAATATACAATATTATATATATATATATATATATTTGTTTTGTATTTTTAGAAAGCAGAGACGAGTAAAGATTAGTGACAGTCACTATCAATTTTGTCTAATCACTATATACACGTTTACTTTTATTGATTTATTTTATTTATTTATTTTTCCTTATTTTCTAATAATAATAATAATAATAATAATAATAATAATACATCACACGCTTTCAACCGTGATATTTTCTAGAAAAAAAAAAAAAAATGTAATATAAATTTAAACGCGTTCATACCTCCAACATACAAAAATTATAATGATAATAATGACAATCATTACCAATAATAAAATGAACATGTTTGTTTGTGTTTTTTTAGATATGTTAATTTGAAATTCAAATGAAAAAACAAAAAGTAAATTTTGGATATGAAATATGAATTTGATTGAATATTTTGAAAAAAAAAATAGATATATAGTTTAACAAATATTTATTTTATTAAAAATAAAATAATATATATTACAAAAAAGCACATAATTTATTACTTTTCTTTTATTGAAAAGTGACTAATAATTTAAACAAAATGATTATATATTTACATATATATTGTAAAGAAGTTTTACTAGAAATGGTATGCTGATGAGCAATGTTGTTTCTCGGCATGGAATGAAATTAAATACTTCATCCGTCTTATAATAAAGTATCAATTTTTTTTATTTTAGTCCGTTCCAATGATAAAGTATTTATTTTCTTTTTTAGTAACTGTACTATCTACCTAACATTACAAATACTCTTACAACTTACAATATATTATACAAATGTCATTACTTTTATATCACACGTACTAATAAGATTATTTTAGTCATTTCTACTTTATTTCTACTATATCCCAATATAATATTAATATTTCTAAAACTACGTGAAAAAACAAATGAATATTTAGTTCCAGACGGAGGGAGTATTTAGTTTTAACTATAGTTTGTGATACGCGCATTTCACATTTATATATTAATTTAATATAATAATCTCTCCGTCATAATTGAAATGAATCGTTTCCGATTTTGTATATAGATTAAAAAATAATACTTCATTCGTCTCACATACCTGTGTTTGCTACATTGTAGACACCGTATTTAGAAATGGTATAATTACTAAATAAATTAAGAATGTATTAGTGAAAATAATTATCGTATAATATAAATAATTATAAATTAATATTAAGATAACTAATTAGTTTAATTAAAATTAAAAAATAAATAAATTTAAAAAAGTTTAAAATGAGATTAAAGTGTGTAATCATTTTTCAAAAAATGAAAGTGACATGAAATGTGGGACGGACAAAAACGGCAAACGTGGACATGATATGTGGGACGGAGGAAGTAGTATTTTTTATTAGTCAATAAAAATATATATGAAAATTTTTTATATTTTTGTCTTTCGACTCCATTTATAAAGTAATTATATATATAATGGTATATTTTTAATTTAAATAAAAATTAAAAATATTTTATTATTTGTGCATAATTACTTTCTTATAAAATAAGAAAGATATTTTTGAGAAAGACAAAAATAATTAAAAAAAAAACTGTATTTTAATTTATAACGGACGAAGTAGTATTTATAATTACTAAAACGAAAAATAAATATTTCAAAGTTTAAATAATAAAAAAATGAAAAATGAAAAAATAATACTTTTGAGCATTATAGATAATAACTATTCCTTTTTTTTATTATGTGCTAAAGTTATGCACATGCCATTTATAATAAATAGTTTTATCCATAGATAATTTTATTATTTTTATTAACAAATAATAACCAAAATTATTACTAATTTTCTACCTATTCTACTATTTTTTTATTTATCATTTAATAAATTTCATACTCCCTCCGCTATAATTTAAAATATTTTTTTATTATTTTTGTTCCTCCAATTCAAAATTATCAATTTTTTTTCTAGTAAAATTAATCATACAGTAATACTAAAAATATTCTTTTTATTAATTTTATTTGTCTCACACAAAAATACTTATTTTATTATTATTATTTTTAATAGTAAAATTAATCGTGCAGTAATACCAAAACACCCTTAAAGTATTTAAATTACAAACATATCACTGTATATACAATTATTTTATACAGAAAGTAAATAGTAAAAATGTCAAAATATCTTACACATTTTCACTAAACAATAAAATACTACTTCCTCCGTCCCGTCTACCGTTTCTGTCCGTCTCACGTCTCATCTCACTTTCCTTTTTTGGAAAATGATTAAGCATCTTAATCTCATTTTAAATTTTTTATTTTTTTAATTTTAATTAAATTAATTAGTCATCATAATTTTAATTTAAAATGATTTATATTATAGGCTAATTATTTTCACTAATATATTATTAATTATCTATTCATTATACTTATTCTAAATTCTTGTGTCTACAATACCCAAGACACCCAATGTGAGACGGAGGGAGTATTATTTATTAATTTATTACAAAATTGGTATATCTCTCATAACCATATTTCTCTAAATTTTACTATTGATTCTTCGTTTCTCAAAATATATGCACTTTTTCTCCCACAAAAAATCGCATCAAATATTATTTTAATATTAAACACAAACCAATTTTTCTCAAACTCACTAAAAAAAACACAACCTAAATGACTCATTTTAAAAGGGACAGAATGGGTATTCTATTTTAATTTATTTTTTACCTACAACCCATTTTAACGTTAAAATATTGTTCTTTTAGTTTTCATGCCGAATCAAATTTATACTCCTTCCGTCATACAAATGTGTACCCATTTGATCGGATGCGGATTTTAATAAAAGTGAACAATAATTATTAATTTTTTTTTATAATAAAAAACAGTACAAAAGTGAAATAATTTTTTACTTAAAAAGAAAAATAAGCATATTTTTCGATGATAACTCAAAAAAGAAAATGAACATAGATTTGAACGACGGAGGGAATATAATTTTACTTTTACTGAAAGGAGGGAATATATTTTAACCTGAGTCAAACTTTGGTTAGTCGAGTTTGAATCCGTTGAATTAGACAAATTTCTACTATATACGAATAAAGTCAACTTATTTAGCAATTTTATTAATTATTACAAGTGAAATTTATTCACTTGAAAATTTATTCAACAATTTTTATCATCTCCCACTCACTTTTCCCTAGTATGAATAAGTCAAATTTAAAAATTAAAAAATATAAAAATATATTGTTTTTCCTTTGAAATTATATTATTCTTTATAAAAACAATTATACACACTTTAGATAAAAATACAATATACTCCCTCCGTCCCGCCCATTGAAAGGTTACTATTTTTTATTTTCGTCCGTCCCAAAACAAGGTTACTATTTCCTAATTTAGTAATTGTACTACCTACTTCACATAATAAATACCCTTTTAACTTACAATATATTACACAAATGTCATTACTTTTATATTATACCATACTAATAGAGGTATTTTTGTCTTTTTTTACTACAATACAATATAATACTAATATTAAAAAATCTTCTTGCGGAACGGAGTGAGTACTATTTTTGTTCGGGAAGAATTTGACGTATTTGATTAGTGATACAATATTTAAAATAATAGAGTTAAATTAATGATAATAATTATGATATTATTTTTATTTTTTATATGAATAATATAGTTGATATAAATGATGTGTTGTTTATATCCATACCATGATGTGTATAATAATGCACAGTAATTACAACTATCAAGACAAATATCCTGTCCATCCCACATAATTTGTCTCTATTTTCTATTTATGTTCATCGCACATCACTTGTACACTTTAATTACATTTTAAATTTTAAATTTTAAATTTTATAATTTTTTTAATTTTAATCAAATTATTTACTTATTTTAATCTTAATTTATAATTATTTTTACTAATACACTTCCTAATTACTTATTAATTATATTTTATATAAATTTTCATATCTATAATAATAAACCCAAAATATCTTAGAGATGGAATACTGTATAAAATAATATCATGAATAACAGAATATTAATAAATAAGGAAAATAATAATCTCTCCGTCCCACATAATTTGTCACTATTTTATATTTTCGTCCGTCCCACGTAACTTGTCATTTCTATTTTTGGAAATATAATTATGCACTTTAATCGCATTTTAATTTTTAAATTTTATAATTTTCTTAATTCTATTTAAACTATTTATTTATCTTAATCTTAATCTATAATTATTTTTACTAAATAATAATTATTTTTACTAATACACTTCTTAATTACTTACTAATTATACTTTACCTAAATTCTCGTATCTATAGTAATACAACCATATTACATTAGACGGAGGGAATAGTAAATCGTAATTTATTTCTGGTCGGAAGTGTAGGACAGTAGGCCATTGTCGGGGTTGTGTTTCCAAAAAAAATTTGAAGTTAAATACTCTACATCATGATTAATTATACTTAAGTAAAATATAATTAAAAATATATATTCCCTTCGTTACAATACAATAGTTTTATTTACTATTTTTATCTGTTTTAAAAAATAGTTTTATTTTTATAAATAATCATATCACTATAAAAGTACTCTTACTTTTTTATTATTATTACACAATTGCTACTACTTTTTACGCTAATACACTCACAAAGGTAAAAAAAGTCTTTTACCCATGTTTTCTACCCACTATAGTTCTAGGACGGAGGGAGTATTGTTCTCTCCGTCTCGGCTATCGTGTCTGTTACTCTCTCCTTGTCGTTTATTGTGTTTTTTTTTTACTATAGGTATGAGAATTTAAAAGAAGTATAATTAGTAAATAATTAAAAATATATTAGTAAAAATAATTATTTTATTATAAAAATAATTTTATATTAAGATTAAGATTAAAACAAATTTAAAATTTAATTTTAAAATATGATTAAAGTGTATAATCAATTTTTTTAAAAAAGAAATGACAAATTACGTGGGACGGATGATTATTTTTAATATATAATAATTATTTTTACTTATACTTCTTAATTATTTACTGATTATACTTTACCTAAATTCTCATATCAAATTATCATATCTATAATAATATATCCATATTATTTAGGATAGAGAAAGTAACATTTTAAGTGTACGGTTTCTCTTATATTATCTCTTTAATTTTATTCAAAAATAAAAACCCGGTCATTTTATTCTTTCATTATTTTCATTCAAGATTACTTTAATTTTATTTTTTAATAAATAAATACTTATATTTATATTACAGTTCTCTACTTATTTAAAAATACTATTAATTTATATTAATTATAAATAAATAAAAATATTTTTTATTCAATTATATTATAAAAAAATTATTTTTTATAAAATGTTATGAGAAATAGACAATAGTGTTTAAATAATAAAATAATATCGTTAATTTATTAAATTATATTTTTTTTAAATATTAAATTATATTTTTTTATATTTTTCTTAAATTAATTATTATTTGAAGCAATTTAATTTTATTTACACTTAATTATCAATTTAAAAAGTATAATTTTTATTTACACAAATCATTTTGTAATCCCTTTGTCCCGCAGTCTAGTGTAATCGAATTACTATAAACACAAAAATATATGTTTAGTTTAAATTAAAATTAAACTAATTAATACATCTAATTAAAATTAAATTTTTTTTAATAAAATTAAAATATATAATTATTTTTTTTAAAAAAACAATGACATAAAATGCGAGGTAGAAAGCAGTAAATAGGACGAAGAAAATATATTTCCTCTGTTCCACTTAATTTGTCTATTTTTTTTATTTTTCTCCGTTTCACATAATTTGTCATTTGGAAATATAATTATATATTTAATTGTATTTTAAAATTCATTACTTATAAAAAAAATATTTTAATTAAACTATTTAGTCATTTTAATATATAATTATTTTTATTAAATTATAATTATTTTTATTAATACACTTTTTAATTAGTTACTCGTTACACTGTACTTAAAACTTGTGTAAGCTAAAAGAGTATTTTATAATTGATCACTCTATTTGTCCTGAACTAATTTACTCCCTCCGTCTCAAAAGATTTGTCTTTGTTTTTCTATTTTCGTCCGTCCCAAAACAATTGTCTTGTTTCCTTATTTAGTAACCGTGGTTCCCACTTTATAACAAAATTATTTATACTTTTCCATACTACCCATAATTATTACTCTAACATACTTTTTAAAATCCTTTAAAAACCAATGGCATTTTAGTCATTTACATTCTACTTTATACCCACTCTCAATTAAATACTGTTATTCCTTAATTTTTGTGCAATCTCTCGATAAGACACCTTTTTTTTTTGGACAGAAGGAGTATTTATTATATTATTAAAATTATATATTTATTATATCATCGGATTATATAAATATAAAATACTTCCTCAATCTCATTTACCACTATCATGTTCATTTTTCTATTTTTTGCCTCTGCTTATTTTGTCATTTTTATTCTTTTGGAAAAGAATTTTATACACTTTAATATCAGTTAAAAAATTTTAATATATGATTTTTTTAAAATTATATTAATTAGTTATTTTAATCTTAATAAAAAATTATTTTTATTATATAATAATTAGTTTTATTAATACATTATTGATTATTTACTAATTATATTCTGTCTACCCAAATAAAGATAATATATATATATATTCAAATAATCCCTTTGTCCAAAAAAAAAATGTCTTATTGGGAGTGAGACGAGAATTAAAGAATAATAATATTAAAAGTGAACATAAAGTAGAAGGTAAAAGATTAAAATACTCTTGTTTTTCGAATTATTTTTAAAATAAGTTAAACTAATAATTATGGGTAGTTTAGAAAAATAGGAATAATTTTATTATAAAGCGAGACCACGATTACTAAATAAGAAAACAAGACAACGGACGAAAATGAAAAAACAAGACAACTCTGTTGGGACGAAGATAGTATATAACAAAAATACTACTCCCTCCCGTCTCATAACTAAATATCCATTTGCTTTTTGCACATAGTTTTAGAAATATAAGTATTATATTTGAATGTAGTAGAAATAAAATATAAATGACTTAAATAACCTTATTAATACGTCTGATATAAATGTAATGATATTTGTGTAATATATTGTAAATTGTAAAAGTATTTATAATGTTAGATAAACAGTATATTACTAAAAAAATAATATTTTATTATAGAACGAAGTAAAATAGAAAAATAAAAAGTTTATTATTACGAGATAGGAATGTACTCCCGATATAGTAGTAAAAGCAAGACGTGTAGGAGTAATAAATAGAAATGTACTGAAGGAGTAATAAATATTCGTAAATCCAAACGCAATTATTAATAAATAAATAGATAAATAAAAATTCGTCACCTTCTTTTCAGTTCAGCCCTCCATGTCTGTGGGGTCCACACCTGCCTAAGGCAAAGATGATATTATCATTTTACTGACTGACTGATTGTGTGTTTCTGTGTCTCTCTCTATATATTTCTCTCTGTGTATTTGAGGTGAGGTAAGGTCGGCATCCATGGCGGGTCAGCCTTTCCACTAACCCTCAATTACTCGCTCACTCTTTTGCTTTATTCCTTTTCTTTTCTCTCTCTCTCTCTATCCGTCCTTAAAATTATCATTCCAATCCCAATTCATCCCCCCCTTTCTCTATCTTCCCATCATCAATCATCAGGAAGACAAGTGATGAAAACCACCACACGATCTATCTAATTGAAATTTTGGAATTGGACAGAGATATAATATAAGCGAGTTCTTCGTCGTCATCTTCTTCTTCTCCTTCTTCTTTCATTATTTTGTAATACAAAAACACGGCAATGATTCTGTGGCACATGTGAGAGAGAGAAATAAAAATAGAGAGAGGTAGTTTGCCTGATTCTCTTCTCTTCGCTCTTCGCGCTTATCCCCTCCAATCTCAAATTATTCTCTGTTTTTCTCTTCCCGATGATTTTACTCTGATACATACACACAGATTCTGATTCTGAAGCGGTTTTGATCTGATCGCTTCTCTTTAATTTGTTTGTTTTGCAGAGCAGTAGCGAAAGCGACATCTCACCGACCGCCGAATATTCGTTGTTCGAGCCTGTGATTTGCCCAATCGATGAAGATGACGATGATGATAGAGGATTCCTTTCTGATGATTTGAGAGATTTCTGCCACTGCGAGGCTGTTGATCTTTCCAGTTAGGTAATTTTGTTCTTCCTGTTAGAAAGGTTTCTGGAGTATTCTAATCTATAGGTTTTTGGATTTCTCTAGAAAGTCAGCTAGTTTTCTTTGAATTTCTGATCTCGCAGAAACCGTCAATTAGGGTTTCAGAATCATCGCCTCAAGTTAAGAAATGTTTAGACACTGAAAAACTTTCGATACTAATCAAGTGTGGACGAGATTTGTGGATTGGTGATGATGGAGAAGCAAACGAGCTTCCGTACGCTGGAGAAGCAGCAGAGTTTCATGGAGAAGCAGAAGAGCTTCAGAGGATTAATGGAGAAGCAGAAGAGTTTCCGTATAGCAATGGAGCGCCAGCTCAGCTTCGGCGGCGACCGCCGGAGGAGCAAAGATTCTCCCGGTAAGCGCGGCGATTCTCCGCTGCATCTCGCCGCTCGGTCGGGAAATTTGGGGAAAGTTAAAGAAATCATTCAGAAATCCGCCGGCGCCGGCGCCAAGGATTTGCTGTCAAAGCAGAACGGCGAAGGCGAGACTCCTCTCTACGCTGCCGCCGAGAACGGCCACACGTTGGTCGTCGGCGAGCTTTTGAAGCATTCCGACGTCGAGACTTCGTCTATTCCCGCGAACAATGGCTTCGATCCGTTCCACGTCGCCGCCAAACAAGGCCATCTCGGTACTCTCCGATTTCCCCTGCCTCCATTGAAGCCGCCGTAGTTTCGAACAAAATTAATCCGTTTATAAATCTGCAGAGGTGTTGAAGGAGCTGCTGCGGTTCTTTCCGAGCTTGGTGATGACGACGGACTCGACGAATTCGACAGCCTTGCACACGGCGGCAGCGCAGGGGCACGTCGACATTGTCAATCTGCTTCTCGACATCGACTCAAACCTTGCCAAAATTGCGCGAAACAACGGCAAGACCGTGCTCCACACGGCCTCCCGAATGGGCCATTTGCAAGTGGCCAAGGCTCTATTGGAAAAGGATCCGACCATCAGCTTCAGGACCGATAGGAAAGGCCAGACTGCATTGCATATGGCCGTCAAGGGACAGAGCGTCGAGATCGTCGCGGAGCTGATCAAACCCGATCCGTCCGTGCTGCGGTTGGAGGATAACAAGGGGAACACGTCGCTCCATATCGCAACGAGGAAGGGCCGTAATCAGGTTACGGCTATACCTTCATTTATAATCGACGCCTTATTAAACGAGTCGACTATAACATATCTGCGATGCTTTGCGTTCGACAGATTGTGGAATGTTTGATACAAAACGAGGGTATCGACATAAACGCGACTAACAGCATCGGGGAGACGCCTCTAGACATCGCCGAGAAGTTTGGAACGCCGGAATTGGCGGCCATTTTGAAACAAGCCGGAGCCGTCCATTCGAAAGATCACGGGAAGCCACAGAGCGCGGCGAAGCAGCTGAAGCAGACGGTGAGCGACATCAAGCACGACGTAGAGTCGCAACTCCAGCAGACGCGCCAGACCGGGTTCCGCGTCCGGAAGATCGCAAAGAAAGTGAAGAAACTCCACATCGAGGGCCTCAACAACGCCATCACCTCCGCGACGGTCGTGGCAGTCCTCATCGCGACGGTAGCGTTCGCCGCGATCTTCACCGTCCCCGGCCAGTACGTGGAGGAGGAGACGCCGGGGTACTCGTTGGGGGAGGCCCACATAGCCAACGACACGGCGTTCCTCATCTTCATCCTGTTCGACAGCGTGGCGCTGTTCATCTCTCTGGCCGTGGTGGTGGTGCAGACGTCGTTGGTGGTCATCGAGCACAAGGCGAAGAAGCAGCTGATGTTCGTGATCAACAAGCTCATGTGGCTCGCCTGTCTGTTCATCTCCATCGCGTTCATCTCCCTCACCTACATCGTCGTTGGCCCCCACGAGCAGTGGCTGGCTGTTTACGCCACCGTGGTCGGAGGCACGATCATGACGGCCACGATCGGGTCGATGTGCTACTGCGTGGTTCGCCACAGGCTAGAGGATTCGAAGATGAAGAGTGTTAGGAGGAACGGGACTCTTTCGCGGTCCTTCTCCATGTCTATGGCGTCGGACCCGGAGATGTATAGCGAAAGGTATAAGAGGATGTACGCCGTGTAGACAAGGTTAGGTATATACGTCGGATGTAAGCTCGAATTTGTCGGACGGGCGCTCGGAAGCGAACTTTCCGGAAACTTCTATACAACACAATATATATCCCTCTCTCTCCGTATATACATATATACTTGCAATATATGTACGGTAGGAGATCAAGAGGTTCCTATTAGCCATAGATGTTTTGTATATAAAATAAGTATCGAATCGAAAGGTCGAAATCTAAAACTACATTATCTTATCAACAATTAAACTAAAAACTAATTGCTTAGTTAAAATTAAATCAATACATGATCAACGATCATCTCATCTCATCTCTAGAGGATAAGAAGGAATGAAAATAATATACCTCTTATATATGTATATTTTGCTGCATGAAATAATTATCGACGAATGTTCAATACGTGTTAGTGAGATCTCCGGTTGGAACTTCCGCTGCGCTTTGTGCTACCATTGCCCTTCGGGTTCGCGGAAAGATCCCCCAAGAAGTTGCCTTTCGAATTCACGCAAATATCGCCCGAGAAATGGTGCTGCACAATTGTTCGATGAGTCCTCGCCTCCGTCGAGCAACTTCCTCGTACGGACACTAACAGAACCACTTCTTTATCCTGAGTGTCCTCGCACCACCAGCTTTGAGGAAACCCGTCACCGCCGAGCTCTTCCTGCGCATGGAAGTCTTCGTGCCGTATCGAGATCTCTATAGCTTGATCGGGATTTATCATGCCGGCAGCAGGAAAGACCTGTAGGACAAATTCGATCGATAATAATAATTTCCGGAATTCGTAGTCTTCGAAAACCAATTTTGCGATATGTACATAGGAAACATACCTCGAGCCATCGAGGCAAACCGAGTGCGCCTCTGGGGAGGACATCGGAAGCTACTTCGTCCTCTGCCGCGATCGATTGGCCGAGACATCTAATTTCAAAGAAAACGATGTCTTTCCCGCTTCTGTTAGTGATTTTCAAACCGGATGATTCGTGGTTCTGTAGAGTGATTCTTTCGGCACTGATGCTCGTTTCGGGAACAAATCGAAGTGCTTCTCGGCTGGACCGTATATTATCGTTCGACTGAAGTATAGTCCCGAACTCTTCCCTCCTTATTGATCGATCGACATGAGCAATTTCCAAATGGAACTTGCAGCGCACCGGCTTATGATCGCTTTCAGTCACGTCCATGCACGCCCCGTACCTTCGACACCAATCGAACAAAACGATTATTACAAAAAACTAAGGTATCTCAGATCGAAACATAATCGAGGCAACGTACAAGAACCTACTCGAATATAGAAGCCACAATAGGGCAGACGAGGCTACATTGTTCGAGAGGGAATGATCGGTTGTCCCGATACAATACTCTATCACACCATGCCGGGATTCGCTTCTTCTCACCCGAATCATACCCTACGCGAACAAAATGAAAGGAATCACACGAGTTTTTGCCTATAATCGCAATCCAAGCGATAAAAAATAGTTCTCGAAATGGAACTAATCGACTAACCATCAATCCAAAGTGCAAGACATTACCTCCTAATCCAGGCTTTCCGCGTTCGAATTTATAAGTAGGCGGGAATTTGATGATCGCCTCGCGCATTCCTTGAAAAGCTTTACCAGCCTTCATCTCAGCTCTCAGCTGATCTTTCTCGCGGAGCCAATCGAAGCTCCTTTGAGAAACGAAGTCTCTAGCTTCGTCGTATGAGATACCGAATAAGCGATAATTAAAATCGCCGAAGAAAATGACCATATCTGCTTCAGCAAGATCTGGCCTGTCCTCATCAGGAGTTTCTTCTGTGACCTATAGAAGTAACAAAATCGCAATAAGACGATAATCGAAAATAAGAAAGCAGAAAAGGGAAGAAGTCGTGGTCGACATTCAAAATACAAAAACACGGCGTACATTTGGGGAGCGAAGCATCTGAGCAGCAGATGAAACGCTGGCTGCAATACAGAGGATCCATGGCCAGCCACAAGAATAAAGCAGCCAAAATAAATACGTGGAGAAGACAATAGTGCAAGACAAGTACAGGTTGCGCAGCATACCAGCAGCGTTGCCGAGATTGCTAGATGCTCGGATGAAATTCATCGTCCGATATATATGATCGAAATCAGCGTTTCGACGATTCACTGCTTCCAAATGAGCAGCTAGATGACAGTTCACGAAACATATGATTCGATCGAATACCCTCAATCTCAAACCAACCCCTCCCTGCATTTGTCGAAAGTATCGAACTGATTTACATCGTGCTTGTTACGAGAAAAAAATAGACCTAAACTTTGATCGGGAAATGAAACAACCTCGTTACCTTGTTCCCAATTGCGCGGCCGAATCCACAAGCAACTGCTGCGACGTCGAGATCCCCAACATGAGTCCGGAGAGTCTTTCTCACCCTGAGAAGAACAACAGACAAATGATCAGAAGATGTATATAAACAAGAACTATGTTAGAACTTTATCGAACGAAATTATTGGCAGAATTTGCATCGGTATGATAGTTATAGGCTTCAACAATTCTATTCATACATCGAAAATGCGATGAACACAGCAGCAATGCGAAAATATACCATATTGCTATCATTAGACCAGCCAATTGCCGAGAACCCACACGTTCGAATATAGATTCTTCGTCCAAAACTTCACCTATGCGATCTTGCCACCACTGGCCGGTAGCACTTCCTTCGATCCCTACCTAAAATAACCGATAGCTGTTATGATGAAATCGAACATTTATGAAGTGGTATTCAAATCTATAAATGTTTAAAGAAACTCTTAAACATTTCTTACTTACGCTTTCTTTCGCGGCAGACATCGCTAGAAAACCAGCTCCCATTTCGACTTCTTGCAGTCCAACAACTACGATGCCAACATCCGATACTGCAGAACCGAGCCACGACTTGATGGAATCACGAGAAGCCTTTTCTTGGCCAACATTCCATGTCCCGACTAAGATTCTTATATTCTCCAACCTCGTATACGTCATTTCTTTGTCAGCTAATTCAGATCGAACTATGCTATCCACTTGTTCTGGCGACGAAATGTTCCATCCCCGTATACCACCATGAGTTGCCAAACTATAAATCGAACCATTGCCTACGACTAACTTTATAACCGATCCATTATGCGCCACCCAGCTTGCAAGAAGCTTTCCTTCAAGGTCGAGCAACTGCACCATACCGCTCACGTAGCCAACCCATATTCTCGACCCGTACGAGCAAAAGCATAGAATACCACAAGGATGATGAGTGAAGTCTTGCAAACGGTTGCCATTCCCATCCCATTGGATCAATAAGCCATTCGAAGATCCGGTCCAGATAGAGCCGTTGGATGCAAGCACTATAGCTTCTGTTTTCTTCTCTTCGGTAAAACTCCCCTTTGTTGCTCTGCGAACTGCGTCTGCAGCGCCTATTAAAGCGTTCCGAGACCGCTGCAAAAAGCTTTGCGATTTCTCCTTCTTAGGCTTCGAAACGACCTTAACATTTGTCTCATCTTCGCACCCTTGATCTTGAGCTGTTGGCGTCTCGACTCGATTCTCCACCTGGCCCTCTATGTTGAATACTTTTAGAAGCTCTCGTGTACGAGCATCCCTGTTGAACCAAATAATCACCGAGTAAATTGCCAAGAACGAACAATACATATTGTAGTAACTATAATTTGATATAACTTGGATTAGAACAGACAGAAGATGCAGATTAGAACAGTACCATAGCGAGAAGGCCATAGAACAAACACCCCAGATTCTGCCTCGGACGTTATCGGATAGCAAACACTTAACATCGGAAGAAGGAATACTACAAGGACCACTATTCGCAGCTTGGCTTTTGAGATCAATAATCGATTTCTCGACCAACAGAGAAGCCATATGTTTTTCCTCCGGCGACATAGACATTGATTTTTCCACAGCTTCCCATGGCCAGACTTTTATGTATCCATTCTCAGTCCCCGACCAGATATCGCCTATAGATCCACGCCATAAAGTTACTTACGAAACGAAATTAAATAATAGGATTTTGAAAGGACCTTATAGAATGAAAAAGGATTCACCATAAGAAGAAATCTCCAGGGCAAGAACAGGATTTCGATGCGCCTGCCAGGAAAGACATTCCTCGAAAGTATTGTCATCGGAGAGCTCAAGATCCATCTTCCAACATCGGATTCTACCGTCTTTATGCCCACTCCACACCAATTTAGCCCCTTGATCGACAACCATACACATTGCTGGGGATGTGCTTGTTGATTCGCAAAATGGAGCTGCATCCTCGTCGCCTCTCGGCAACCTCCCTCCAACCCCAAGCCCCGGCTTGTATGTATCCGAATAGCTCCATACTCTCACTCCTGATTCCAGCCCTGCCCATAGCTGTGTTTCTGTGCTGGCGATTGTCCGTAGAAATCTTCCGACCTGGATAGCATCGACATATCGAAATGGATTTTAGAGAGAACGGAATATCACTTAGCTAAGAACAAACTAACAGCAGAAGCTTAGCATCTCATTACTAAATTGTGGTTAGCATCAATGGCGTTTCAGGCAATTCATCATTCAATTAGGTTACAACACCTGAACAATTTGAAATTCTCACAGGCAATTCAACAAGTTTGCAATCCATGGTGTTCAAGCTATGTCGATGATGTTATGTATGAAGTCACTGGTCGAATTTATGCTACAGATCGAAATAAATGCACTGCAAAAAAGCAAGGGGAAAATACTACGTACCTGAGTTTCCCTCAGAGGGTGTGGCCGGAGTTCGACGCACGGCGGGCGGCTAGGGTTCACCGGCGCTCTCTTCGGCACCTTAAATATTCCTGCTCCACCGCCGCTCGCCGTAAACTCCGTCAGCGGACAATTCTGAGAGCCATCGCCGCCGCCGTCCTCCGCTGCACCCATTCCCTGGCTATACTGACGGTAATCGACGAGGCGATCACTGACGAACCCCACGGGACCTGACGTCGCGGAACGAGGATATATCCCGGCGCCGCTCTCGCCGCCGGCGGGATGGTGGTTCGAAATCCGGTTCTCGTTGAGGCTCCGGTTCCGGAGCTGGTGGTGGCGCTTGTGGTTCGTGCCGGTGCTCGTCCTAAGCTGCTGGCTAATCGATTGCGCCTTCCGGCGCGGCGGCGAGTCGGATATCCCCGCCAACGCCAGCCTGTCGTCCTCCTCCATTTTCGATTAGGGTTTGCCCTTCCTCCAGAACTTTTTTCATAACCGTCGCAACGGAATCTCTGCGCAAGGTTAGGGTTACCGAATTTCCTAAGGAAAAAGTCAGAATGGGAGAGTGAAAGCATTGCGGTGGTTGGTGGTGGCATTCCACCGCCCGGAGAAGGCGGCGGAAGACGCTGCAAATGTACGGACAGGAATTTCCCTCCATTTCCCATTCCCAATTTTTCAAAAATCAAATTCAGCCATTAGAACAATCACAAGCTATTTATAGTGCTACAAAAGTAATCAAATTCAAAAATCAAAAATCAAAACCTAAACATCAATCAATTCTTCTTCAACAATAATCTGCAATTCAATTCCTCCACAAACCGATCAAAGTTCCTACGTGAAGATCCATTACTGCTTTCCCATGCATTCTTCAAAACCTCCCTTACTTTCTTCACCTCTTCCTTCAACAACACACATTCATTACCTTCCATGATCATCTCAATCTTCCTAACAAACTCCTCCCTACTAACCTTCTCTTTGTCGCAAAGATTAATCCCAATTCTCCAATCATCGACGACAAGCTTCCTATTCGTCGGCTGGTCGACTAACAACGGATGGCAGATCATCGGCACTCCGCTCCATATGCTGTCAAGAACAGAGTTCCATCCACAATGAGTCAAGAACGCGCCGACAGAAACGCTACCAAGGACGGCATTTTGGTTGCACCACGGGACTATAATCCCCCGGTTTTGTACATCGTCGAGGAATCCATCGGGGAAGGCATTTTTGGTGCCATAATCTGTCCTGAGGACCCAAAGAAAGTTGACTTGAGTTAAAAGAAGGCCATGAGCTATCTCCCTGAGCTCATGCTCGTTGATTCGGGCGATGCTGCCGAATGAGATGTAGAGGACTGAGCCGGGAGGCTTGGAGTCGAGCCAATCCGTGCAATCTGATCGCGGCCAGAGGGTGATCTTGTCGACAAGATGCTTGTGGACATGGCTGATGGAGGAAGTGATGGGGCCGACGGCGAAAGTTGGGTGGCGGTGGTTGAGGGCGGAGAGGGCCTCCGGTTCGAGTTCTTGGACTGTGTTGCAGAGGATGAAGTCGGCATTTTTGACCTGTTGGAATGCCGTGACGGCGATCTTTGTGACCCCTGGTAGTGCCTTCGGTTGCCGGATGTAGGACATGAGGTCGTTGGTGCTGATGCTTCGGACTCCTGGAATGTAGTCTATTCGACTCTCTCCGGAAGCTGCGGCCAGACGACGACGTGATGTTCATGTATGAGAAGGTGAAATTCAGAAGAGATGAAACTTTTTGAAAGGTTTTTTTTATAACATGGAACTTGCATCCGCTCCCTAATGCTTGCAAACTAGGCCCAACACAAATTATAGGCTAACAAATTAGGTCCAGACGAATCAGCGAATCATGTGTGACAAATGAATTTAAAATTGCGAAGATTTGAACTCACGTGGTCACAAGTTTATTTGTATAATTATAATAGTTGCTTATAAAAGATTAGTATTGAATGCGGATTTGGTTGCCAAACTAATGTTTTTAAGACATATTTCCTCCATCCTATAGTTTCTGTCGGTCCCATGTCTCAATGTCACTTTCCTTTTTTTTTTTTTTTAAAAAAAAATAATTATCTATTTTAATTTTTTTTTAAATTTCTTAATTTAATTTTTTTAATTTTAATTAAACTAATTAGTTATCTTAATCTCAATTTATAATAATTTATATTATATATTAATTATTTTTACTAATACATTATTAATTATCTACTAATTATACTTATCCTAAATTATCGTATTTACAGTGACCAAAACACCAATTATGGACGAAGATAGTAATTTTCAATATATATAATATTTAATATTATTTTTAATATTAAAAGGCATCATTTATATTATTTCAGATTAAGAAAATAACTCAAATTAAAATACTTAACAAATAAAAAGTCCTATATTTAAAAGATAAAATTATAAAATTAAATATTTTATTAGGTCGTTTAAAGTAAATAGGGTGTGTTTGTTTTATGTTTTGGTTTAAAAGTACTTTTATAAATTATAGAAAATTATGCAAATAATATAAAAATAATAATTGTATGTAATATATAATTTTTTTTTAAAAAAAATATTTAATTTTTTTTAATAAAAAATCATAATTCCTCGAGAAAATATTAATAAAGTCTAGGTATAGCTCAAATTTCATTTTTTCTTTAAATTTCTTTATATTTTACTATAAAGTATCTTCTTAAAAATATACAATTATTTACCTATTGAATTTTAAATTTGAAAGTTAGACTAAATATAGTTTATGTAATTATTGTTTGATATATTATATAATATATATAATTAAAAGAAATATATGATATGTATTTAAATATTTTAACAATTAATATTTTAATAAAAAAATATATAATTTAAATATTATTTTGTAGAGAATAAAATTTTATATAATATAAATAAATAAAAAGTATAAATATTTATTTATGAATAATATAAATTAATTTTATAGAAAGTAAAGATTTTTGAATATATATATACATTTTTTATTGAAGAAAGAAATATAAACCCAATTTTTTTTTGAATAAATCTCGTATGATGTAATATTTGGAAAAAAAAGAATTAAATTATAATATCAACCAAAATTATTTTATTTAGTTGTGATTTGAAATTGATTTAAAATGAATATTGATAAGAATTTTTGTTTAAATAATATTTTGATACAATATTTTGTCAGAAAAAAATAATATATTTTTATTATATTTTGGATTCAAAATTTAAATAGTAAAAATTTTGAATTAAACTAATTGTAAAATATAATATTTTGAATATAAAATTACTTATTTCAGTTTTATATAACAAATAAAAAATAAATATTTAATTTAATAGTTTGAAGAAAAAAAAATGATGACTAATTAAATTTTAGTAAAATTTGATATACATTCGTTGGATTTCAATGATTATAGCAAAATTAAAAATGGTTCAACAGAACACTTATAATAATTAATTATTTTTTGTATAACTATTCCTCAGCCAAATGTACATTTGCTATTTTCATTTCTCCTTTTATTTAAAAGGTATATTTATTTAATGTAATATTTATTTAAAATATACGGTAAGGGTGTGTTTGTTCGGGGGATTGAATTGAATTTACACTATTTATCCAATTTTTTTTCCCCAAAAATATCAAATTAAACACTTATTTTTTATTTTTTATATTATACTAAAAATCAATTTTACATTCAAAACATCACATCAACACCTATTTATATCACATTATACCACTATTCAAATTCAAAATTTTTACTATTCAAATTCAAACTCAAAATCCAAACTCCAAAACAAAGTTGTATGATGTGATATAAATAGGTGCTGATGTGATGTTTTGAATGTAAAATTGAATTTTAGTTCAATAGAAAAAAATAAAAAATAGATATTTAATTTGATGTTTTTGAAGAAAAAAAAAAGAAATGAACAGTGAATTTAAAATCCAATCTTCCAAACAAACACACCATAAATGTTTCTTTTAACACAATTTTAACTATTTAAAAAAATTGAATTTTTTCAAATATATATATTTATTTACAAAATATACATGAAATATGGTTCTATAATGCAATGAAGTGATTTTTTATTTTTTTTACGTGTTATAAAGAATTATTTCAAAAAAAGTATAAAATATATTGGTTAGTGTAGATAGAGGAATTTAGGATAAATATAATTAGTATATAATTAATATATAATATAAATTATTATAAATTAAAATTAAAATAATTAATTAATTTAATTAAAAAATTTAAAATAAATTAAATACTTAAATTAAGTGTTTGATTTAATATTTTTTTAAAAAAAAAAATTAAAAATAAAATCTTACAAAGCAGCCATTGTTTCAAATTTATTTGACATTTTAGGCAACAGACTGAATGCAGAGAGATTGGTAGAAATGGAGATCGAGATCAGTAAAGTAAACTTACCAGCAAAGTTGGGGAAATGGCCGTTCTCTCTCAGTAGATCCAAGTGGTAGTTTATAGAGAACACCGTCGCCGGCTCCGTCCAGAACGTCACGTTCACCAGGCCGTATTTCTCGGCGACGGCAGCCGGCCACGAGAACAGAGAATCCGCAACCAGGACGAACTTCGCCGCCGGGTAAGATCTCGTAATCCTTCCGATCACCTCATCCGCGCGGCCGGCGAAATCGTTAATCAAGCTTTCTCTGAACTCCTCGCTCAGACGCCGGTTGAAATCGAGCGGAAAGCCGTCGGAAATCGTGGCGCACCGTATGTCAAGGCCGGAGAAATTGAAATTGAAGTCGCCGAATTTGGAGGCGGCGTTGTGAACGAATTCGGTGAGGACGCAAGTGACGACGAAGCCGCGGGAGGCTAGCGCGACGGCGAAGTTTAGCGTCGGAGAAATGTGGCCTTGGAAAGGGTACGGAAACACGATGGCATGGCGGTGGCTGTGGGAGTTGTTTGACTCGCCCATTTTGAGTTCTTCGCAGCAGCTCTTCCGCCTTCGTATTTAAAGGTACACACCTTTTTTCTGTTTTTTTTGTCCAAACACGTCCTCGCCTCAAACTCCAGTAGCCTATCACTGATCTCAACCTTATTTAAATATTACTAATAACCTTCCCTAGCATAACTATAATTTTAATTGAATTTAAAAAATATTAATATTTTATTAGTAATTGGTAAAAAATATAAATAAAAAATTTATATTAATGTAAAAAATAGCGAAAAATATATAATATAAGAAAATAATGATAATTTGATGGTAACATAGTTATTTATGGGTGTGTTTGTTTGGGAGTTTGGATTTTGAGTTGAGATTTGAATAGTAAAAATTTTGAATTTGAATAGTTGTATGATGTGATATAAATAGGTGTTGATGTGATGTTTTGAATGTAAAATTGATTTTTAGTATAATATAAAAAATAAAAAATAGGTGTTTGATTTGATGTTTTTGGGGGGAAAAAATTGGATGAATAGTAAAAATCTAATTAAATCCCCCAAACAAACACACCCTATATAAATAAGACTATTATTTTTTAAACGGACAAAAATACTAAAACATAACTATTATATATATTGAGATGGAGGGAGTATTATTTAGAAAATGGATTATACTGTGTTAAAAAAATATTACACTAATCTCATCTTCACTCCACATTTTTTTTTTTTAACTCTTTTGTTTTTCTCTCCTATCCTAAACATAAGTAAACACAGGAATTTAGAAAAATTAGTAATAAATAAGTAATGAAGAATTATATTAATAAATATAATTATAAATTAATATTTAAAAAATTATGAATTTTAAAACTTAAAATAAAATTAAAATATATAATTATAATAAAGGGTAAATTGGTTTTTTAGTTCCGGAACCTATTTATCATTTTAGTAATGTAAGTGGAGCATGTCGCAAACTAGTCCCATAAGTGAAAATTTTTTGCTGGTTTAGTCCTCCGGCGGCAGAGACGCCCGCGTGGCTCGCGGGAGGTGACGTGTCCGCCAAGTGTCCTGCCAGGTCAGCGACACCTGGCGGACACGTGGATTTATTTATTTTTCATTTTTTTAAAATTTTTTAATTTTTTTTAATTGGACCAAATAAAAAAATAAAAAAATACAAATAAAATTAAAAATAAGTTTTAAAAAAAAAATTAAAAAAATAAAAAATAAATTAAAAAATCCACGTGTCCGCCAGGTGTTGCTGACCTGGCAGACAAGTCACATCGGGCTAGCCACGCGGGCGTCTCCGGCACCGGAGGACTAAAACAACGAAAATTTTTCACTTATGGAACTAGTTTGTAACAGGCTCCACTTACTGGACTAAAATGATAAATGGTCCAATTACGAGACTAAAAAAATAGTTTATCGTTAAAAAAAAAAAAAAAAAAAAACTTTTTATGTGTGACGAACATTGGACAGAAGGACTATTATAGCATGTGGCCTTACAAATCAAATCAATTACATTCAACTGTCTATTTATATGTAGGTTTTTTTCTTGCTATTTACAAAACCTCTAATATAAACATAGTCTTAAATATTTATTGCTCACAATAATTACTTATTACTACAAAAAGTAAATAAATTAGAATTTATAAAATATTTGTTACAAAAGTCAAATATTCAATTTTCATATTTTTTATATTATACACCAAATAATCATTCGTCTAAACAGGTTGGATGAATGAAGCCAAAATTTAGAGTTTTAAAAATGTTCCGAAAATATTTAAAATATATATCATTGATTCGATATTTTTATTAAAAGAAGATATATTTAATACTCTGTGTGCCAATTCCAAGTTTTTTTTTTTTTTTTCATTTTTATTCGTCTCATTTCAATGTATATTTTTCATATTTTAGAAAAATAATCCTACAGCTGAATATATATTTAAATAATAAATATACAATTATACATACTAAAAACATCAAAATTTTTTACATATTTTTATTAACCAATAAAATATTACTTCATCCGTCCACAAACTAATATCCTACTTTCCTACCTGGAGCCTCCAACAATTATTGTCCTATTTCTTTTTTTAAACATAAATTTTATATTTTTATCCTTAATTCATTTATTACTTTTAATCTCTATCGTTCAATAAATGACAAATTTGTCAATTTATAACAAAAAAGACAATCACCTAAAAAATTGTACAAATATACTTTTTAGGACAATAGAAATTCGACGGGGGAGTATTATTTTTAAATAAAAACTCCTCTTAAAAAAAAAGGAACAGAGAGTAGTATATTTGTTTTTAGAAAAATACTTGATGATAATTTGAATTTCTAAATTTGTATAAGCAGAAACATTGGATGTGTTCTTTGGGCAGGAGTTATTTTAACTCAATGGGTGTTTGTTCGTTCATTTTAGTTTTTGGGTTTAAATTTTTGGATAGTAAAAAATTGAATTTAAATAGTTATTTGATGTGATATAAATAGAGGATGGTGTGATATTTTGAACTTAAAATAAATTTTGTAGTATAATATAAAAGTAAATAAATAAATAATTTTTTGATGTCATATTTTTAAGAAAAAAAAATAAAAATTCAACAATAAAAATCTGTGATAAAATTCACAGAAGAATACAACTACTGTGCCGCTACTATTGAGAGTAAATTAGTGTAAATCCATCTTAGGAAACAACTCTAAAATTGTTATACTCCCTCCGTCCACGGATAAAGTATACATTTAATTTTGGCGCGAAGTTTAAGAAATAATAGTATTTTAATTATAGTGGGTAAATAAAAGTAGTGTAATGATATTTTTGCCCTTACTTTTTGGTATAAAAGTAATGATGTGATGTAAAGTAAAGGTATTTGTTGGAAAAAATGAAATATTTAATGAAATGGTTACTTTGTAATTGGACGTCCCAAAATAAAAATATGTATACTTTGTAGTTGGACCGAGGGAGGGTGGGAGTATTACCTATCACTATCGTGTGAAAGAAAAAAATATAATAATAATAATAATAATAATAATAATAATAATAATAATTCACTATATATTATATAAAAAATAACAATAGAGCAGACTTTTTATTTATTTATTTTTATTTCATACTTTTAATTTAAAAATAAATAACTTATTTTATTTATTATATTACGCGTTTACATCATTATTTTTATTACATATCAAATTAATACACATAAAAAAAACCCCTAAAATCCAAACAAAATATATCAACTCAAATAAATACACATTTTCAAACCTATCTTAAAATTTAATATAATCCAAACGTAAACCAAAAATTTTATTTGATGTTGTTTGAAATTAATTTAGAATGAAATATTAATTTAAAACTTTATTTAATTAATATTATATTCGTCCGACTTTAAAAGTCTCATTTAGCGTATTAATATTTAAATATTAATTATTATATCAAAATATAGCATAAATTAAAAAAATATTGTAAAAAATACTTTAATACTATATAATATTAAGAGAATGACATTTTAAAAAAAAAAATTATACAAATATAAAAATATTTTTAAGATCAAGAACAATGACAAAATAAATAAATAAATAAATAAATGTAACACTTAAAAGCCGACAAAAAAAATATTTTAATATGATATTTTTATTATTTTTTATTGAAAAGTATATAGAACGAATAATGATAGGTGATTTGTGTTTTAAATTCTAATAAAACAAACCCAAATCTTTATCTTTTTTCAAAAGAATGCACCCTTTTTTTGGTAGTTTAAATTTTAGATTTGAATTTGAATAATAATATTTAAATTGATATAATTATTTGATTTAATATAAATAGATATTGATATACTCCCTCCGTCCCACATATCATGTTCATATTGTCGTTTTTGTCCGTTCCACATACCATGTCACTTTCTTTTTTTGAAAAATAATTATACACTTTAATCTCATTTTAAATTTTTAAATTTTATTTTTTTTAAATTTTAATTAAATTAATTAGTTATCTTAATCTTAATTTATAATTATTTTCATCAATACATTCTTAATTATCTATTAATTACACTCCTCTTTAAAATACTGTATTTATTAATTATCAAACACGGTATGTGGGACGAAGGTAGTAATACATTTAATATAAAATTAAATTTTAATTTAATATAAAAAAATAGATATCATGATGTTTTTTGTGGATATTTTTTTTTTTTAAATTTTTAATGAACAATAAAAATCCATTAAAATTTTGAAACAAACACACCCTTAAAATTTTTAAAATTAGCATCCGAGTGAGTCAGCGTCCACTACAGTCAGTAATTACCCATACATTTATGTCTTTATCTGTTCAGATTATTCTTCAACTTTTTATTTTTTATTTTTTATTTTTTATTTTTTATTTATTTTTAAAATTTGTCCGATTGTAAATATTTTAATTTAGGTTTGTTGGAATCCGACTCAGTGGCCAACGTCAACACGACGGAGTCATGTATCCTTTCTAGTATTATTTTCTCCGGCAAAATTTATTCTTTTTTATTTTATTTAAATTTTTCGCATTACTAATTTTAGCAAAAATAATAAATTAATACTCCCTCCATCCATTTACAAAGTTTACATTTACTTTTGATACCGTATTTCAGGGAATAGTTAAAAGTAGTAAAATGACATTTTTGCCCTTACTTTTTGTGTAAAAGTAATGATGTGATGTAAAGTAAAAGTATTTGTGGAAAAAAAATAAGGTATTTAATGAAATGTTAACTTTGTAATTGGACGTTCCAAAATAGAAATATATAAATATTGATAGTGGACGGAGGGAGTATTAGTTACTCTCTTCGTCCCAAAAGTATAATCTTATTGTGTTTGACAAGACATTTAGAAAATATTGATATTATATTTGTAATTGGTAAAAGTAAAAATAAATGACTTTTATGCTCTTGTGAGTATATTAGTGTAAAAAATAGTAGAAATAGTTTTCTGGTGATATAGTTATTTATGAAAATGAGACTATTGGTTTAAGACCGACAAAAATAATAAACAAGACTATTGTATTGGGATAGAAGAAGGATTATTTTTCATTCAATATTTATTTACACCAATATTATTAACTTTATTATTATTATTATTATTATTATTATTATTATTATTATTATTATTATTATTTTCTTTAATTTCTAACTAGATCTACCGAAGCATTGTTTTTTATAATTTGAAAACAATGATTTGAGTTTGTTTACATTATGTTTTTACGTGGCATAATTATTCATAAATATTTACTCTTTCCGTCCAATAATTAAATATCCATTTGATTTTTATCCGTAATTTTTAAAATATTAATATTATATTGAAATATAGTATGAATAAAGTAGAAATTAAAATAACCTTATTAGTACGTGTGATAAATATAATGACATTTGTGTAATATATTGTAAGTTATAAAAGTATTTGTAATATTAGGTAGATAACACCGTTACTAGAAAATGAAATAAATACTTTATTATGGAACAATAGAATATACACATTAACACTGTATAAAAATACATACTCCCTCCTCCTATGCATCAGGGTTATTTTATTAAAAATGTATTAATAAAATTAATTAAAATATAATACAAATAATTATAAAAGATTAACATAACTAATAAAAATTAAATAAATTATAAATTATTAAATTTAAAATATGATTAAAAGGTAAAATATTATTTTTTTTAAAAAAAATGATATAATGAGACGGACACAAATAATAAATGTGACATAATATTTGGGACAAAATAAGTACATTTTATTCATTTACAAAAATGAACTTTTATTTTTTATTTTTTATATTATCGATACAACTCTTCATCTCTAATATAAAAAAACCAAATTCATATAAAAAATGAACAAACTCAAAATGTTTATATTAGAAATAAACTAAAATATAATAATTTAAATAAAATAAGTGAATATTAACATTATTTTTACCTTTTTAAAATATATTGTAAATAATACTCCCGTAAACACAAAAATTTAAAAGGAATATAATTAGTAAATAATTAAAAATATATTAATAAAAAAATATATGTTATAAAATTTAAAATAGAATTGAAATGTATAATTCTTTTTTTTAAAAAAAAAACATAAAATATGGGACGAATTTAATAAAAATACTCCATCTATCATTCAAATTTATTCATTACTTTTTCTATTGTCATCTAAATTTATTCTTTTTTTTTTTTTGTAAAAGTTTTCTATTTTTATTTTTTTTAATTATTATTATTTTTTTAATTTATGTTCGATCAAATAAGCACAAAACTGAATAACAAAGGAAGTACAAATCATTAAAAACTATGTAAAAACCGAAAAAAGAAACTATTATATGCACAACGTAAGTTGCATTTAATTAAATCCAAAGAACCATAGTCAAGAAAACAATTCTCTTTCTCAACAAAATTACTCCATCCGTCTCACATACGTCTCACATAATTTGTCCCTATTTTCTATTTTCGTTCGTCCCACATAACTTGTCATTTCTATTTTTAAAAATATAATTATGCACTTTAATCGCATTTTAAATTTTATAATTTTCTTAATTTTAATTAAAATATTTACTTATCTTAATCTATAATTATTTTTACTAAATAATAATTATTTTTACTAATACACTTCTTAATTACTTACTAATTATACTTTACCTAAATTCCCGACGAGGAGTATTTAATTGGACAATATTCTTCTGGCCAACAATATGATTTTTTATTTTTATATTATTTTTGACTTAACAAGACCCTATTTACCTATATCATTAAACATCTCACTTCATATTATTTCAATCTCACGAAACAATTCACATTAATATATTCTTTTCAAAATTTTCCAAAACTTTCAAAACTCTAGTCCACACAGAACCTGACTTTTTAGTTTGTAATACTCCCTCCGGCCCGAATATTTTATTAACTTTAGTAGACACGGAAATTTATGAGAAGTATAATTAGTAAATAATTAAAAATGTATTAGTAAAAATAATTATCGTATAATAAAAATAATTATAAATTAAGATTAAAATAACTATTTAGTATAATTAAAATTAAAAAAATTATAAATTAGATTTTTTAAAATAAGATTAAAATATATAATTCTTTTCCAAAAAAGAAAAGTGACAAAATAAGTAGGACAGACGAAAATAGAAAAGTAGACATGAAAAGTGGGACGGAGGAAGTATTAGATTGCATCCCAAAGCATGACCTAGTGGCAAATCCCAGACATAAAACCATCAAAATAAATAGCAAAATACTATACATTTAATATATATATATAGATAGATGCATGTGTATTCTTGAAAATAAAAATAAATTGAGTGAGAGAGGATGGAGAAAACCATAAAGATGAATCATGAGTCTGGAAAGGCAAGCAGCTGTGTGTGTGTGTTTTTGCAAAGCTCTTTCCAGCTATGAATATGATTAATATATCAAATAATTAGGAAGAAGAAGAAGAAGATGACGAAGAAATCAAACCTGAGCAGTGAAGTCAGCCGGTGAGTGAGATTTTTAGCTTCAAACATTCAATCCAGGTAGAACAGCGTCACGATTTTCCGCATGTTCTTCGCTTCCTGGCACGTCTCCATCAGCAGCCGGCTGTCATGGAACGCGAAGCAGATCACTTGCTGCACCTGGGAAATGATGCTCATATTGCACAGCCTGCACGTATTCTTTTCTGTTTATTCGACACCCTAGGAAAGAACTAATTACCGATGAGAGACTGAGAGTTTGCGCATTACCTGCTGGCTTCGATCAATGGAAGATGATCGTTCTGGGGCTTCTCGATCACATTTTTCACCTGCCAAGAAGTAATTTAGAAGTTCAATATTTTTTTTCTAAAAAAATAAATGGTTGGCTACACGAACAGCGTTAAAAGTTCAGGTTGAAATCAACATTGTGGATTCGGAGCAGTGTGAGCATCTTTGGAGCATTTATGGAAAAGCACATCCCGATAACCGGTCAAGAAATGTTACTACAGTCAGCTCCTTGAAAACATTGATCTAAATATCCTGTAGAAATAAATCATCTTTGGAGCTGACTGTTGAAGGCTCGATACTTTTAATTACTTCAAACCATCCATTTGTAGGTAAAGTTCTGAACATTAACCCGACTTAAAACAATATAGCATCTACATGCCATGTTTCGAGAAAATAAATGTAAACCCTACAAAAGCTCAGAGTTTTGGCAAGAAACTAAAAGGAATTTAAGACTGCAATACAAACTCTAGTTTTCATATACCAAAATGTATGCATAGTAAAAGAAACAGAATAAATAAATAAATAATCTTAATTATATTAGAACTATATGATACGATAAAACCCAATGGATTAAATCACAGTCAACGTTAATGAATGAAAAGCAGAAGCCACAAAAAATTTAAGAATTTAAAAACCAACAAGGTGTTCAAAAAATGGGTGGAGTCTTACTTTAGAAAGTAGTTCTTGACTTTCAGGGGGCTGTTTTTTCAAACTTTGCGGCAATATCACAGTGAGCAGCTCAGGCTTTTCAGCGCGAAGAGCTCCTCTAATAACAGCAGCATTAGTTCCCGCTGCTCCGGAGGTAAAAATGTGGTTTTTCTGCAAAGAAATGAATGGGGATGCTAAGAGCCTAAGAGCATGAAATTTGAAAGAAAATACAGTGAAAGAATTGAAACTATTGGTATTTGATTCAAATCACTGCAAAATTAAAGTCCGACCAACCACACAAATGTGAGAAATACCGTTATAACCAGTGCATAGCTCAGGATCTCAATAAGTTCCTGGTGCATGAATCCCATGTTTCGTGTCCCGAAAAAGCCAATTGCTCTAGGACCTTGTTGTTGAATTGCTAGCAACTCCTGGAAAGGAAGAAAAGATATGTACATAATATATATTGACGGTTACATCTCAAATATTAGCAACATAATTCCCACGTCAATAAGGCCAATAGCACCCATTTCTATATTTCACTTGATTTAAAATATTTACAATTTAAAACATGTGATTTTCTATGTGTATATTGGCTGCATGGGATTGAGAAATTTTCTTTAATAACGGCTCTGTTAATATATATTCGATTTCAAAACTAACTTAGACTCAAATCAACTTCAGGAATGCATCAAATATTCATGCAACATCTAAAGGTCCCTAGAGAAGGTAATTAGGCAACGATTATCAATTCATTGTGTACAGAATAGAATTCCCAATCGTTATTACTACCTTTTGAATTAATTTATCAGGGGAATAATAACAATAACCTGCAGTGGTATTCAAAAATAAAGGGAACTATCAACAAACCTGTAGGTAATCGACATCAGGTGCAGGTTTATACTCAGATGCCAAAACTGCTCCAGACCCCTCAACTAGCGTTTGTGCTTGAGTCGGAACTTGAGCCGGCACGTCTTCATCAGATCCAAACATCTGGATTCCATTTTCATTTCCATCTCCTAGATTCTCGCTACTTCGGTTTCCTTTTTCACATCCACAGAGCCACTATACGAGCACATACAAAACAGAGGCCCCTGGTAGTAAATCATTAGTGAAAATCAAATGGCTCATGGAAATGCATGTAAAGATATATCTGTAAGAATGCAGCCGAAAGTCATTATCTTCTTAGTATCCGAGTGAGCAACTATTTTCTGATGGCTACAGAGATATACACATATACATACATATATATATACATATTGATTTATATTGCACTTACCTATCCACATATTCAAATAAATGGACCCTTACTTGTTAACAAGATTCCCGAAAAGCATGTTTAAAGGCATGCTTGTAAAACTTACAAGTAATCCAACACATAAGCGTAGAAACCAGGATTATTTCCATTAGGCTCATTCAATTCCAAGACCTTGTATCTATCACTAGAGCAATTGTTTACAATAGACTAATAGTGATATACAGAGTGCACCTATCTCAGTTACCACGACAGACCTATGAGTATGACCGTGCAAAGTGTTGATAACAGTTCAAGATGAGCCAAGAGCAATTATTGTGGAAAGCTAAGATAACCCTTCAATTTGAAATGAGGTAAAGTCAGCTGGGATTGCAGTAGATATCATTTAGGATATTATAGTTCATTGATTTTATTGGATGATTTCTCAATCAATTAAATCCCCAAATAACCTGACGGCTTTTGAATAATACATATCAGCCAAATAGAAACATGATCTATGGATGGATCATTTTGGTAGTTCAACAATTTATTTTATTTTTTTAGTCTCTAGACAAGCATGCAACTTTTTCAGTTTTTTATAGGAAAATATGCGGCTAGTCGGCTACTGAGCTACAAAAATAGTGAGGTCTTTACTTTTAGCATTTTTGGTGGAACAGTCTGAAGGAGCTAAGTAGGTACTGTGGAGGAGGCCAGTATAGAATAATAGACATAATCGAAATTCTCATAAGTTCACACAAGTAGGAATATCTGATACCAATTTTGCGGATTGCACATATCCACAAATATTTATACATATATATATATATATATACATATATATTCTGATTCATAAGTGAAACCCATGAAAGAGGATAGCAGTTCTATCTTCAGGCAGTGTTCCAAAATGATTTGTTGAATAATGAGATGACAGTTTTGCAAGAAATTAAAATGCAAAATTTCTTACTTTCATGCGCAACTAACTAAAGACCTGGAAAAAAAAGAAACTACTTAGGTTCATCTAAAAAGCACAAATGTAACAAAAAGCGCCGATTCTGGAAAAGGTTCCAGTGTTCTTGATTACATTCAATCATTCTGAAATCTGAATGAACTAAAAAGTTTCAGCAAGAGTCAAAAAGAAAAATCAACCACATTTGCTAAGAAAATACAATAAGAAGGAAAGGAGAGCAGCCTAAGCATGGCTAACAGGGATTTGAATTAATAAGGAAGCAAAATAAGACAAAAAAGGAGAAGAATAAAGAAGCAGAGTATTGTGTTTACTTTATCAGGCTCTATTGGTGGGCCCAGAACCACAAACGTTTAAGGACATAAATCACACGCCATGGCATAATGAATGTTCAATGCACCCAAAGTAACATGTTGAAGAAGGATTAAGCAGCCAATTTTGGCATCTTGTGCCACGGAAAACATTGGCAACTATGACAAATTGGCAAATCCAAACAGATCAAGCATGAACCAGTGACAAAACACTGCGTAGTAAGTTTATATTTTTTGGTGATAGCTGATATGGGATCTTTTTTACTGAGACTTGATCTTAATCTTATAGATGCAGAATTTAAAGGCCTTGGTATTTGTAAGATACACACGTTCAATGTTAAAAACCAACACGTCAGCTACTTTTGCCATTTGGACACGTATCAATCAAGATTCGATCACCCTCACGGGAGATTACATTACCTAGATCATAAAAGGTAAGCCACCTATAATTCTTGTTTCAGATTGATTACTGCCAATGAGATACTCAAATCACAAGCTGTAAGATGTGGCTGAGACACGCAATAGATGCTATACGTACAACAAAATTCAAAATTTTCATTTACCATTTCTCCACCCAAGCTTACCATATTACGCGTCAGACACGTTAAAACAAAAGATGATCATGGAAACCAGTGTACTAAATTACCAAATTATAACATCAGAAAATCATATGAAGGGGATCAAATTCCCAAACTATGTTACTCTTCAAATAATATCGGTAGTTCATCCGTGCACAAACATATAGTTCCCATTGCTGAGATTTTAATTTATCTAACAGAATTTATCTCAAACAGTCTAGACATCCATCATGTGCTCTTTGAAAATATGCAAATAATTGACTATAAGCAAACTTTTTAAATAGGTTTTTCTTAATTTTCCCAAACCAATGCCTGAAAAATCCCTTTCAACCCTAAAACTAAACTAATGGAAACTAATTTCATAGCCATAAACATCAATTTTCACAAATCCTCTAATTCCTAAGCCTATACAGTGAGCAATTCCACATACAGCACACACTCGTGTGTTTCCAAAGTTCAGAAGAGGATTCTCGAAAGCAAGATGCCTACATCAAATCCAAAGCCATAGGATCTTAAAACTGCAGCGAATCAATCACAGCACTAAATCCACAGGACAGAAAACAATATTGCAGTAACTTATCCACACGCGAGCGTACGTGATTTACCTTCTGTTTACGCAGAGAAGGGCATAACGATGAAGCAAACCGTTTGCCGATACCCCTAGAATGAAGCGAGAGGGAATGGAAATGGCTGAAGCCACCCCCAGCGGCGGCTTCCACGCCGGCCGAGAGCTTGAAAGCATCCAATTGAGGAAGGGGCGACAGAATCAACCTGAACGAGTGCGTTGTCATCTCCGCCCCCCTTCTTTAGCCTCGAGAATATCGAATAGTCCCCAATCCCTCCGGCGCCGAGCCAATTGGAGTTTGCTTCTTGCGTATTAACAACGGCGGTAACTGCAATGGGTGGCTCTATAAGGTCAGTTGTCGAGAGTACGGAGTGGCTTAATCATCGCCGTCGCTGCGAGAGAGGAAGCCGTGCCGGTGAATTTCCCCGTCAGTCGGTCGGCGGCGGATATCGGTGGGATGAGGGATGGGGTTGGAGGCTTGTGTTGTGTTGTCTGGGATTTGATTTGATGGAAAAGGGGATAGCCTTTTTTGTTGTAGAAAGAGTTACGTATAATAATAATAATAATAATAATAATAATAATAATAATAAAATATTTTATTTTTTTAGTTATTTTTAATTATTAATGTAAAATTTATAAAAAATACTTTATTTATCAAAATTGATGTAAATATGAAATTCCATACAAATAAAAAAACTAAATATATTAAATATTTTTTTTTAATTAAATAAATAAATAAATAATCCATCCTTTGTTTTTATGATTAAAAAATAATAAAATAAAAAATTAAATCTAATTTTATATTTTATTTGTTCGATTTGTAAAAACTGAAATCATAATTGAACCAAAGTTAACAAAACTAATTCGCTTCGATTTAAATTTTTTTTTTTTTTTAAAAATGAATTTGTATTTATTAATTGAAATTTATAAAAATTAAATTTTAGATCAAATTAAACTAATTATTTGAACATTTCAAAATAATCTGATTTTTTTTTTCCAACTTGGACTGACTATGCTCACTCATAGCCTATGCAACTCACCATGTGCAACTATATACGGGAGAGGATATCACTAAATGAGATAGATAAAATTAGCTAAGACTTCAATTTCATTTAATAAAATTACACTGGTCATCCTTGCTATCAACAGTGAACTTGTAATCATAAGGTCATGAGTTCAAACTTCGAGACTTTCAAATTTATTTGTCACATATGATTTGTTTAGTGTAACTTGTTTTATCGGACTTAATTTGCACCCGAGCTTTACCCTACTGTCACAAATTATGACGCAAGCTCGATGACCTTAGAGCAATTAACACATGCAACGGTTCTTTTCTAACGGGCAAACTTTCGGCCGCCTGTCCACGTCGCCTCGTTGGACCAAGATTTTCTTTCTCTCTCCACGTTACTATCTCTCACTTTTTTTTTTTTTTTTCTAATTTTGCCCCGTTTGCCGGCGCCAACAAATCAATCGTCGACTCCAATCAACCTTTGAAAACAAATTCTAGTCACGAGATCTATAGAAATTTTAGAAAATCTAAAAAAGACCTCATAACACAATCTCATACACAAATGAGCAGATTGAAGAAAAAAATAAACAATAAATACCGAAATCGAAATGGAGAAAAAGAGTATGTAGAGAAGCAATTTTCTCAAAATTTTGAAGGGAAAAGAAAAGTGGACGGTGGGAGAAAAAATAAATTATTATTATTATTATTTTTATGTTCGTATATGATTATATTTACTTTTAAAAATAAAGTTACTAAACGATTTAATAAAATATTTCATCTCAAGTACTCCAAGAGCCTTGACACATAAGTATCAAGAGGTTATTTTTTTTCAATTCTCATTGCAATTGCTCTTAGGCGAGTACCCCTCCCGAGTGCACTGGAGATCACCAACCTAGGCCATGGCCCTCATTGATTCCCCAATCGACCCGTCTAGGTATGTAACTCAATATCTTTCTGGGTGTGTTTGTTTGGAGATTTGAATTTTGAATTGAGATTTGAATAGTAAAAATTTTGAATTTGAATAGTTGTATGATGTGATATAAATAGGTGTTGATGTGATGTTTTGAATGTAAAATTGATTTTTAGTATAATATAAAAAATGAAAAATAGGTGTTTGATTTGATATTTTTGGGGGGAAAAATGGGATGAATAATGGAAATTAAATCCAATCTCCCAAACAAACACACTCTCTTTTTATTATATACTTTGCTTTTCTGATCATGTTTGTTTTTTCTCGTTGTGGGATCGAAAAATAAATATCTCATTCGTCTTCGTATTTAAATAAAAAAATTCTTATGCATTTTGAGGTTGAAACACATGTAAAATTATCGAAAATATTTGATTGACAGGATGTTCAAAAACCTTTTATTTATTATTATTATTATTATTATTACTATATTATAACTTGATTTGAAAATATTTTGGGAAACTTAGACTCTAACTTTTAGATAGATTATACATGTTTAAATTTAATTATTTGGATAGTCGAATTAGTTAAGTTTTTGAATTAGAGATCCTAATTTGGCTTAAAATTGAAGTTGTCAAAATTGTCCAAAGACGGAACCAATTAGATTTGGCCATTCGGTTCTGAACTGTCATTTGACAATTTTAGGACGGAAGGTTTAGTGGTTTTCAAGTTGACAAATTGCCTATAGACCAAATCGAAACTGAAATTCCAACGGTTTGTTATTAGTTTTATTTTTATTTTTTATTTTGAAATTCAAATCAACAATTCGAACCAAAATCAGTTAATTTCTATTAAAAAATTTTAACACTCAAACGACAATTTGATTCAAAAAATTTAGCTCTCAAACCAACTGTTTGAAATGCCAACTTATACGGGTTTTTCTTTTTAAATTAATATATATCAATTTCAATTTTAATTATTAACTAATTAAATTATAATATGCATTAATTAATTTTAATCTTAATTTTTAGTAATAGACTAATAAATCATTATTTTAAATTTTAACTATTATATATATTTCATATAATATAAAGATTTATCAAATTAAAATTGGAATAAATATTAATAATAAAATTTAAAATTAAGAAAAAAATTAGGAAAAAATCTAAACATAAATCAATATAAACCAACTTATGAAATCGAAATCAACTGTTTTTAAACTTGAACAAGTAGTTCTGAGACCATTAAACTGTAAGCAAAATTGATTTGGCTGGGAAGTTTTGAACACTTTTTCACATGTTGTGAAGTTGAAACTTTAATTACCGTAAAATTCGTGAGTATGAATGTATGGATAAAAATAATAAAAATTGTGATTCAAAATATTTAATTTTAATTTAATTTTTGGACAAATGAAAATCGACGATTTCATATATAACCGACAGTTCAATCGATTAAGACAAATTTAGATCCAATACATAAGTATCTATTTCTTTGTTGCCTCATTTTTAAATTTCTAAGTATTTTCTTACTCATTTAATTTATCTAAGTAGTATAATTTATTTAATTAAATTAATAAATTAATTATTTATATAATATACAATTTTAAAATATTTTCTACACTATTTTTTTTATTTTTTATTTTATGTTTTTATATTATTTATTATGTAATTTTATAATTTCCCAAAAAATACACATTTTTTTGTTACTATAATATCACATACAAATTGTAATTAAAATCATAACTTAACTAAAGAAAAAAGGTATTATAAGAGCATAAGTTGAGTCATTCCCTCTCCTTCATTTTTTTTTTTTTTTTTTTTTTATCTCTCTCATCCACGTGGTATCATCTTAACATTCAAATTACTTTATGGTATTACTTTATTTATCATTAATCACTTTTAACATATTATCTTTACTATTTTATAGATCCATAATAATTTATTTATTTCTATATATTTTTATTACATAATATATATTTCTTATACATATTTTTATATATTTTTACTGTCTAATAATATATTTATATAATATTATACTAGTATTTTAATTTTTAAATACTATTAATCTATATAAATATATATTAAGAGATATAATTTACTATTTTAAAATTTGAAATTATTCAAAATAAATCAAACATATATATTTATAGATAATTTTTGTTAAATTGAAAATTGAAAATTTTAAAATTTCAAAAAATTGAAATGATAACTATATTGCCTTATTATTAAAGGTATAGCAAAAATTATAAAGGTAGTAAAATAGGTGATTGTAACAGATGCTTTAATACTCGTGATAAAAAAAAATATTAGAAATATCCATTTGTTTTTTTTCACATGTGATAAAAAATAATGATATTTGTGTAATATAATGTAAGTTGTAAGGGTATTTGTAATGTTAGACAGATAGTACAGGTTACTTAAAAAAAATGGATGCATGAGACGGATTAAAATGAAAAAATGGATACTTTTTTATGGACGGAGGAAATATTATTGATTGTTTTACTATAAAAGACAAATAAATAAATAAAAAAAAACTTATCATTTTAAAATTTGTCTTAATTTTTTTTGAATATGTCTTTTTATTTATTTTTTTAGGTAGGTAATATAATTTTCAGTATATATATATATATGCAGAAAAGGCGATAAATACCGAGGCTTTGTCTGCGTCCCTTCTTTCCGCTTCTTCTCACAGTCGCCCTTTCTTCTTTTCACTTTCTCCTCACAGTCGAAGGATTTCTACTCACTTTCTACAGTGGAACCCAAACGATTTCTTCCTGCTCTTTGATCTACGGATCATTCAACTGATTTCGGTTCCGCCAATCGATCCAACTCCCATGGATCAAGACCATCCCTCCGCCGATTCTTTGGCCTCGCCCGCCACCAAGAAGCTCAACGCCAAGGCGCCAGAATTCGTGCCCCGCTCCTCCTCCTCCTCCTCCGCCGCCGCCGCCGCCGCGCCTCCTCCGCCTCCGCCGCTTTTGCAGCCGGTCTACGCCCGGCCGCCTTCTTTCGGACCGCCGACTTACTACGGATACGAGAATTTCTACCAGCCCGGCGTGGCGCCGTTTTACGGTTACAATGTGAATCCGGTCGGCGGAGTGGAGTTTTCTGCTGATGGAAACAATGGCGGCGGCGCGCCTCCGGCCTCCAAGAAAACTGGATTGCCGGATGCGCATCAGAAGATTATCAATCAGGTGGATTGTTGTTGTTATTTTGATTTTTTTTTTCCTTGTTTGGAATTGATATTTGTTGATAGTGCTGATCCTGTTGTTCGATGAATAGCGTAACTTAATTGCTTGTGGAAATCTTGATGTTGTGGTTGGTTTCTAGTACGGCCTGCGGTTATTCATTTTTCTCTATCTATTCACGTTTTTATATGATTTTTGTTTAGGTATTGGTTCATTGAACTTGAACTTTTGTTAGTATAGACTCTCTTAATCTTGCACAATTAGGTCTAAAAATATATCTGTTGCTTTTCAGGATTTCAGTTCAGATTCTTCTCTATAGATTAGTTTGTGACGTGAGAATGATATTGATTAGTTTTTCTGTAATTTTGTCCATGGCTAGTTATTTGATTGGGGAACAAATGGTTTATATGCAGCAGTTGGGTGAATTTTGGTTGGATAATGTGTAAGTTTCGTCGCGTAGCTCGGGGTTGTAATAAGAATTTTTTTTGTCTGCAGGTAGAGTTTTATTTCAGTGATATCAATCTGGCTACAACTGATCAATTATTTAAGTTCATGAGCAAAGATCCGGATGGATATGGTGAGTCATTAATGTTCAATATTTTCTTCTTCTGGATATCGGGTTTGCTCTTTGTTTCCTCTTCCAAATTGGATATAGAATGATCGAGAAAATAGCCTTTTGATTTTTAGGTAATGAAATGATCCCTCGATAAAGCCATTAAGGGAACTAACAGTTGTCGCAGTGTTTATGTTACATTTCCAGATATCCCTCGATACAGTCATTTGTAGTTTTGTACAAGCATGTTATCCGAGATAGGAAAGGAAGATTCTGATTACCATCTACAATCGACGAAGCACACCTACTGCAGTTCATTAAATTCTAATTTATTATTGCTACGCATCTGGTCGGGAGCCATTTCCTACCGAATTGATAGTCTGATTTTTGTCTTGATATTTGAATAATGAGATATGGGCTAGGTGATGGGCTTTGTTACTTATCTTGGCACAGCCATGACATGAATGTACCTTTTTCATCCTTTTTTGAAGAGAGCCACTATCTTTTTCATTCCTTTTCCTTTTTCTTGTGCCAGCTTTAAGAGTGAGAAAATCCAAAAAGGCGGTATTCTAGGACTTAGGTTCTTATTTTAGTAGCCCTTAGGTTTAATTATGCTAGAAAAATCGTCGCATTGTAACACATAAGAGAACTAATGAAAATGTGATGTTGCAAATTTGCAGTTCTTAAAGATTTGTTATTGCAGATATTTATGACTAATGTAGTTTATAATTCTTTGATCCTTTTGTTTCCTTCGACACGAATGGGGATTAAGAGTTAGATCCTTTTCAATACTAGTATCTCAACTTTTATTTTATGATCTGCTATCCTGAAATGCAGTGCCGCTTTCTGTTGTCGCATCATTCAAGAAGATCAAATCTGCTGTTTCTGATAGTACACAGCTTGCTAATATTCTGCGAAGCTCCAATAAACTAGTAATTATTTCTTCGCTTACTTGATATTGAGCGATATTCTCCATTCCTGCGTGGTATCTCTGTTGTTAATATTTCATGTTAATTTTTCCTTTGTGGTAACCTTTTGCTTTCCAGTTAGTCAGTGAAGATGGGAAAAAGGTTAAGCGCCAACATCCGTTGACTGAATCAGAGATGGAGGAGCTGCAAGTAAGTCGTCAATATTAGCGATACGTTTGTAAGGGGAGATTAAAACCCTTACTAGTATTACAATATCGAATAGTCGACTTTAGCAAACATTGCTTTTTTATGCTTTCACAGTTATTTTAGAACTTCTTATAGAATTTTTTGGTTGTTTGTTATAACTATTCATTTATCTCAGTCTGATAGTTGATTGGCATCTCCCCTTTGCGTGCAGTCTCGTATAATTGTTGCTGAAAACTTACCTGAGGATCATTCTCACCAGAACTTGATGAAGATTTTTTCTTCAGTAGGGAGGTATGCATAACTCATTTTCTGCAGCATATCGAGCACACAATACATATTGTTTACAACGAACAATGTTTGCTCTTTCTTATGCACTTTGTAAATGATTCTTCCAGCGTGAAGTCTATTCGCACCTGCCCCCCTCAGAATTCCAATGCTGGTTCATCATCTTCTTCCAAATCAGGAAAAGATGGGTTACATTCGAGTGGCAAGGTATACACATTTTGTAAAAGTGTTGGCCTTGTAGCCTGCACTACTTAGTTGTTGAGTGTTCCGGATAGACGAAGCAACAGTATTTGTGTTGCCTAGACTTTCTTCATCTAACAATTTCAATTTTTTGTAATCATTCAGGAATACCGTATAATATAATCACAGCATTTTTTGCTGTCTAATACGTGCTTTACTTGACACGCCACATTCGTATCTTAGTTAAAATTGAGTTATGCCACCCGTGTTTTCTTCTTATGATTTGTGTCAGCCCATCATTACTTCTAAGAGCAATTTAAATTTGGAGTTTTCATAAGAGTTTGAATATATTTTTTTCTTTTTTCATTTACATCTGTTTACTGAGTCACTTATCGAAATATTTGTTGTTCGTCATGGTTGGGAAGGAATTAATAGGCATTGAAGTAGCTACTCAAGTTTCTTATTTATAACTCCCTTTTTACTTTTTTATAATATTATATTTGGATTCTTGTAATATTCCGTGATCTACTAATTTTTTTATTTATCTTTTCTTGGAATATTCCAATAAAAGCTGTTTTTATTTTTATTTTAATCTTTTTAATAAAGATTTCCCTAGACATCTACTTTTTAGTTGAATCTTGAAATAAGATTATTACCTCTTGACACTTGTTTGATTCAGCAATTTGCATTTACACTCTGCATACCTCCTGGAGAAACTTTATTATGTGAATCTTTGCAACTCTTTTGGAATTTGCTTGCTACAATTAAAAGAATTTAATTTATAACAGACAATTGAACTGCTTCAGCTCTCATCTTGTTTCCTTTTTTAATTGTTGCGAAAAAGTTCTAATCTCCGAATTTTAATTTCCATGTAGTTTCATGCTTTTGTGGAGTATGAATCTGTTGAAGCAGCAGAAAAAGCCGTAAGCCACATTATTGCCAATTTTCTATTATTGGATTCAATTACTTTCATCATCTGCACCAATATTGAAATCTGTCGCTTTTGGCTCTTTATTGTTGGTATTTCTACCCAATTCTTGCTTAGGTTGCTGATCTGAATGATGAAGGCAATTGGAGAAACTGCCTAAAAGTTCGATTGCTGAATAAAAGTTCGGTATGCGACTACATCTTGTTTTACTCGTTTTTACTACGTTTTATTCCTTGTTAAAAAAAAATAGAAGTACAATTCTTGGCTTCTTGCTGCTTACACCATTTCCAATTCAGTGCTCTTATATGTGTTATCCTTTCTTCTTTGTCCATCCGGAATTTTGTACACTGATTAAAAGCAAAAGCCAATCATCAAGTTTTTCAATAAATTTCTCACTGTTGATCGTATAATCGATTTGTTTGTCTTTTGGATGTGCCTCTTAATATTTGCAATCTATAGGTGAAACCTGCTAACACAAGAGGGAAGAAAGCTAATCGCGAAGTTCAGCTTGCTGGCGGCAAGCGAGACGAGGCAGTTGCGCCAGAGATGCAAGGCTCAAAAGATAATCACTCAGAGGATGCATTACGACAATCCGATGCTCAAAATATTGAGCCTCAGGTATGGGGTTTTGGTTAACTTCAAATAATGCTACATTACCTACACTACCCCATACTTCTAAAGTCAATTTGATAACCTTACCATTGACGGGTACGGTACCTTGATAACTTGGAAACCCATGAATTTGCATCTATGTTAACTGAATTTCAATTTATTCGATGATTCTTTACCCGAATTAGTACTTCATTTGAGTAAGGTTTTGTTACTTTCACTCATTTGACATTATTTATTTTTAAAAAAACATCACATTAAATACACATTTTCTATCGCAAAACATAAAATCAAATAGGAACTTTTTACTTTTTCCCAACTTTCAAAATTCCAAAAGTCTCCAAAAACTCCTATCTAAACAGAAATTCTTTGACATTATGGTAATTCATTTCTGAACCTTATCTTAATTCTGAGTAACCTATGTATAGTTGGAAGCTTTTCCGAAATGCTCAGTATTCGAAACTTGAAATCTCAAGGCATGCCTTTTCCTGATCTTTATGTTTGTGTCGGCAGATGGAGAATAACGCAAAAGGAAACAATGTGCATAGAAAAGGGCGCAACAGCGGCGGAGGCAAGGGTAAAGGAAAGGGGCAAGGACGTGGTCGGGCTCATCACCCGGGGGGGCATGACGGAAATGTGGTGGGATCTCCGCCATGCGAAGCTCCTGTAGGCACAGCGAAAGCATCTCCCGTCCCTCGCATGCCGGACGGCACGAAGGGATTCTCGATGGGTCGAGGCAAGGCTGTAGCTGTAAAAACTGCTTGAAACGGTAATATTGATATTTCTATTCTCGAGAAAAAGGGCGGAAGGGAAAGCATGTTGATATTAATGTCGATATATCAGCTTCTGTCTTCGGAACCCCTTTTTCGAAATAGCCTTACTGCATATCATAAAAATGGTATAAACTACAGATGGCTGAGTCCGATATATGATATAATATGATATGATATGATATGACGAATGATATTGAATTGCGACTGACTATAATATGGCCCGTTTTTTCGGTTTGTTTTTGAATTGGGGAGATTTTTACAGTTTTGGAAGTGAAGAAAGGGCGTGTGTAGACAGATACATATACATATAGTGATTTTGCTGTGGCATTGTTAAATGTTTGCGCCTTCTTGTAGGTTTTTAGAGCTGTTAACGAACTGAGCTGAATTGAATCGAACTTTTTATGGTTGAATAATCGAATTGGGGATCGAGAAGTGAGCTTTTAGTTTTAGTTTTAGTTTTTGAGTAACCGAATCGAGCTTTTTATGTTTGAGTTTGGTTCGTTTATAGTTATAGTTTGGGTTTAGTTTATTGGCTAAAAAAATGAAGATAATTTTTTTTTTTCTTTGGTTTTAAGTTCATTTTATTTTGTTAAGATAATTTTATTTGAATATTTTTCTATTTGAATTTTAAATTCAAATTTGGTTCATCATTGTAGTATTTCTTATGATTATAAGGCCTTTTAGACCTTTGGAGCTTCAGAAAAATGAACAGTAAAAAGTTGGTTTTGGAAAATAACATAATAAAAGGAGAGAATATTTATTTGATAAGAATAAATAGATATTTGATGCTGATATTTTTATCAAAAATTAGTAGTGTTGAAAGTGTTGTATATTTTGGCTTATCAATTTAACTTTTGACGAGGATATATTCAACAATATTAATTATAATTTTTTATTGTGTTTGTTTGGGATTTGAATTTTGAGTTGGAATTTGAATATTCAAAATTTTGAATTTAAATAGTTGTATGATGTGATATGAATAGGCGTTGATGTGATGTTTTGAATGTAAAATTGATTTTTAGTACTCCCTCCGTCCCAAATAAAAAAATAAAAAATAAATATTTTGATTTGATTTTTTTGAAAAAAAACAATGGAATGAATAGTGAAAATTAAATCCAATCTCCCGAACAAACACACCCATAATAATATATTCTTATGATGATCTTACAAACGAATAGATTTGCTTTCAAACCAAGGCCAAACAAAGATTTTTGTATTACATAGAAGTTTTTTTTTTTTTTTTTTTGTTTGTTTGTTTGTTTTTATTTTTATTTTTAATTTGTACTATATTTTTTGATATAATAATATCAATACAATAAAAAGTAAATTTAAGTCTTAGTACGAGGACAAAGGGAGTATTATTTTATCTTATATGATTATGTCAAAATATTATATAATTTTTTTTCGTTTCAAAACAATAGTTTCATTTTCATAAATAACTATATCATCGTAAAATTATTTTTATTTTTTCATTATTATTATATAATTGCCATTACTTTTTATATTATACAACGGCAAAATTCTTACTTTTTACCAACTATTAATATAATATAATATTTCTTAAATTTCGTGTCCAACACAATATTATTATACTTTTGGGACGGAGAGAATATTTAAATAAAAATAAAAATTAATATGTTATTTTATCAATTTCAAACTACAATATACTACTCTTATCATGTTCAATAACGATTAGGATGTGTTTATAATAAGGCTATCATTTTACAATACAATTCAATAGAGTGTTTACGTGTTGCATTTGCATTTTAAATTAGAAGTTGATTGAAAATGATTTATAATTTATAAATTATATTAATATAATTACTATTAAATGATTACTATTAAATTTATAATATAATATATTTGATGAGATATAAAATACTCCATATTTAGATATTTAAACAATTATATTTTAATAAAATATAGTATAATACTAATATTATTTTATAGAATATAAATGTAAATAAAATTATTAATATTTATTTATGATTAGTATAAATTTATTTTAAAGAAAAAATATTTTTTAAATATATATTAATATATTTATTTATTGAAAAAATACAAATAAAATATTTTAAGTAATAATATTTGGAAAAAAAAATTAAAAATATAATATCAATAAATCTAGACAGTAACCAAACACTCTCTAGTTATTCAAAGATTCTTTTCAAATATGTTCCCGTATTATTATTAGTTTGATTTTAATTTTTGATATAACAAAAAACAATGTATTTTATAAGAAATTATAAGTAAATATTCTGAATTTTTATTTTTATTTTTTTAAGGCATACAACTTTGAAATAAATTCCGAACATGATGACTTAAACTGATAAACACATTTATACCCACAGTAAACTCCAATGTTCGGTAGAAAGTTTTGGACGGGCTAAAACATATGAAATTACCTGACCTCAACTCAGCTCAACTCTGTTCTCCAAATAGGAATATGAATAAAATCACAGGCAAGGCATCGAAAAGTTCCATCGGCTACGAATTCATGAGCCTGTCCATCAGCAATTTGTGCACGCCCGGAGCATCAACAGTTACTGCAATCTTCACTGTAGGTTTATCCGACCATTCATTAACTTCCGCGAACCTTAAACAAACACATAAAAGTCGAATCAAAAGTTTGCGCAAATGTGCACATTATTGGTACGGTGAATATGGAGATCATGAGAATGGAATTTGTAAATGGGATTCATTCTTCTAGGTGCATTTGTTTATGCTTTCGTACCTATTTTCGCACAATACAATCAATAGTAAAATATTTGTCCGCCTTTAAAAGTTACATCCAATCACTACTATATTCAAAACTTAAAAAGAAAGAGAAAAAGATCAAATTTAGAATTTACCTAAGTATATATTTAAACATGACGAACCGACCTTATTCTGTACTCTATGTTCCATTGTACAGAAGTCGCAATGTTTTGTCACCCACGTAGGTATATGTTTCTTCGACATCTTCACTAGATAAAAACTCTAATTCAGGCTAGAAAGGTATAGCTCATCTATGGTTACCTGTGATTAGTCTTTCGGGTGAGAACTAAAATTTCACAATAAGATCTCAAAACTTGCCAATTCTTGCATAGTAGCCACGCCTCCGACTTAGAGAAGAATAATAGTGTGTGCTTCCAAAAGAAAAGGTTAGAATTAGTAATTTTGACACTTCTTAGATAGTTGTTCAACCTCTTTTTAGTGTCCTGACCAGTTATTATACATTTATACTCCCCCTCCAGTTATCTTGAATTTTCACAATAGCAAGTGCATAAGTGCAAACTAATGTGCTGAGTATCTAACTTCGCTGATTATGATACATTACAGACTATTCTATCTTTTATAACTGAAATGAGATTACTGAAAACTAAATCGTTTTTGAAAAATAAAAGAAATGCATTCAAGGTGCAAATTGTGAGAAGAAATTAGAGGAGCTAATATCATTAGTGAAAATAGTAGGCTTTATCCGACTGCATGATTATTAGGCAATAATATATTTCGATATTTATGATTAAATCATATGCTGGCAGTGCAAACGATGCTATGAAAACATGCCCATATATTCACAGCAGAAAAAAATAAAATAAAATTCTGTAATATTTAGTATAAGAAAAATAATAAATGATACTATTTAGAAAAATACAGAAAATGGAATAGGTTCAACAAATTGGGGGATTTAGTAAATTAGCAGCCATCGGTAAAAATTAGTAAATTAATGACATAATTGTTAGCTACAGCCATCAATATTTAGAGTTTCTTCCACTCTGATATAGTTCTTTAAACAATTGGACGCTTGTTTTACTCACAGACAGCATTATGCAATTTGGAGCTAGACATCACTGTATACTTGTATCATAGTTCTCATACTGTGTGTCGAATGCATAGTTACTGATCAATGATTTCATCATCAAAACCAATACATTAAGAAAATTAAGTTTTGAGGGTACAAAATTGTACCTTTTCTGCTTGTTATAGAATAATGTTAGACCCCTAGTGATGCCAACTGTCTGAACACGAACAACACCTTCTACATAGGTGATCAGTGATGGATTGACGGCAGCAAGAATGGTTGTTGGATCATGAAGATAGACACCTGCATTTAGATTGACACATTGTTTTAAAAAAAGTAAATAAATAAAAATAAAAATTTCATATCCATCTAATTATCACTTCACTCAAACCTTTTGTGCCATAGGACTCGCGATGGTATGAGAAGTATACATCAAAAATTTTGCACATATACCGAGCAAATGTTCCATTTGATGCTTCTAGCTTATCTTTGTCTGCATCTGAAAAGCCAATGAACAAAATGAATTTTACTGATCAAAGAGTCATAAATGCAAGCAACACATAGCAAGATTTGCAAAGTAAAAAATTCTTCTACTGCCTATCCACAAGAAAAGGAGAAAGAATTATGTTCGAAACTCTTGAATATTCAAATCTGTGTTTCAACAGTGGTAGGATCTTTCTCTACAGATTTAAGGAGCCTGTCCCTGAAAATGAGTTGCATTTCATCAAATGAAGGTTATGCATCAGTATTTTATCTTCGAAGTCTTCAAGACAAATTGTTAAGAATAAAAGCTAGTCATTAATAACCAACAAGGCAATCAAATCAATTTCACTTTGGCTATTGAAAAGAAATATAAAAAAGAAAAGATAAAGCCAAATTAGTCGTTTCCAAACAATAATCCCAATTTATGTTGTTGCATCAAATGATGATGAATGAAAGGCTGCAGTTTATTTTGTTTGTGGAAAAGAATGGATAAACTAAACGGCATCTATTAATGCACCATGATTATTAACAAGATAGTAATTTGTCATGAAGAAATACAGAGAAATAGATTTCAAAACTATTAACTATTGTTGCGGTATCCAATCAATAAATAGCAATGCCCATTATTAATAGACTCTATGATACTTAGGCGTCAAGCATCACCTAGACTAGGTTTACTTTCCAACAGCCATTAAAGTGGTAAAAGAAATAAGATCATTGTACATTTGTGTTTCTAAGCCATCAAATGATTCAAAGTAGGGATACCTGTTAAAACAACTTGATGTGTGACATTTATTCCAATAGCCAGAACATCAGCTCCACTAGTGAATACAATATCTGCCGCTTCAGGATCTCCAAAGATCTTGTTAACCAATCAGAACAAATGATGACACAAAATAATTAAAAAAAAAAAAAATCAAGAAAAGCAAGGGACTCACTAAAACGGAAACAAAAATGAAAATCGACTGACAACTTACATTTGCCTCAGCTGCAGGATTCACATTTCCATTTACAGAAAAGGCACCACCAAGAACAACAATTTGCCCTACATTTTTGGCAAACCGAGGATCTGCCTGTATAGCCTGCACAAATCCAAGTCTAAGAAAAACAACACCACAGCAGAGGCAAATGAGAAACTGATTAATAGATTTTAGTGAACTAACCAGAGCAATATTTGTTAGGGGGCCTAAGGCTACCACAGTGACCTCTCCTGGGTGAAGACCCACTTGTTCAATGAGAAACTCTACAGCAGATTGCTCGATCGGTTTTCCTTCTGGTGGAGGAAAGTTTTGATTTCCCAATCCATCCGTACCATGGACAAAATCAGCAATTCGAAGCTTTGTACCTTTCTTTAAGCAAAAAAATTATTTGCTTAATTTTTAAAGTTTCATAGTATTGTGAAGATAAAAAAGCAATATCTAACAAAGTACTAAGATGACAATAGAGAACATAAAGTATCATGCCGGTCCTCGACTAATCTACATAGATTGGCATTTGATGCTTCTTACTGAAGGAAGTGTAATGAATCCAGCTGTCTTTAAGATCCAATTTTCTGGCGAGGAATTGGCCCGACGGGTTTATTAGATTTCACGGAGTAGGACCTATTAACCAATGTTTAAGAGCAAACCTTACCATTGTTTGAGACCTATGAACTCAAACTTGACAGCAGGAGATTTCAAAACATCAAAGAAAGCTTTATACCCTAGCAGCCCCTATCCACCAGAATTTTCTTCAATATTTTCATTGATTAAAAAAATCGAGTTATTCCACTAACACTATCTACATTGCCCATCCTGTCCACATACTCCACTTTCAAGGAAACAACAGGAAGCAATTTTTTCTCCATAATAGAAGGAAGTTCTACACTGAGTCTTGTCTCCACAGAACAGATGAATTATTTTTGAATTAAATTAACTATGCAACATAAGCACCATAAGCCCGTATCAAAAGATAATGGTCAATATTAAAAGAATACATATGGATTTATCTAATCTCCATCAGGATACATACAGTGATCGTCACATGAGATCCTTCAGCCACAGGAATATCTGTCCTACCAGCGATCTCCAGCTGTATAAACATACCACAAAGAGTTGTTCATTGCCAAGAGGATAAACTCCTCAATTAATAGTTAATAATGCAATTAACAGAGACCTAGCAATAGTTATGGATTCATTCCTATATAAAGTATTACTATCTCACACCCTTTTCTATCATATATTGATACCTCAAAAGACCATATTAGTTTCTTGCTCGAAAACACCATTTTTGCATTATTCAACAGCATTTCTATTTTTGTTCCAAAAACCATAACATCTACAGCCTAATTTTCATCATAAACATATGGTTTGTTATTTTGTGTTTTCAACTTCATCTTTTACTATTCAATCTTTTATTTTCCCTCCGTAACCCTCACATTCAACACCAAATTTTCATACAAAACATCACATCAAACAACTATTTTCATCTAAAGATATAAAATAATACTAAGCACAAAATAAAAACAAAAACACAAAAGAATGCACCCATTATATCCAATAATCATTTTCATTTAAAAAATTTCAGCATCCAAATTTCCAGAACAAAACCAAGACACAACTAAAGACACCCACAATTTCCTTCGTCCACTTTATTATTCCTAAAACCATGAAGGATAAATCCATAAGAATAGCAATAGTAAAAAAGTTTCTCAGAGTTGTAATTTTAATTGAATTTTAAAATATATAAATAAAATTGCGTGAAGCAGATTGATATCTGTGTTATCTAATGTTTGCTTCTGAATTAATCGCCCAAATCTCCAGTGGCAGATGATGCACAAGGTCCGTAGTATCTATAAGAATAATTAAATTCAATGAAACAATTTAAAAAACCACGAGTAGGATTAATCACACATATCACCATTGCTGTGCAGTGCTGTGCTTCCAAGCAGCTGAGAAATTCCCTCAATTAAATTAAATTTAATCCAAATTAAAGAGAACAGAGCAATGGAATCAACAACAACAGCAGATTTAGCTAGTTAGTTACCAAATGCAAAGCGTTTCTGGTGGCGAGGGTAGTGTAGACATTGCCGTAAATGGTGGTGAGTCCAATCACTTCAACTTCCGGCGATTTCAGAGCCACGAATATCGCCATGGCATCATCTGATCAACCAAATTACAAAATCGAATCAGCAGTTCTTCTTCATCGCAAATGAACTAATCCAATCGCATAATCTAAAATTACCAACGCCAGGATCGGTGTCGATGATGATCTTCTTGCGTTCCGTCATTGATCAATTATCAACCCGAGAATTAAGTTGTGGAACCCTCAATCGAAATTCAACGGGGAATCAATCTGAATCGTTACTCTAGAGGGATCCAAATGATATGCCAACGAGCAATCAGGGATTTCCAGTTACTAAAAGATGTGTACTTTCATTTCATTTGTATTGAATTATTTTTACCTAATATTTTAATTAAAAATATATTGTCATGGACCATAATATATAATTTATTCTTTTATTTTTTAAAATAAAATTATATAATTTAATTATATTTTAAAATTAATAATCAATATTTTATTATTTTAATTAAATTATTTAATTATTTTAATTTAATCTATAATCATTTTTATTATATCGTACTTATTTCTGCTGGTTCACTTGATTACTTACTAAAATCAATAAATTAGGGAGATTGAGAGAGTAATTTTTATAATAGAAAAGTATGTAAGATAATTTGATATTTTTACTTTTAGAAATTGCAAATAAAATAATGATATATTTTTTAATTAGCATTAAAATATGAGTAGTTTGATATTTATTTATAAAATACTTTTATTACAGTATTAAAAAGAAACGTATACTTTTAGTTTGGATAAATAAAAATGGTATTTTAAAATAAAATAGAAGGAGTATAATATATATATATATTCATAAAATATTACTCTCTTTAGTTTAATTTGTCCACTATTCTATTTTTGTCCATCTCATATAATTTGTCAATTTTTTTTAAATACAATTATACATTTTATTTACATTTTTAAATTCATAATTTATGTATATTTTTATTTTAATTAAACTATTTAGTCATCTTAATCTTAATCTTAATTTAAAATTATTTTTATTTAATAATAATTAATTTTACTAATACACTTCTTAATTACACAATATCTAAAACTCCGTACCTAATCCAAATGGAACAAATTAGCAGAGACGAAAGAAGTATATTTTATATTACGGAACTCTGATACCTCGTAAAAAAAAAAAAAAAAAAAAAAAAAAAACATTTGAAACTAAAATACTAAATAAGTAGATCCATTATTCCCTCTACCAGTCTTTTAAAATAGGGTTGGTTGACTATATTATTAGATAAATAAATAAAAGATGTCGTAAATTTTTTAGGTGATACAGTTATTTACATAATTTATAATGATATCAAAATCTTAAGTTTTAAATTTGTTATATTATTTGTACATGACTATCTAATTTTAATAAATTGGGTCCGGCCAGACATGGCCCTATCTTTGGCCCAAAATTTTTTGGGCCCATTTTTCCGCCCAAATACCAATTTTTTTATGTTAAATTTGAATGGAATTTTCAATATCTGTCTATTTTTGTTCCATCTTGTCGATAAGGATAGTCCCCCAAATGTGACACACGTAAGAAGAGCTGGATCAAGAGTTTTATAGCTACTTTATCACATTAATTCGATCATACTTTTAACAAAATAGTAAATTAATATTTCCTTCGTTAACAAATTTATGAAAGTTTGCAACAACACACAAATTATGAATTAACAGTATTTTAATATTAAAATATAGTATGTAAAAAATGAATTAAGTGTCTGTATGTTTGAGAGATAGATTTTGAAATTTGAATATTAAAATTTTTAAATTTGAATAGTTATATAATATAATATAATATAAATATATGTATTGATATAATATTTTAAATGTAAAATTAATTTTTAGTATAATATATATAGTGAAAAAAAGGTATTTGATTTGATATTTTTGTAGAAATTGTTTTTAATAAATAGTTGAAAGTTGTGGAAGTTTAATAAACAACACACCCTAGGAGTATTCTGAGAATTTTTTTTTTTTTTAGTTACAAATTGGTAATTAAAAGTTGATGGGGGAAGTAATTAAAAAATGTAATGGTAAATTATTACTCTGTTCATTCTAATAGAAAATATACATTTTGTTCTTTTAAAGTGGATTAAGAAATGCTACCTCCGTCCCAGTTAAATTGTCCTATTTAGCTTATGTACGGAGTTTTAGGTATCGTGTAATTAATAAGTGTATTAATGAAAATAATTATGATTTGAAAAAAATAATTATAGATGAAGATTAAGATGACTTCATAGTTTAATTAAAAAATATATAAATTATGAATTTTAAAATATAATTAAAGTGTATAATTATATTTTAAAGAAGAAATGACAAATTACGTGAGACTTACGACAATAAAAATATTGGACAAATGAATGTACAAGTGACTTTTGCCAATTTTTGCTTTTGAAAGTTCAATTTTTTATATTTTTATTTTTGTAAAAGTTAAGTTACATTAAATTGGAATGAAGAAAATATTTGTTAAATTAGAGATAATAGAAAGTTCTTTATTATAAATAGAATCTGACCTTATCCTCTATCCCATTAACACACTCTATAATGAATATAACATTGATTATAAATAAAAATAAATTGTACATGAATGAAAAAAAAACCATAATTCGAAAATACATATACAATTCCAAAAATATAATGGAAAACAAATTACATCTCAAAAATGATAAAAGAATACAAGACAAAGTTTCGGATTCAGTAAGCTTGCCGGCAAACCGGCGTCAAAGCAACAGTGGTAATATCAATATCAATGTTAATATCAAGATTCCTCTTTCCATAATTTATCGCCAGAATATTCAGCTACTGTAAGAGATTCCGAACATTGGGGTTGGAGTTGGGATTGCACCTCATCAGTATTAACAACGACTGAGCTGTCCAAAGACTCCTGATCATGAGTATTTACAATAGTCTCCATCACAGTATTATTATTTCGATTTTGCATGTTAGGATCATCCATCGTCGGCATCTGACCGTGAGGATACCATGGTTGGTCTAGGTCATTCATTAGTCTCTCCCAAGATTCTTCCTAAAGAAATGGTGGGGCAGATCAAGAAAATTTTCATCCAAATCAAGGGTCTTCGCAGCTGCAGGTTGCACTTGCAGCCGAGGACACGATGGCTCTGCAATCGGCTGCTGATCCCATACATTATAATTAGTATTTGCGTTATTCTCTGTCGAATTATTCCTCGGCACATTAGAAGGAGAATCGCTCGGGATTTGGACTTGGGGGCGGTCGTCTTTGGTGTAGGACGGGGAAGCATCCGACCAAACATTACAAGGCGCCATCTGACTACAGTGACGATACAATATCGTTTTATTCATTGAATTCTGCTGCATCGGCATCGTAGTAGTACTGCAATGTTGTCCATTTAAGCCGATTTTCGTTACCGAAATAATATTTCTATTTGTTCCTTTGGGAAGGGAGTTCAGAAAAGTGTCTGATCGAATGAAACTCTAACAACAGTTATCTGGTTTTTGGAACTCATGAGTTTATGACAATAATAATAATAATAATAATAATAATAATAATAATAAAATAAATTATTGAAGGTGAACAGCTAAAACGCAATAGTTCACGTCACACACTATCTCAAATCAAACTCACTCTTGTTAAATTTGATTATAAGTGAAACATATTTATAATATCAAAAAGAATATTTTAGATTATTAAACATTTTTCATATCTCTAGAATATTTATCTTTTTGTTTTTTTTTTCTCTACCATATTCTAAAATTTTCTTTATTAGAAGTGAAAGATATTTATAATATCAAAAAGAATATTTTAGATTATTAAACATTTTTTATATCTCTAGAAAATTCATCTTTTTGTACTTTTTTTTTTCTCTACCATATTCTAATTTTTTTTTATTTTACATATTCTTGTATTAAAATTTTTTTGGAATTAAATATAGTTGTATGAAATTGTTCTTAATATTAAAAAATAACTTAAATGTTTTGTTTTAAGAATATAAATTACATGTAATATATATTTTTATATGAAAATTGTTATAAAATTAGCTAATACATGCATGGTGGGAAATTAGGCCTAAGTTAAATGAATATATAGTTTGTAGAATTTTAACAAAATTATACTGTTCATCCAATTTTTTTCCCCCAAAAACATCAAATCAAACACCTATTTTTCATTTTTTATATTATACTAAAAATTAATTTTACATTCAAAACATCACATCAATACCTATTTATATCACATCATACAACTATTCAAATTCAAAATTTTTACTATTCAAATCCCAACTCAAAATCCAAACTCCCAAACAAACACACCCTAATGAATATATTGGGGTGTGTTTGTTTGAAGGATTTTGGCAGATTTCCACTATTCATCCAATTTTTTCTCCCCAAAAACATCAAATCAAATACCTATTTTTCATTTTTTATATTATACTAAAAATCAATTTTACATTCAAAACATCACATCAAACCCTATTTATATCACATCATAAAACTATTCAAATTCAAAATTTTTACTATTCAAATCCCAACTCAAAATCCAAACCTCCAAACAAACACAAGTTAAAAAGAGAGTTAATTCAACAGTAATAATTCATCAATTTACCCAATTATATTAATAACCTTATAACCTTATCTAGTGGTAATTATTATTGTCTTAAATTATATTTAGACATATTTTATTTTCTAATATTTCATAAATAAACTCATCATATTGTCTCTCATCCATCCATTTCCTAAATCATTTTTTTTTTCTTTAAATCTTATATATATATATATATAATTTCAACCATAGTTGTTAATTGTCTATGGTATTATCAGCCAACCTCTAAAATACTATAGTAAAATAATAGATAGCGGGATGATTGCTATTTAATTTTAAAGAATTTTAGAATATATATATAAAAATATTACAAATACAAATTTATAATGAAAATAAGGATAAATTGATTTTTCGGTCACGTAACTAAACTCATTTATAATCGTAGTCTCAAAACTGGAGTCTGTCGAAAATTAGTCTCATAAATAAAAAATTTTCACACTTTCAGTCCTTCAGCGCTGGAGATGGCTACGTGGCACCGCGTTGCTCGCCACAAATTTGTTACTGGGGATTGATTATAAAACAACACCTTCCTGTCTTGACATTCGTGCCTATATATTCACATGTATGTTAATCAATCACGTGTGATTTCCTTTTGTGCAAATATGTATCAACTTTTCCACCTAAATGAATCATTAATTTTTAAACGCATAAGGTGGTTAAATTTCAATCCATTCAATTTATCTATATGGATGTCTCTATTTTTGAATTAAATAAATAGACAAATGTTATTTTTGAATTAGGAATAAATAATATAATATATTTTATAAATTGTTTGTTTGAAACAATTATGTTGCGAAAAAGTATATCAGTTTGTTTCATATATTATAAGGACGTTGATTGACCTAAAGGCAAGTCAACGATTAAGTAGTTATATGCATCTTTAGTGACATTGATCGTGGTGATATAATTTGGTTATTTGTGTGTGAATAATAGATCTGTGTAAATACTGAGTATTGTTTGGCAGACTACGTTATTGTCAACATTCGATTGTGAAAACAAGTCTATCACTGGTGAGTTAGTAATTTATCCAAAGACAATTTCTGATATTGTTCGATAAATTGTGATAAGATTGCTAGTTTATTTTATAAATTAACATACGGAACATTCAATTTTTTATAGACATTTAGTTGCTTATACGTATTCTTTATTTTTTATGGAATCAAACTCGTAATCATTGAACGTAACTCTGATTTTGATTTGGTTTGAGAAAATATAAATTCATTAATAATGTTTGCTGCGTTTTGACGGTGAAGATCAAATATTTGATGTTGCCAAAATAGCTTCTCTTATATGAAATATTTACTTGATAACATAAGTGTTTATGTGTATTTTAATTAATGTGATTTTTTTCGGCCAAAAGACAGTTGGTAATTGATAGAATGAAATATGAATCAGCGATAAGAATACAAGACAGTTTTTTTTGATTAGGTAAACTTGCCGGCAGACCGGCCGTCAAAGCAACAGTGGTAATTTCTCATCAGTGTTTGTTTGGGAGATTGAATTTTGACTTGAGATTTGAATATTACAAATTTTGAATTTGAATAGTTGTATTATGTAATATAAATAGATATTGATGTGGTATTTTAATATAAAATTAATTTTTTAGTATAATACAAATAGTAAAAAAAATATTTGATTTGGTATTTTTTTTAAAAATTCTTTAATAAATAAATATAAATTTGTGAAAGTTTAATAAACAAACATACCCTAGGTATTATGAGAATTTTTTTTAAATGAATTGGTCATTAAAAGTTGACGGCTAAGTAATTAAAAAATATAGTGGTAAATTATTAGGCAGTTCATTCTAGTGAAAAATATACATTTAATTTTTTTAAAAGAAATAATAATATAATATTTTATTGATTAGTAAAAATATATAAGATAATTTTGAATTTTTCTTATTTTAAAAAAAATACAATTTTTTTTTTAAATTTTTTTGTAAACTTTAAGTTACTGTTGGGACTTCCGTTTGCGGATATATAAATAATAGCTTAATTTTCCTAACAATTCAAACTTTTAAGTGAGATGATCATTAACATCCAATATGTATCAGAGCCTAGGTTATTGGTGTAAAAAATAGAATAGACATAATTTTAAGAATAATAATCAATATAAAATTTATTCAAAATAAAAATAAATAATACAGGAATAAGAAAGCCATAATCGATGAAAATACATAATACAATTCAAAAAATATAATGGAAAACAAATTATATCGGAAAAATAGTATAAGAATACAAAGACAAAGTTTTCTTCAGGTAAGCTTGCCGGCAGACCGGCCGTGAAAGCAACAGTGGTAATATCAATATCAATTTAATATCAAGATTCCTATTTCCATAATACATCTACCGTAAAAGATTCATTGCCGAACCATTCGGGTTGGAGTTGGGATTGCACCTCATCACTATTAACTACGACTGAGCTGTCCAAAGGCTGATCCTGATCTTGATCATGAGTATTTACAATAGTCTCCATCAAATATTATTATTTTGATTTTGCATGTTAGGATCATCAGTCGTCGGCATCTGACCGTGAGGGTTGGTCTAGGTCATTCATTAGTCTCTGACAAGATTCTTCCTCGAAGAAATGGTCCGGCAGACCAAGAAAATTTTCATCCAACTCAAGGGTCTTTGCAACTGCAGGTTGCACTTGCAGCCGAGGACACGATGGCTCTGCAGTCGGCTGCTGATCCCATACATTATAGTTAGTATTTGCATTATTCTCTGTCAAATTATTCCTCTGCACATTAGAAGGAGAATCGCTCGGGAGTTGGAGTCGGGGGCAGTCGTGTTTGGTGTAGGACGGAGAAGCATCCGACCAAACATTACAAGGGGCCATCTGACTACTGTAGGGATACAATATCCTTTGATTCATTGAATTCTGCTGCATCGGTATCGTAGTAGTCGTAGTACTGCAAGGTCGTCCATCTAAGCCGATTTTAGTTACCGAAAGAATATTCTCCGAAATTGAATAGACATTTCTTTTTTCTTCTGGTCGGAACGCAGGCCGAGGCTGAGGCTGAATCATCTCCAAAGACAGTACCCTCTCAAAGTGATTGTGCTTGTTTCTTATCACTTCTTTTCCGGCCTTCAATTTGAGGCGGTATTTTTGCAAATGGCTCGAGATATGTTGCCTTGTCAACCATGGTGTATTCATCGCCTTCTCTATTAACTTTGGCGTAGCTTCTGAATAACAAAAATAAATAAAACAAACCAAAACCTAGTTAGTTAAATAATTGATAAAACCCATCCAATTAAATAAGATTCAATAATTAAGATGAATATGAATATGAATACGAATGTACCATCGATTCCTCCGAGCTGTTGTATCACTTCACAGAACTTGTCGTGGAGCTCATCATTCCATAATACTCTCTCCTTCTTGGGGGAAGCCTCTCCTTGTTCGTAACTACTTAATTCTCTGTCACTTCTTTTTCTCTTGGACGACGACGAGGGACCTGCATGGACGAATTCATGTCCATGCTGCTCTTCAGTCACCAATTTGGGCTGTTGCTGCTGCTGCTGCTGTTTCCCGATCACATATTGCCACAAGTATCTCGCTTCATTCTCCTGGATTGGCTTGGGATAGTAAAATGCAGAATTACCATCCACCATTTGGATCACCTTGCTTTCCGAACCATTGTCGGACATCACTGCATATATATACATAAATCAGTTGCCATACATCAAAACTTAACTAGGAGGTGATTATATTAATTAATTGAGGAGACAGACGATACTTACTTATTACTCTAACATTCATCACAATTGCGACGTAGGCGAGAAATTTGCTAACGTCGAGACCAGGAAGGTCGGCATCGCATATTATCAAGTCGAAATCTTTTTCATTCTTCAGCCGTTGCAACATCCCTTGCATTGAACTACACGGGCACACTGGAGACATCCAACAATTATATCCACAGTCAGAAATCGAAATCCAAAAAACAGAAACAAAAAAATATTACTCCCTGCGCCATCCAATTCTATTTCTATTTCCTTTGAGATCCTATATTCTATATGGAATCTATAAAAGAAATGAAAATAGAAATGGATGATAGAGAAAGAAATAAAATACATCAAGAATAATGCATTGTCACCTAAATAGTTATACTTGAGAAGATAACTGGTCAGAACATCCAAAGCAGTAGGATCCATGTCTACAACTAGGACTTTCACTGGGAAAGGAATAGAAAAATCCATACTCATATTTTGTGTTTCAAGTCTCTGTAAAGAACAACTTCAGATTAGGCTTTTCCAAATTCTCCAATTTGTATTAACGTGCGACTTCAAATGTAAAAGAGTTGTCATTCTATACCTATATATAGACACTAATTATTATTATTATTTTAATCTTAAATAATTTAATATAGTAAATATTTGGAAAAAAAAACGGTAAAAATAAGTTTGTTTTGAAATAGAATATATTGAATTATGAATATTTAATAACAAAAGAAAATCTAAACCCTATTGGATAAAATAAAAAAACGTAAACCCAAATTGGAATTTAGTAACTAACTAACTAACTTCTTTCATTACTTCTTATTCGAAAATAAATAAATTTATTTAAATAAATAAATAAATAAACATACATAACCCAACAATATTATTACATATTTTACCAATACACTTTTCGTTCTAATTGAAATTATTATTTTTTTATCATTTTTGTTGGTTTTATTTAAAAATATTTATTTTTTAATAAGGATAAAAATATTAAAATTATCTGTTAATATTTTGGTCCTATCCGACGCCATGACCCGTGCCCAATTTGTAATCCAAACCATTTAACTCGGATCCAACTCGTTTAAATTAGATTTTTGCTTTCAGATATATAGAGTATCGTTGAATTATAAATATTTTTAATTACCATAAGAAGAAGAACCTAAACCCTAATATTGATTTATTAACTAACTTACTAATTCCGCTGCTGCTCATCCTATTGCTGCTCGCCTTGTCCCTTCCATTTCACTTTAAGGAGTCGTCAAACTCTTATTTACTACGTTTGTATTTTCCATCAACACATATGAAAATTTATATTGGTGAGCTCGGCGGAACCGGCCTCCAAATTTTTGGAAATTGACCGTCGATATACTTTTACTGATTTAACAGTGTTTTTTTTCAATTAATTTTAATATTTTAAAAAATAAATTAGCATAATTATATTATAAAGATATATGTCTACACTAGAAAAAATTTAGTAAAACGGCTGGGCTGGTGCCCCCTCGAGCCTCTCTTTAGATGCGCTACTATCGGTGAAATTAAATGATAAAGTAGGCAAAGATTCATTCAAACAGCTACGTAGACGTAAATTAAACTTGCAAACATCCAAGTCCGGAAGGTCGCCGTCAAAATAAAAAGATTATTTACATGTAATAATATGTTTATCGATGCTCAAATGTTGATAAAATGCAAACGTAGTACACATCAATATCACTACCAAATGTTTACTAATACAATTTAAAGAATACAAGAGAGACACAATCCTGTCCGAAATAATTTGTTATAGATATATATATATATATTTTAAAAATAAATAAACACGCAATTAAAAGTATTTGCAAAATAATTCTCTCTGAAAGCAACTCCTAGGCTTGACATCTCTGGCCACATTCCTCCGGTGTTAGCGCAAGTACATGTAGGTAACAAATAAAAAGAAATATTATGAAAAATAGATAAAATGTGACGTGATAAGTAAAAAAAACAATAGCAAATCAGTTATTATTTTTTTAAAAAATTAAAATAGTAATGAAAATTGTGATTAATTTTAGTATTATTTATTGTTATAAATACATAATAAATTTTAATTCTAACAAAATTATTAGTATTATTATAAAGTATATACTTAATTTATTTATTTTTCCTACACATCCATTCCGCGCTCAGATTCTTCCTCTTTCTCACTTTCAGTACTGTTCCGTCCTACTTATAAAGCGAATTGGATTTTAATTATTTTTAAGTGAATGAGCCAACCACGCGGACTACCGTATTGGAAGTGGGTTAATTCGTATGCCAAATAAATATAATTTTAATTATGTTAGTTTTTTTTAAATTTTAAATAAATTTATCTATTTTTTTATTTTAATTTCTTTGAAATTGATTTATTTATTTTATTTTTAGTAATTGTGCTTATTATAATTAAAAATTCTTACAACCTATGTATTATTACAACAAAAGTAATTATCATTATTCAAATAATACCTATCTATTGTTTAATATAAGAATAATACCTTTTTGAAAGATTTATAAAAATAATACCTATTTATTGTTTAAATATTTTCTATTAACAAATTTTTAATAAAATATCGATCTATGATATTTAAAATTTTGATTACAATTCCAAACACAAATCACTATTATTCACTTTACACGTTTCGGTAAAAATAAATTATTTTTTCATACAAAATATTATACTACCTCCGTTCCGCAACAAGAGTACCATTTGTTTTTTCTACGTAAAATTTTGAATATTAATATTATATTGACTGAAGTTGAAAAGACAAATTCTCCGGCTAGTACGGTGTAATATAAAAATAATGATATTTGTGTAATATATCGTAAGTTGTAATTATATTTATTATGTTAGATAATTAGTACAATTATTAAATTAAAAAATTGTAGTCTTGTTTTGAAACAGACCAAAATATAAAATAATATCATTCTTACGGAACGGACAAAATATTAAAATAATATTTAAATAAAAATTTAAATCAATACCTTATTTTGGTTTATGATTTCTCCATTTTATTGTTAAAGTAAAATAAAGGTTTTTATATTAAAGTAAAATAAGGTTTTCATATTTTGGATTTGTTTATTTGTGTGCTTTTTTTTTTCTTGTTATAGTATTCTTATAAATGTTATAAAAAATATATTTTTCTTTTTGGTTTTTTTGCTTTGTGTTTTATAATAGATGTTTTTTTGATGTCACGAAAGAATTATATTAATAGTATAAAAAATTATATATTTATTGTGAATAATTAATTTTTTTAAGTAAATCAAATACAATGTATGTATTATATATGGCGGGTTAATGTATATATATTGTAATTTTTAAATAATATTTATAAAAAAATTGATGCCATAAAAAAAATAAAGTGAACAATGTCGGACAAATTTGAGCTACACTAAATAAGTGGAGTATTATATAGCACACTTTATTGAGAATGCTTGATAAAATTCAAATTCATAATTTTATTTTCATTTTATCACACCAATTCAATTGATATTTTTAATTCAATAATAAAGTAGTAAAATCAAATAAAATTCATTGTAAATAAAATTAATTATACATAAAAAACTACATAATTGATTGAAATAAATACATATATATAATTTCCAAAATATGATAGAAAATAAATTAAATCTAAAAAATATATAATTATTAATATATTAAACATTTATTAGTTTTATATTTTCTACACAATTTCTCCTAATGTTATAAAAAAAATTTTCAAATTATTTTACAAAATAAACACACATGTCTCTTTTCTTATCTTGCAGTCAGACCGGCAGTCAAAGCAACCGTCCTAATATTGTACCACAAGTTTAGGAGTACTTTAGTTAGCAGATGACTATTGCAAATTTGTACCAGAATTTAAAATACAATTTAATTAGGTGAAATAATAGTAGAATAAAACTCAAATTAATTAATAATAAGGAATCCAAAAACAAATTAACAATTAAGATATTAAGGCTAAATGCAAGTTTTGGGAATTAAAATCAATAACCAAAACAAACAGCACCTTAATTTAATTGAAACCGCTTCCCCGTTCTATGAATGAAATTAAACGCAGATTCCATTTTGAAAAATAATACTTCCTCTGTCCACAAATTAATGTGCTATTTTTTTTTTTTTAATTTGGGACGTCCAACCACTATTGTCATATTTCATTTTTTAAACACAAATTTTACATTTTTACCCTCCATTCATTTATTACTTTTAATGTTTACAATACAATTAAGGACAAATTTGTCAATTCATAACAAAAGACAATCACCTAAACAATCGTGCAAATATACTTTAGGATAATAAAAATTGATCGGAGGGAGTAGTAATGAGCTTAAATAATATTACCGTAATTATCCAAAAATAACAATAAGATTGCGATAAGATTGCATCCTTATTAATATATATAACCCTCTTCCTTGTATAACTTGAATTTGTTTTTCACCAAGACCTCAAACACAAATTTGAATTTGTTTTTCACCAAGACCTCAAACACAAAATATGAGTATGGATTTCTGTATTCCCTTTCGAGTGAAAGTTCTAATTGTAGATACGAATCTGACTGCCTTGAATGCTCTGTCAAATTATCTTCTCAAATACGACTATTCAGGTGAGAATACATCATTGTTGATGTACAACCTCCCTTCCACGTCCAATTCCGTTTCCATTATAAATCCTACTAAATTCCTTCTGCATCCAATTTTGTTGTCATTTCCTTTGTAAGTCCCACATTCTATGTGAGATTTACAAAAGAAATGAGAACATAATTGGACGGTGGAGGAAGTAATATTTTTTTGTTTAAGTTTTTCGATTTCCAATTCGACCGTGAAAATAACTGTTGAATGTGTGCAGTGAACATGTGTAGTTCAATGGAAGGGATGTTGAATTGGCTGGAGAAAGAAAAAGATTTCGACTTGATAATATGCGACGCCGACCTTCCTGGTCTCAATGTTAGCAATTTTCTCGCATACGTCGCAACTGTGATGAATCTTAGAGTAATAAGTAAGTATCGTCTCCTCAATTATTTATTTCAATTAATACAATTACCTCCTAATTAAATTTTGATATGTCGGACTGCATATTCAACTGATTTATGTATATATGCAGTGATGTCCGTCAATGGGTCAGAAAGCAAGGTGATCCAAATGGTGGATGGTATTTGTTCATTTTACTACCCGAAGCCAATCGAGGAGAATCAAGCGAGATACTTGTGGCAATATGCGATCGGGAAACAAAATCAGCAGCAGCAACAGCCCAAATTGGTGACTGAAGAGCAGCATGGACATGAATTCGTCCATGCAGGTCCCTCGCCACCGTCGTCGTCCAAGAGAAAAAGAAATGACATAGAATTAAGTAGTAATGAAGAAATACCGTACGCAGAGTCTTCGTCCAAGAGGGAGAAACGGTTATGGAATGACGAGCTCCACAGCAAGTTCTGTGAAGCAATACAACAGCTGGGAGGAATCGACGGTACATTTACATTCATATTCATGTTCATGTTCATCTTAATTATTAAATCTCATTTAACTAACGAACTAGGTTTTCATTTCTTCTATTTATTTTTTGTTTTCAGAAGCTACGCCAAAGTTAATAGAGAAGGCCATGAATATACCAGGGTTGACAAGGCAACATATCTCGAGCCATTTGCAGAAATACCGCCTCAAATTAAAGGCCGGAAAAGAAGCTATTAAAAAGAAGCACAATCACTTTGAGAGGGTACTGTCTTCGGAGATGATTCAGATTGAGCCTCAGCCTCAGCGTGCGTTCCAACAAGAAGAAAATAGGAATGCCTATTCAATTTCTTCGATTGGCGAGCAAACTCTTTCGGTAATGAAAATCGGTGTAAATGGAGGACCTTGCAGTACTATTACTAGTACGATGCCCCTGCAACAGAATTCAATGAATCAAAGCATATTGCATCCTTACAGTAGTTGTCCGATGGCACCTTGTCATGTTTGGTCGGATGCTTCTCCGTCCTACACCAAAGACGACTGCACCCAACTCCAAGTCCAACTCCCGACTGCTGATTCTTCTAATGTGCAGAAGAATATTAATTATGCATCGTTGGATCAGCCATCCTGTCCGATGCAGTTGCCGCTAGCTGCTTACCAAGGAGAGGCCGTTACTTTGGATGATTTTTTGGATGATGATTCACCGATAATTGATTCTGAAGTTTTCGAGAAGCTATTAAATGATCTTTGGGGTGATCAGAATGCTGTTGCGGCTGCTGCCAATAGCCATCAGTGCCCTCAATCAGTCCAACTACCGACGATGACGACGACAGTGGCTGATCCTAACATGCAAACTTCAAATATTGTAAATACTGACGATGATGATGAGGTGCAACCCCAGCCCTAACCCAATGCTTGGACGGACGGAGCTTCCAGAAGATGATATGTTTGCGGATTGCATGGCCGATAATTTGATATAAGTGAATGATCCTTTTTAGGACATGATGTTCATAAAATTGTATACAATATATATATATATTAAGAGACTTTGTCTTGTTTTCTTATACCATTTTTATTTTTGATAAGATGTAATTTGTTTCCTATTATATTTTGGGAATTGTATATTTATTTTTTCATCAATTATGTTTTTTTTTTTTTTTTAATTGTGTATAATTCAATTTTATCTATTTTAAATTTTATATTGATTAGTGCTAAATTATTATTTTATTGTAAACATTATTCAGTTGGTGTGATAAGGTGTGATTATAAGATCATAAGATCAAATCTTATTAATGCATTCTCAATTATGTCTTTACAATTTCTTTGATGTAGTTTATTTGATTGTGTAGACAACAAAAATACAAATAAACATAATTTAACAACTTTGTTTTGATGGCTATTTAATTAAATCTTAAGATTTTATTTATTAAAAAAAAGGAAAGAATTTGATAATTTAAATAAAGTTATTAAATTTTGAAAATAAACAATATTTTAAAACTATTTTGTATATATTAAAAACTAAAAAATATAATAAAAGATATAAAAGAGTTTCTTATTTAAGTACTAAGCCATGAGAGATATTTATTTTCTTATCTCACATCGACAAAAAAACCTAATATATATAGGAAACCAAAGTATATAGTCAAAAGAAGAGCATGGAGCTACGTACTTACCTGGACGGGGTCGATGGGCGATCAACAAGGTCCATGGCCTAGAGTGGTAACCTCCATTGCACTCCAAAGTCGGAGGGGAACTCGCCTATGGTCGGCCTAAAGTGGTCGAGCCTGCGTCATAATTTGTGGCAGCGGGACCTGCGTTTGCGCGGCCCCTACCAATCATAGTGTTGTAACTTGTGAGCTGATTTATTTATCATCCTTATAATAGAGTGATTTTTTGTGATGGTTGAGAACATATATAGAAGTAATTATTGAAAAATTGAAACAAATATGTGATTTTGTAAAATGTGTTTGAGGTCTTAGCTAATTTTATCTATCCCACATCGGAAGATCTCTATTATCCGAGTTTAATCACTTTTTTCTTTTTTAGATTAGTCTTCCAAAAGAAGGGTTCTCTTGATATTGTGAAGATAATTCGTTGTGTATTTGTTAAGTTCTACATTGTCATTTACGGAAGCCAAAATGCAATGCCTCGAACTTGTGAATCGAGAAAATAGTGTGACCCAAGCCATATTGTAAAGTATAAATATCTGCACATATACATCAATGCGTGTAATTTGCACAACTTTTTTCATAAGTTATTTCTGGAATGTGTACTTGCATGAGAAGTTAGGGTAGACACAAAACAAGGCCGGAGTAAAAAATGTGACCTGTAAAACAGCCACATTCACGAGGACTACAAAAGGTTTAAGGATCAAGACATGGGTGACGCTTGGAAATGGATTCGTCCAGGACATTGTGTTTCAACATGCGACTATGGCCAATGTCAAGAACCCTATTATCATCGGCCAAAATTATTGCCCAAAACACCAAAAACTGTCCGAATCATGTAAGATACAAATGGAAACAAAGTCATATTCTTCGTCATCATCCCATCCGAACTTTGCGTCAAATTTGGCATGGTTTGGAGTTAACCCACGCCAAATTAACCAATGCGGTAAGTAGTATAAATGACACTGAATTGGAGATAGTCTAAACAGACAAGATGTTTTCTTTGGATTAGAGAATAAAAAAGAGGAAATTTAAGAGATAGCAAAATTCTAAGCCAATTATGATATGCACAATTATCATAAAAATAAATTAATTTATCTCACCCGAAGTCACATTTAAATTAATATTCAAACAAAAATCAAAATCAGGATTATTAAAAAAAAATTAAGAAAATTCAAGAGATAAGCAAGAGCTTAGGCCAATTATGGTGTGCACAGTTTTTATAAAATAAATTTATTTTATCATCTCAGACAACATTCCATCTAAATTAATATCAAGACAACATTCCATCTAAATTAATATCAAGCAAAAATCTAAAAAAATCTCCGCCAAAACACACCCACTCAATATTTTTGGTAACTTCGGTACTTTCAATAAAAATATTCTAACACCACAATTGTTGCCATGGTCGATTTATTACATAAAATTTTATTATCTACAGATGATATATATATATATTGATATATTTTTTAAATATTTTAATCATAAATATAAATAAATTTAATATAAATATAAATGTATATACTCCCTCTGTCCCGGAAAGAGGTTGCCGTTTATTTTTTGCACGTAGATTTTTTAATATTAGTATTATAATAAATTGTAGTGAAAATGACGAAAATACCCCTATTAGTATTGTGTAATATAAAAGTAATGGCATTTGTGTAATATAGTGTAAGTTGGAAGGGTATTTATTATGTTAAGTAGGTAGTACAATTACTAAATTATGAAATAATAACTTTGTTTTGGGACGGACGAAAATGGAAAATGACAATCTTTCAATGGGACGGAAGGAACATATAATTTTTTATTCAGGTGAAAAAAAAAAAAAGATGATATATATGGAAGAAAGAAAATGTAAATTAAAGGAATGTAGATACTTTTATGAGCATCTTGATTGCAGGTGGTCCTAAGTAAATAGAAATGGAAAAAAAAAAAAAAAAGAATTCACATATATATTTGGATATATATTTATAAAACAATTTTTTTTTAAAAAAATAGATGTAATAAGGTTAAGAATGTTTTTAAGCTATTAAAATTATTAAAAAGACATATTACTAAAGTAATTGTATTGTCTATTAAAATTATATAATTCATTTTTAAATTCTTTTAATTATATTTAAAGATTTTAAATTCTAGTATTAGGAATACATTTTTAAAATTTGATTATTTATATTTTAAAATTTTAATGTAAGGATGATATATAGATTAAAATAAAATTAAAACCCAATATTAAATTATTTGTATCTTATAATTTATTTTAAAAAAATTATAAATTATGTTTAATAATTTTAGCTTAAGTAAAAAATATATTTAGTATAATTTAAATTTTTTCTTAATATAACATAGAAATGAATTATTTTTATATTATATTATAGTATAATATTTATTATTATTATTATTATTTTATTATCATTATTAAGGATAAAATATTAGTTTTAACTGAAAAATATATATATTTTTTCATTTTAAAAGTTAATATTTTTAAAGCTATATTTTCTTTTTGATATAGATGAATAAAAAAAAAAAATAGATTTGCCAAAAACCAATTGAAACGGGACCAGAGTCTGCATATATATATATATATGTTTATATACAAAATTTAATTTTTTAATTTTAGTTTCAGTGATAAAAATTATACAGTAAAATAAGTATATGCTTTAATTATACAATTGACTTACCAAACTATTAATACATATCTATAAATTATTTACTAATCATTATGATATTTTAGAAATTATTATCATTTTCCATTTCAAATATAATAAGCATGTTTGATTAACCAATACCATATTAGCCCACACATTCAAAGAAAGTAATGAATAAAAATTAGAAATTAGATTAATATTAAAAAAATCTAAATTGAAAAAAAGTCACAAAAGACAAAAATATAAAGGAAGAAACGTAACAGTGGGCTTCGGCTGTCTTCCTTACCATTTTGAATCTAACGGTCATTTCTGTACAATAATTATTTATTCAGTCTTTGAATTCGCGTCGCCGGAAAATCCTTCCGACGCCGTTAATAGGATCGGGGATGATGGAGAAAGGGGGGAGGAGAAGGGGGAAGCGGAAGGAGGATGAGGTGGTCGTTGAAGATAAAGGAGGATGAGGAAGATGAGAAAATTTGTGTCGATAATATAAAAAATATTATTTTATGTTAAATTGTCTGTTTTTTGTGTGTGAAAATATATATTATATATATTACTTTTGTATGTATATAATGTAGTTTTTTTTATTATTATTATTATTAATATTCATTAGAAATTATGTAACATAAAAATTGTGGATAAATAAACCCTAAATCTATCTAAACTTAAAAAAGCCATGTGGGATTGATCAATCGTTGCGGTCGATGATGGTCATCTTCTCCCCATTGATCAACTAATCCGAGAAGTTCTCAAATCTCAAATAAACTTCAATTCTCAAATCTCAAATAAACTTCAATTGGGATAGTTAATCTGATTCATTAGAGTTCCAAACGATTGTCCATTTTTTTGGTTTTTTATAAATAATAATAAAAATTAGGCTCTAATTTCCGCCATATTCTTTTTTTTTTCAGAAAAATACAAAAAATAACGAATACATTAAAAAATTAAAACTAAAAAAAATTATTAAGACACCACCACTCTTCTCTCAACATTATTTTTCAATTTTGATTTAAAAAATAATAAGAAAAGACACAAAATATTTTATATGAAAGTAAAAAAACCTTTAAATACTCATTATAAAAAATTAAAAAAATCATTAAAAGAGTCAAATAGTTAAATATTTCAACATAAAATAATACTCTTTCCGTCCAACTCAATAGGGTATTAAGAAATAATACTTCATTCGTCGTCATTTCCTGTAGACACAAAAATTTAGAAATGATATAATTAATAAATAATTAAAAATATATTAATGAAAATAATTATTGTATAATAAAAATAATTGTAGATTAAGATTAACCTAACTAATTAGTCTGATTAAAATTTTAAAAATTATAAATTAAAATATTTAAAATGACATTAAAGTGTATAATTTTTTTTTTTTTAAATGAAAGTGACAAAATAAGTGAGATATACAGAAATGGAAAGGTGGGCATGATAAATGAGATAGATGGAGTAGCATTTTATTGACTAGTAAAAGTGTGAGATTTTTTGATATTTTTGTTCAATAATTGTATATGTAACGGTATGCTTGCAATTTAAGTAAAAACTAGGGTATTTTGATATTGGTAGATAATTACTTTTTGTAAAATTAGAAATAAATACTTTGAAGTAAACATACGAAAATGGTAAAAAAAAAATATAATTTTATATTTTTTACACTTACTTTACGCTAAAAATCATTTTATCCAAAAACGCTGATCAACGGAGCCTATATATAAAGAAGGCCGCCTTCTGCACACAGAGTAATTTAATATTGAGTGTTAAATGATGAGCTGCTCCTTTTGAGGAAAAAAAATCCTCAAAAGTTTGTTGGGTGAAAATGGTGCGGCTTCCAGAGAGTATAAGTAATTTTATGTTTGGGAGCGATATGGATGCACCGGAGCACTACCGATCTTATTTTGCTCAGCAAAAAGACGTCTTCTTCGACTGGGCTTCTTTGCTGCTTCCTCGTAGCCCCATATTTTCCAATAGGATCGTCGACAGAGTAGCCAAGGAAGTCGCATCGATGTCGGCAACAGGAAATTGCAGCTGCAGCGGAAACAATCCAATATATCGTAGGCACAGAAATTAGAAAAAGTTGGTCGATGCCGGAAATATTATTCTTGAAGACAAAGAAGATCACTTCAATCAGCCAATGTGCAGAGAGACGTCATTCTTGAAGACGAAGGCAGACTTAATTAATTCGATCGGCTATGTAAAGCATTTGGTGGTTAATTAATTCGAATTAGGGCTCCAAGGCATATGGAGAGTGGTCGACTCAAAAGAAACATCACTGCCATATTATTATTTAATAATTATTAAATCATCATAACTCAACTATAATTTATTTTAAAACAATAACTAATTTCCCCCTAATTTTATTTATTTATTTATTACTATTTATTTTTAGTTAGTTAGTTAGTTATTTACTAACTAAATTCAGATTAGGATTTATTCTATCGGTAACCTAATTTTCCCGCTTTTGTGCTTTACAAATATTTACTAGATTAATTTTTTTTAAGATTAAAAAAATAATATCGTTCGGGATTTGGACTTGGGGGCGGTCGTCTTTGGTGTAGGACGGGGAAGCATCCGACCAAACATTACAAGGCGCCATCTGACTACAGTGACGATACAATATCGTTTTATTCATTGAATTCTGCTGCATCGGCATCGTAGTAGTACTGCAAGGTTGTCCATTTAAGCCGATTTTCGTTACCGAAATAATATTTCTATTTGTTCCTTTGGGAAGGAAGTTCAGAAAAGTGTCTGATCGAATGAAACTCTAACACCAGTTATCTGGTTTTTGGAACTCATGAGTTTATGACAATAATAATAATAATAATAATAATAATAATAATAATAATAATAATAATAAAAATAAATTATTGAAGGTGAACAGCTAAAACGCAATAGTTCACATGTCACACACTATCTCAAATCAAACTCTTACTTGTTAAATTTGATTATAAGTGAAACATATTTATAATATCAAAAAGAATATTTTAGATTATTAAACATTTTTCATATCTCTAGAATATTTATCTTTTTGTTTTTTTTTTTCTCTACCATATTCTAAAATTTTCTTTATTAGAACTGAAACATATTTATAATATCAAAAAGAATATTTTAGATTATTAAACATTTTTTATATCTCTAGAAAATTCATCTTTTTGTACTTTTTTTTTTCTCTACCATATTCAATTTTTTTTTTTTACATATTCTTGTATTAATTTTTTTTTGGAATTAAAAATAGTTGTATGAAATTGTTCTTAATATTAGAAAATAACTTAAATGTTTTGTTTTAAGAATATAAATTACATGTAGTATATATTTTTATATGAAAATTGTTATAAAATTAGCTAATACATGCATGGTGGGAAATTAGGCCTAAGTTAAATGAATATATAGTTAATAAATATATCAAGTTAAAAAGAGAGTTAATTCAACAGTAATAATTCATCAATTTACCCAATTATATTAATAACCTTATAACCTTTATCTAGTGGTAATTACTATTGTCTTAAATTATATTTAGACATGTTTTATTTTCTAATATTTCATAAATAAACTCATCATATTGTCTCTCATCCATCCATTTCCTAAATCATTTTTTTTTCTTTAAATCTTATATATATATATATATATAATTTCAACCATAGTTGTTAATTGTCTATGGTATTATCAGTCAACCTCTAAAATACTATAGTAGAATAATAGATAGCGGGATGATTGCTATTTAATTTTAAAGAATTTTAGAATATATATAAAAAATATTACAAATACAAATTTATAATGAAAATAAGGATAAATTGATTTTTCGGTTATGTAACTAACTCATTTATTATCGTAGTTCCAAAACTGGAGTCCGTAAAAAATTAGTCCCGTAAATAGAAAATTTTCACATTTTCAGTTCTTCAGAGAGAATGTGGCCAGAGATGTCAAGCCTAGAAGTTGCTTTCAGAGAGAATTATTTTGCAAATACTTTTAATTGCGTGTTTATTTATTTTTAAAATATATATATATATATCTATAACAAATTATTTCGGACAGGATTGTGTCTCTCTTGTATTCTTTAAATTGTATTAGTAAACATTTGGTAGTGATATTGATGTGTACTACGTTTGCATTTTATCAACATTTGAGCATCGATAAACATATTATTACATGTAAATAATCTTTTTATTTTGACGGCGACCTTCCGGACTTGGATGTTTGCAAGTTTAATTTACGTCTACGTAGCTGTTTGAATGAATCTTTGCCTACTTTATCATTTAATTTCACCGATAGTAGCGCATCTAAAGAGAGGCTCGAGGGGGCACCAGCCCAGCCGTTTTACTAAATTTTTTCTAGTGTAGACATATATCTTTATAATATAATTATGCTAATTTATTTTTTAAAATATTAAAATTAATTGAAAAAAAACACTGTTAAATCAGTAAAAGTATATCGACGGTCAATTTCCAAAAATTTGGAGGCCGGTTCCGCCGAGCTCACCAATATAAATTTTCATATGTGTTGATGGAAAATACAAACGTAGTAAATAAGAGTTTGACGACTCCTTAAAGTGAAATGGAAGGGACAAGGCGAGCAGCAATAGGATGAGCAGCAGCGGAATTAGTAAGTTAGTTAATAAATCAATATTAGGGTTTAGGTTCTTCTTCTTATGGTAATTAAAAATATTTATAATTCAACGATACTCTATATATCTGAAAGCAAAAATCTAATTTAAACGAGTTGGATCCGAGTTAAATGGTTTGGATTACAAATTGGGCACGGGTCATGGCGTCGGATAGGACCAAAATATTAACAGATAATTTTAATATTTTTATCCTTATTAAAAAATAAATATTTTTAAATAAAACCAACAAAAATGATAAAAAAATAATAATTTCAATTAGAACGAAAAGTGTATTGGTAAAATATGTAATAATATTGTTGGGTTATGTATGTTTATTTATTTATTTATTTAAATAAATTTATTTATTTTCGAATAAGAAGTAATGAAAGAAGTTAGTTAGTTAGTTACTAAATTCCAATTTGGGTTTACGTTTTTTTATTTTATCCAATAGGGTTTAGATTTTCTTTTGTTATTAAATATTCATAATTCAATATATTCTATTTCAAAACAAACTTATTTTTACCGTTTTTTTTTCCAAATATTTACTATATTAAATTATTTAAGATTAAAATAATAATAATAATTAGTGTCTATATATAGGTATAGAATGACAACTCTTTTACATTTGAAGTCGCACGTTAATACAAATTGGAGAATTTGGAAAAGCCTAATCTGAAGTTGTTCTTTACAGAGACTTGAAACACAAAATATGAGTATGGATTTTTCTATTCCTTTCCCAGTGAAAGTCCTAGTTGTAGACATGGATCCTACTGCTTTGGATGTTCTGACCAGTTATCTTCTCAAGTATAACTATTTAGGTGACAATGCATTATTCTTGATGTATTTTATTTCTTTCTCTATCATCCATTTCTATTTTCATTTCTTTTATAGATTCCATATAGAATATAGGATCTCAAAGGAAATAGAAATAGAATTGGATGGCGCAGGGAGTAATATTTTTTTGTTTCTGTTTTTTGGATTTCGATTTCTGACTGTGGATATAATTGTTGGATGTCTCCAGTGTGCCCGTGTAGTTCAATGCAAGGGATGTTGCAACGGCTGAAGAATGAAAAAGATTTCGACTTGATAATATGCGATGCCGACCTTCCTGGTCTCGACGTTAGCAAATTTCTCGCCTACGTCGCAATTGTGATGAATGTTAGAGTAATAAGTAAGTATCGTCTGTCTCCTCAATTAATTAATATAATCACCTCCTAGTTAAGTTTTGATGTATGGCAACTGATTTATGTATATATATGCAGTGATGTCCGACAATGGTTCGGAAAGCAAGGTGATCCAAATGGTGGATGGTAATTCTGCATTTTACTATCCCAAGCCAATCCAGGAGAATGAAGCGAGATACTTGTGGCAATATGTGATCGGGAAACAGCAGCAGCAGCAGCAACAGCCCAAATTGGTGACTGAAGAGCAGCATGGACATGAATTCGTCCATGCAGGTCCCTCGTCGTCGTCCAAGAGAAAAAGAAGTGACAGAGAATTAAGTAGTTACGAACAAGGAGAGGCTTCCCCCAAGAAGGAGAGAGTATTATGGAATGATGAGCTCCACGACAAGTTCTGTGAAGTGATACAACAGCTCGGAGGAATCGATGGTACATTCGTATTCATATTCATATTCATCTTAATTATTGAATCTTATTTAATTGGATGGGTTTTATCAATTATTTAACTAACTAGGTTTTGGTTTGTTTTATTTATTTTTGTTATTCAGAAGCTACGCCAAAGTTAATAGAGAAGGCGATGAATACACCATGGTTGACAAGGCAACATATCTCGAGCCATTTGCAAAAATACCGCCTCAAATTGAAGGCCGGAAAAGAAGTGATAAGAAACAAGCACAATCACTTTGAGAGGGTACTGTCTTTGGAGATGATTCAGCCTCAGCCTCGGCCTGCGTTCCGACCAGAAGAAAAAAGAAATGTCTATTCAATTTCGGAGAATATTCTTTCGGTAACTAAAATCGGCTTAGATGGACGACCTTGCAGTACTACGACTACTACGATACCGATGCAGCAGAATTCAATGAATCAAAGGATATTGTATCCCTACAGTAGTCAGATGGCCCCTTGTAATGTTTGGTCGGATGCTTCTCCGTCCTACACCAAAGACGACTGCCCCCGACTCCAACTCCCGACCGCTGATAATGTATCATCGGATCAGCCATCCTGTCCGGTGCAGTTGCCATCAGCCGCTTGCGAAGCAGAAGCTGTTACTTTGGATGAAATATTTAGTGATGATTCAGCGACAGCCGGCAATAGAGTCTATGATTCTGACGTCGGAGAAATGATCAAGGAGCTATTAAATGATCCTTTGGATGATGAGAACGCTGTTGCTGTTGCTGCTGCTGCCAGTACCCAATTAGTCGAACAGAATACTACGACCCAGATGGAGGTGCAGCAGAATTCAATGAATCAAAGCATGCACCCTTGCAGCAGTGAGATTTTTTCTGATCTGCCCGTGCCCGACCATTTAGTCGACGAAGAAGCTTGCCAGAAACTAATGAAGGAACTGTACAAACTATTGTAGGAGACTTTTGTGGTGACCATTATTGATTGGTCATTAAAAATTGAAAATATACACTCCCTCCAACTACTTCAAAAGCCATTTTGTGAAGAGGTTTTACTATATTAAAAAATAATAATATTTTATTTATTAGTAGAATTTTTTTATTATTTTTATTTTTTATGTTTTTATCATTTATAAATGAATTTTATATTTGTAATTTATTACAAATGTTAAGAGTATTTTAGTATTAATATATCGCTTATTTTATATTAATCGAGATATAGTATATGTTTTATTATTGTATAATGCAAAATAATATTTCTTTCTTCTGAGCTAATTATGTCATTTTACTTGGACATTCCTATTAAAGAATAATGATATTATCTTTGTCGGACTCTAATATATATTTCTTTTTGGTTTGTTTGCTTTGTGTTTTATAATAGATGTTTTTTTGATGTCACGAAGAATTATATTAATAGTATAAAAAATTATATATTTATTGTGAATAATTAATTTTTTTAAGTAAATCAAATAAAATGTATGTATTATATATGGCGGGTTAATGTATATATATTGTAATTTTTAAATAATATTTATAAAAAAATTAATGCAATAAAAAAAATAAAGTGAACAATGTCGGACAAATTTGAGCTACACTAAATAAGTGGAGTATTATATAGCACACTTTATTGAGAATGCTTGATAAAATTCAAATTCATAATTTTATTGTCATTTTATCACACCAATTCAATTGATATTTTTAATTCAATAATAAAGTAGTAAAATCAAATAAAATTCATTGTAAATAAAATTAATTATACATAAAAAAACTATATAATTGATTGAAATAAATACATATATATATAATTTCCAAAATATGATAGAAAATAAATTAAATCTAAAAAATATATAATTATTAATATATTAAACATTTATTAGTTTTATATTTTTCTACACAATTTCTCGTAATGTTATAAAAAAAATTTCAAATTATTTTACAAAATAATCACACATGTCTCTTTTCTTATCTTGCCGTCAGACCGGCAGTCAAAACAACCGTCGTAATATTGTACTACAATTTTAAGAGTACTTTAGTTAGGAGATGACTATTGCAAATTTATACCAGAATTTAAAATAGAATTTAATTAGGTGAAATAATAGTAGAATAAAACTCAAATTAATTAATAATAAGGAATCCAAAAACAAATTAACAATTAAGATATTAAGGCTAAATGCAAGTTTTGGGAATTAAAATAAATAACCAAAACAAACAGTACCTTAATTTAATTGAAACCGCTTCCCCGTTCTATGAATGAAATTAAACGCAGATTCCATTTTGAAAAATAATACTTTCTCCATCCACAAACTAATGTCCTATTTTTTTTTATATGGGACTTCCAACGACTATTGTCATATTTTATTTTTTAAACACAAATTTTACATTTTTACCCTTCATTACTTTTAATGTTTACAATACAATTAAGGAAAAATTTGTCAAAAAAGACAATTACCTACACAACCGTGCAAATATATTTTAGGACGAGGGAGTAGTAATGAGCTTAAAAAATACTACCGTAATTATCCAAAAATAACAATAAGATTGCGATAAGATTGCATCCTCATTAATATATATAACCCTCTTCCTTGTATAACTTGAATTTGTTTTTCACCAAAACCTCAAACACAAAATATGAGTATGAATTTCTGTATTCCCTTTCGAGTGAAAGTTCTAATTGTAGATATGGATCTGACTGCCTTGAATGCTCTGTCAAATTATCTTCTCAAATACGACTATTCAGGTGAGAATACATCATTGTTGGTGTACAACCTCCCTTCCTCGTCCAATTCCGTTTCCATTGTAAATCCTACTAAATTCCTTCTGCATCCAATTTTGTTGTCATTTTCTTTGTAAGTCCCACATTCTATGTGAGATTTACAAAAGAAATGAGAACATAATTGGACGGTGGAGGGAGTAATATTTTTTTGTTTAAGTTTTTCGATTTTCAATTCGACCGTGAAAATAACTGTTGAATGTGTGCAGTGAACATGTGTAGTTCAATGGAAGGGATGTTGAATTGGCTGGAGAAAGAAAAAGATTTCGACTTGATAATATGCGACGCCGACCTTCCTGGCCTCAATGTTAGCAATTTTCTCGCATACGCCGCAACTGTGATGAATCTTAGAGTAATAAGTAAGTATCGTCTCCTCAATTATTTATTTCAATTAATACAATCACCTCCTAATTAAATTTTGATATGTCGGACTGCATATTCAACTGATTTATGTATATATGCAGTGATGTCCGTCAATGGGTCAGAAAGCAAGGTGATCCAAATGGTGGATGGTATTTGTTCATTTTACTACCCGAAGCCAATCGAGGAGAATCAAGCGAGATACTTGTGGCAATATGCGATCGGGAAACAAAATCAAAATCAGCAGCAGCAACAGCCCAAATTGGTGACTGAAGAGCAGCATGGACATGAATTCGTCCATGCAGGTCCCTCGCCGCCGTCGTCGTCCAAGAGAAAAAGAAATGACATAGAATTAAGTAGTAATGAAGAAATACCGTACGCAGAGTCTTCGTCCAAGAGGGAGAAACGGTTATGGAATGACGAGCTCCACAGCAAGTTCTGTGAAGCAATACAACAGCTGGGAGGAATCGACGGTACATTTACATTCATATTCATGTTCATGTTCATCTTAATTATTAAATCTCATTTAACTAACGAACTAGGTTTTCGTTTCTTCTATTTATTTTTTGTTTTCAGAAGCTACGCCAAAGTTAATAGAGAAGGCCATGAATATACCAGGGTTGACAAGGCAACATATCTCGAGCCATTTGCAGAAATACCGCCTCAAATTAAAGGCCGGAAAAGAAGCTATTAAAAAGAAGCACAATCACTTTGAGAGGGTACTGTCTTCGGAGATGATTCAGATTGAGCCTCAGCCTCAGCGTGCGTTCCAACAAGAAGAAAATAGGAATGCCTATTCAATTTCTTCGATTGCCGAGCAAACTCTTTCGGTAATGAAAATCGGTGTAAATGGAGGACCTTGCAGTACTATTACTAGTACGATACCCCTGCAGCAGAATTCAACGTATCAAAGCATATTGCATCCTTACAGTAGTTCTCAGATGGCACCGTGTCATGTTTGGTGGGATGCTTCTCCGTCCTACACCAAAGACGACTGCACCCAACTCCAAGTCCAACTCCCGACTGCTGATTCTTCTAATGTGCAGAAGAATATTAATTATGCATCGTTGGATCAGCCATCCTGTCCGATGCAGTTGCCGCTAGCTGCTTACCAAGGAGAGGCCGTTACTTTGGATGATTTTTTGGATGATGATTCACCGATAATTGATTCTGAAGTTTTCGAGAAGCTATTAAATGATCTTTGGGGTGATCAGAATGCTGTTGCGGCTGCTGCCAATAGCCATCAGTGCCCTCAATCAGTCCAACTACCGACGATGACGACGACAGTGGCTGATCCTAACATGCAAACTTCAAATATTGTAAATACTGACGATGATGATGAGGTGCAACCCCAGCCCTAACCCAATGCTTGGACGGACGGAGCTTCCAGAAGATGATATGTTTGCGGATTGCATGGCCGATAATTTGATATAAGTGAATGATCCTTTTTAGGACATGATGTTCATAAAATTGTATACAATATATATATATATATATTAAGAGACTTTGTCTTGTTTTCTTATTCCAGTTTTATTTTTGATGAGATGTAATTTGTTTTCTATTATATTTTTGGAATTGTGTATATATATATATATATATTTTATCTATTATGGTTTTTTTTTTTTTTTTTTTTTTTTTTTTTTTTTACTATAGACATTATTCAATTGGTGTGATAAGGTGTGAATTATAAAATCATGAAATCAAATTTTATCAATGCATTCTCAATTATGTCTTTACAATTTCTTTGATGTAGTTTATTTGATTGTGTAGACAACAAAAATATAAATAAACATATTTTGACAACTTTGTTTTGATAAGTATTTAATTAAATCTTAAAATTTTATTTATAAAAAAAGAAGAAGAAAGAATTTGTTAATTTAAATAAAGTTCTTAAAAAATGAAATTAAACAATATGTTAAAATTATTTTGTATGTATTAAAAACTAAAAAATATTAAAAAGTTTTTTATTTAAGTACAAGGCCGTGAAAAGATATTTATTTTGTTATCCCACATCGACAGAGAAATCTAACCTATATAGGAAAGCAAAGTATATAACCAAAAGAAGAGTATGGAGATACGTACTTACCTGGACGGGGTCAATGGGCGATCAATAAGGTCCATGGCCTAGGGTCGTAACCTCCATTGCACTCCAAAGCCGGAGGGAAACTCACCTAAGGTTGGCCTAAAGTGGTTGAGCCTGCGTCATAATTTGTGGCAGCGGAGGCCTGCGTTCGCGCGGCCCCTACCAATGATAATGTTATAACTTGTGATTATTTTTATATTTTTTTGTTGTAGGACAAACCAATGATAATGTTATAACTTGTGATTCTTTTTATATTTTTTTGTTGTAGGACAAACAGAAACTATTGGTTTAAAGGATAGATTGTGGGTACTGAGGGTTGAGGGATCGAAATGGTTGTATGAAGCTGTACAGTAAGCACATAGCGAACTATTCTTTCGCCTTTTACTAAAGAATACCACTTGTTTGTTGCAATTAAGCGGCATTATCCTATTTTTGAAAACGATCTTTTCATTTTTTGAAAGACTTCTATAATCCGAGTTTAATCATTTTTTTATTTTATTTTTATTAACCTTTCAAAAGAACGTTCTCTTGATATTGTGAAGATAATTTATAGTGTATTTGTTAAGTTCAACATTGTCATTTACGGAAGCCAAAATGCAATGCCTCCAACTTGTGGATAAAAAAAATAGTGGTATAAACACTAAAAAAAATAGTATATTTGTAATGAAATTCCGTCACTAAAGATTACGTAGCTAACGTAATTCCATCGTTAATTCCGTCTCTAATATCATTAGTAACAGAAAAAGTGAATTTAATGACGAAAAAATCTCATTACAAAAATAATATTTTCTTGTAGTGAAATTTTTGCACATGTACATGTACATCAATGTGCTGAATTTGCACAAGTTTATTCGTAAGTTGTTTCTAGAATGTGTACTTGCATGAGAAGCTTAGGGTTGACACAAAACAAGGCCGGAGTCAGAAATATGACCGTTAAAACAGCCACATTCACGGGGACTACAAACAGTTTTAAGGATCAAGACATGGGTGACGCTAGGAAATGGATTCGTCCAGGACATTGTGTTTCAACACGTGACCATAGCCGATGTCGAGAACCCTATTATCATCAACCAAATTTATTGCCCAAATAACAAGAAATTGAAATTAAATATATTGAGAATTTTAAATGTATTATACAACAATTATTGCCCGAATCGCCAGAAATGTCCAAGAACATAAGATACAAATGGGAACATCCCATCCGAACTTGACGTCAAATTTGGCATGGGTTGGAGTCTACCCACGCCAAATTAACCAATACCATGCCATAAATTGGGTCAATTATGATATGCACAATTTTTATAAAAATAAATTGTTCTCACACGATGTCACGTTTAAGTTACTATCTAAACAAAAACCAAAATGACATGTAACCGTGAAGTTATGGGTTCAAACCCCCGACGCCTCAGGTCACCTGCCACACATAGTTCGCCTAGTGTGGCCTGCCTGTTGAGTCTAGTTTACGGGGCCGGGGGTTTACCCAGTGCGCACTTTCGAATTGTGGCAGCGAGTTTCCACGTCATCAAGAAAATCAAAATGACAATCTAAAAAAATACAAATCATTATCTAAACTCATCGGATTAGAGACAATCCAAAACGGGGAATTTAAGAGATAGCAAGAGCTAAGACCAATTATGTTTTGCACATTTTTTATAAAAACACATCATCACATCTAAATTAATATCAAACAAAATCTAAAAAAATCACCGATTAAACATACCCACCCTATGTTTTCTTGGGTTTAGAGACAATCCCAAACAGGAAATTTAAGAGATAGCAAGATCATTGGCCAATTATGGTATGCAATTGAAGTACACAATTAATAAAGTGTTGTTGTTATTCTGCATAGCAGATTCTGAATCGAACAAATGGTGTTCTGTAATGCCAACAAAGTAGATGAATCTTGAAACCACACTCTGTTTCTATAATAAGTATGTGTGTGTGTGTGTGTTTCTATCCTTGCTAAGACCTCTTTCGCTGTAAATTTCATTACATCATGGCTCATCGATCTAGCGCATACCTGCAAGATGTAGAATAAACTAACAAGCGCGCCGTTGAATCTGCCATGGATCGCCTAAGTTACTTATGTCCTGTCCTGCAACAGCCAACAAGGTAGCGATAAATATGTAAAATGCTTTCGAAACAATTGAAGAAGCTTCCTACCTTGCAACGGCAATTATTTCACCCGAAAAAAGTTGTGATCAAGGGAGCACGTCCAGTCCGAGTCGCCTGAAGCGACAAGGCTGCCGCCATTTGTGCATATGGACTCAGCGCAAGTGTCCGGTGCAGAGGCCGGGAACTTTCCCCTGTCTCGTGCAGATATGCACGGTTCATACTCGCTAATGATGGGAAATGTATCAATGGATTTTCCCGAGTCATTTCCTAGTAATTTTGCTTCCTTGGGAGATTTATTATCAGTATCGATTTCTTCATCTGATAGGCAGCAGCAGTCAAATTCATCATTTTCTTCGTCCCGGATAACTAATCCATCTCTCCAAGATATCTTCATCTGAGACAGTCCAGTAGCATCAAATGCAGGATCGGATTCCCAATCAGGAACTCCACATGACAGATCAACCCTTCTTAGAGCTTCGGCTATTGAATCGAGCTCGGGACTAATAGTATTTTTGCTGCAGTGTGGCTTAAACCTCGACCTCTCTAAGCAACTATCCAAACTTGATTCTGACGTCGGTGTCTGAATCATATTACCACTGCCCAATAAATCAACCGAAATACCCCCGATAAGATCACCAGGAGTCGAAGCTAACAAAGAATCGTCCCCAGACAATCCCTTCAACTCAATCGTCTCCTCCTTAACAGAGTCTACAATGTACTTATCCCTAATTTTTTCATCGATACAACAACTATCGCCGGACAACAAATCAGATATATTTCCACATAACAACGATGGCGAAGACAATAAATCAGGTGTGTTCAGATCATCATCATTATTAATCGTCTTACATTGTCCTAACCTTTCGTTTGTATGATCCTCACGCCCCTCGTGGCAGGGTGACAACAGCCACCGAACCGAAGCCTCGGCGGGCAAGAGAATCGCAGAATCCAAAGAAGGATCAGTTTCGGCAGCGAAGAGATTGGCTCTTTCAGAACCTCCCCTTAGGCTCCCTCTCCGCCTGCACTTTCTGTTGTCGGTAACTCCTGAAATAAGATGACCTGCACCGTAGCAAACAGGGGTGGGCGTCGCCGCCATGGCAGAATTCATGATCAACATCTTTGAATTAGTGTGGCGCTGGATCTCCGGCGACACAGAAGCCTCGACTGGAGGTGTCTTCGCATCACTGCCACTGTTGGTACCAATAGAAGCAGCCTTTTCAGGATTTACAGTTTCTCTGACATGATTGTGACCATCGGAATTCACTTTACCCGCCGGAGTAGAATCCTCCGCCGTTGCCGCGGTGGAATTGCTCGTATTCACCTGAAGCTCTCGAGGCGCTTTCTTCAAATTGTGCCAGGGATTTATGACTCTCGACGGAGGCTTCGATCTATTGTTACCTATTGATTTCGTAGGATTTCTCCAACATTGTGCCTTTGATTTCTGCAACAACTGTTCGTTTTCCTCAGATCTGGTTGAAATTTTGGACGAATTCCTCCCCAATTTTGAAGAATCCCTAGGCTTCTTATCGATTAGGGTTCTCGCAGAGGAAGAAGAAGAACACGAAATTGAAGAGGGGAAAAGCCTCGAACTACCTCTGGAAGCTCCGACCGAAGAAATCGAAGTGGAAGAAGATGGATTCGAGCTATTTTTCCGGTGGATTTTACTTATCGATTTTCCGTTTAGATCCTGCAACGGACTTCTCTTCGTCTTCTTCAAATCGCCTTTATCTTCAACGACCACCTCATCCTCCTTCCGCTTCCCCCTTCTCCTCCCCCCTTTCTCCATCATCCCCGATCCTATTAACGGCGTCGGAAGGATTTTCCGGCGACGCGAATTCAAAGACTGAATAAATAATTATTGTACAGAAATGACCGTTAGATTCAAAATGGTAAGGAAGACAGCCGAAGCCCACTGTTACGTTTCTTCCTTTATATTTTTGTCTTTTGTGACTTTTTTTCAATTTAGATTTTTTTAATATTAATCTAATTTCTAATTTTTATTCATTACTTTCTTTGAATGTGTGGGCTAATATGGTATTGGTTAATCAAACATGCTTATTATATTTGAAATGGAAAATGATAATAATTTCTAAAATATCATAATGATTAGTAAATAATTTATAGATATGTATTAATAGTTTGGTAAGTCAATTTTATAATTAAAGCATATACTTATTTTACTGTATAATTTTTATCACTGAAACTAAAATTAAAAAATTAAATTTTGTATATAAACATATATATATATATGCAGACTCTGGTCCCGTTTCAATTGGTTTTTGGCAAATCTATTTTTTTTTTCTTATTCATCTATATCAAAAAGAAAATATAGCTTTAAAAATATTAACTTTTAAAATGAAAAAATATATATATTTTTCAGTTAAAACTAATATTTTATCCTTAATAATGATAATAAAATAATAATAATAATAATAAATATTATACTATAATATAATATAAAAATAATTCATTTCTATGTTATATTAAGAAAAAATTTAAATTATACTAAATATATTTTTTACTTAAGCTAAAATTATTAAACATAATTTATAATTTTTTTAAAATAAATTATAAGATACAAATAATTTAATATTGGGTTTTAATTTTATTTTAATCTATATATCATCCTTACATTAAAATTTTAAAATATAAATAATCAAATTTTAAAAATGTATTCCTAATACTAGAATTTAAAATCTTTAAATATAATTAAAAGAATTTAAAAATGAATTATATAATTTTAATAGACAAAACAATTACTTTAATAATATGTCTTTTTAATAATTTTAACAGCTTAAAAACATTCTTAACCTTATTACATCTATTTTTTTTAAAAAAAATTGTTTTATAAATATATATCCAAATATATATGTGAATTCTTTTTTTTTTTTTCCATTTCTATTTACTTAGGACCACCTGCAATCAAGATGCTCATAAAAGTATCTACATTCCTTTAATTTACATTTTCTTTCTTCCACATATATCATCTTATTTTTTTTCACCTGAATAAAAAATTATATGCTCCTTCCGTCCCATTGAAAGATTGTCATTTTCCATTTTCGTCCGTCCCAAAACAAAGTTATTATTTTATAATTTAGTAATTGTACTACCTACCTGATATAATAAATACCCTTCCAACTTATACTATATTACACAAATGCCATTACTTTTATATTACACAATACTAAGGGTATTTTCGTCATTTTCACTACAATTTATTATAATACTAGTATTAAAAAATCTACGTGCAAAAAGTAAACGGCAACCTCTTTCCGGGACGGAGGGAGTATATACATTTATATTTATATTAAATTTATTTATATTTATTATTAAAATTTTTAAAAAATATATCAATATATATCATCTGTAGATAATAAAATTTTATGTAATAAATCGACCATGGCAACAATTGTGGTGTTAGAATATTTTTATTGAAAGTACCGAAGTTACCAAAAATATTGAGTGGGTGTGTTTTGGCGGAGATTTTTTTAGATTTTTGCTTGATATTAATTTAGATGGAATGTTGTCTGAGATGATAAAATAAATTTATTTTATAAAAACTGTGCACACCATAATTGGCCTAAGCTCTTGCTTATCTCTTGAATTTTCTTAAATTTTTTTTTTTTAATAATCCTGATTTTGGTTTTTGTTTGAATATTAATTTAAATGTGACTTCGGGTGAGATAAAATAATTTATTTTTATGATAATTGTGCATATCATAATTGGCTTAGAATTTTGCTATCTCTTAAATTTCCTCTTTTTTATTCTCTAATCCAAAGAAAACATCTTGTGTGTTTAGACTATCTCCAATTCAGTGTCATTTATACTACTTACCGCATTGGTTAATTTGGCGTGGGTTAACTCCAAACCATGCCAAATTTGACGCAAAGTTCGGATGGGATGATGACGATGAATGTGACTTTATTTCCATTTGTATCTTACATGATTCGGACAGTTTTGGTGTTTTGGGCAATAATTTTGGCCGACGTTTTGGGCAATAATTCTGGCCGATGATAATAGGGTTCTTGACATTGGCCATAGTCTCATGTTGAAACACAATGTCCTGGACGAATCCATTTCCAAGCGTCACCCATGTCTTGATCCTTAAACCTTTTGTAGTCCTCGTGAATGTGGCTGTTTTACCGGTCACATTTTTTACTCCGGCCTTGTTTTGTATCTAGCCTAACTTCTCATGCAAGTACACATTCCAGAAATAACTTATGAAAAAAGTCGTGCAAATTACACACATTGATGTACGTGTGCAGATATTTATACTTTACAATATGGCTTGGGTCACACTATTTTCTCGAATCACAAGTTGGAGGCATTGCATTTTGGCTTCCGCAAATGACAATGTTGAACTTAACAAATACACTATAAATTATCTTCACAATATCAAGAGAACGTTCTTTTGAAAGATTAATAAATAAAAAATAAAAAAATGATTAAACTCGGATTATAGAAGTCTTTCAAAAAATGAAAAGATCGTTTTCAAAAATAGAATAATGCCGCTTAATTGCAACAAACAAGTGGTATTTTTTAGTAAAAGGCGAAAGAATAGTTCACCATGTGCTTACTTTACAGATTCATACAACCATTTCGATCCGTCAACCCTCAGTACCCACAATCTATCCTTTAAGTCAATAGTTTCTGTTTGTCCTACAACAAATAAAATATAAAAATAATCACAAGTTATAACACTATGATTGGTAGGGGCCGCGCGAACGCAGGCCCCCGCTGCCACAAATTATGACGCAGGCTCGACCACTTTAGGCCGACCTTAGGTGAGTTCCCCTCCGGCTTTGGAGTGCAATGGAGGTTACGACCCTAGGCCATGGAACTTATTGATCGCCCATTGACCCCGTCCAGGTAAGTACGTATCTCCATACTCTTCTTTTGGTTATATACTTTGCTTTCCTATATAGGTTAGGTTTCTCTGTCGATGTGGGATAACAAAATAAATATCTTTTCATGCCCTTGTACTTAAATAAGAAACTTTTTAATATTTTTTAGTTTTTAATACATACGAAATAATTTTAACATATTGTTTAATTTCATTTTTTAAGAACTTTATTTAAATTAACAAATTCTTTCTACTTTTTTTTTTATAAATAAAATTTTAAGATTTAATTAAATACTTATCAAAACAAAGTTGTTAAAATATGTTTATTTATATTTTTGTTGTCTACACAATCGAATAAACTACATCAAAGAAATTGTAAAGACTTTACTGAGAATGCATTGATAAAATTTGATTTCATAATTTTATAATTCACACCTTATCACACCAATTGAATAATGTCTATAGTAAAATTAAAAAAAAAAAAAAATCCATAATAGATAATATATATATATATATACAATTCCAAAAATATAATAGAAAACAAATTACATCTCATCAAAAATAAAACTGGAATAAGAAAAAGAGACAAAGTCTCTTAATATATATATGTTGTACAGTAGAATACTACAATTTTATGAACATCATGTCCTAAAAAGGATCATTCACTTGTATCAAATTATCGGCCATGCAATCCGCAAACATATCATCTTCTGGAAGCTCGTCCAAGCATTGGGTTAGGGCTGGGGTTGCACCTCATCATCATCATCATCAGTATTTACAATATTTGAATTTTGCATGTTAGGATCAGCCACTGTCGTCGTCATCGTCGGTAGTTGGACTGATTGAGGGCACTGATGGCTATTGGCAGCAGCCGCAACAGCATTCTGATCACCCCAAAGATCATTTAATAGCTTCTCGAAAACTTCAGAATCAATTATCGGTGAATCATCATCCAAAAAATCATCCAAAGTAACGGCCTCTCCTTGGTAAGCAGCTAGTGGCAACTGCATCGGACAGGATGGCTGATCCAACGATGCATAATTAATATTCTTCTGCACATTAGAAGAATCAGCAGTCGGGAGTTGGACTTGGAGTTGGGTGCAGTCGTCTTTGGTGTAGGAGGGAGAAGCATCCGACCAAAAATGACACGGTGCCATCTGACAACTACTGTAAGGATGCAATATGCTTTGATTCATTGAATTCTGCTGCAGGGGCATCGTACTAGTAATAGTACTGCAAGGTCCTCCATTTACACCGATTTTCATTACCGAAAGAGTTTGCTCGGCAATCGAAGAAATTGAATAGGCATTCCTATTTTCTTCTTGTTGGAACGCACGCTGAGGCTGAGGCTGAATCTGAAGCATCTCAGAAGACAGTACCCTCTCAAAGTGATTGTGCTTCTTTTTAATAGCTTCTTTTCCGGCCTTTAATTTGAGGCGGTATTTCTGCAAATGGCTCGAGATATGTTGCCTTGTCAACCCTGGTATATTCATGGCCTTCTCTATTAACTTTGGCGTAGCTTCTGAAAACAAAAAATAAATAGAAGAAACGAAAACCTAGTTCGTTAGTTAAATGAGATTTAATAATTAAGATGAACATGAACATGAATATGAATGTAAATGTACCGTCGATTCCTCCCAGCTGTTGTATTGCTTCACAGAACTTGCTGTGGAGCTCGTCATTCCATAACCGTTTCTCCCTCTTGGACGAAGACTCTGCGTACGGTATTTCTTCATTACTACTTAATTCTATGTCATTTCTTTTTCTCTTGGACGACGACGGCGGCGAGGGACCTGCATGGACGAATTCATGTCCATGCTGCTCTTCAGTCACCAATTTGGGCTGTTGCTGCTGCTGATTTTGATTTTGTTTCCCGATCGCATATTGCCACAAGTATCTCGCTTGATTCTCCTCGATTGGCTTCGGGTAGTAAAATGAACAAATACCATCCACCATTTGGATCACCTTGCTTTCTGACCCATTGACGGACATCACTGCATATATACATAAATCAGTTGAATATGCAGTCCGACATATCAAAATTTAATTAGGAGGTGATTGTATTAATTGAAATAAATAATTGAGGAGACGATACTTACTTATTACTCTAAGATTCATCACAGTTGCGGCGTATGCGAGAAAATTGCTAACATTGAGGCCAGGAAGGTCGGCGTCGCATATTATCAAGTCGAAATCTTTTTCTTTCTCCAGCCAATTCAACATCCCTTCCATTGAACTACACATGTTCACTGCACACATTCAACAGTTATTTTCACTATCGAACTGGAAATCGAAAAACTTAAACAAAAAAATATTACTCCCTCCACCGTCCAATTTTGTTCTCATTTTTACAAAGGAAATGAGAACAAAATTGGATGCAGAAGGAATTTAGTAGGATTTACAATGGAATCAGAATTGGACGAGGAAGGGAGGTTGTACACCAACAATGATGTATTCTCACCTGAATAGTCGTATTTGAGAAGATAATTTGACAGAGCATTCAAGGCAGTCAGATCCGTATCTACAATTAGAACTTTCACTCGAAAGGGAATACATAAATCCATACTCATATTTTGTGTTTGAGGTCTTGGTGAAAAACAAATTCAAGTTTGTGTTTGAGGTCTTGGTGAAAAACAAATTCAAGTTATACAAGGAAGAGGGTTATATATATTAATAAGGATGCAATCTAATCGCAATCTTATTGTTATTTTTGGATAATTACGGTAATATTATTTAAGCTCATTACTACTCCGTCCGATCAATTTTTATTATCCTAAAGTATATTTGCACGATTGTTTAAGTGATTGTCTTTTTGTTATAAATTGACAAATTTGTCCTTAATTGTATTGTAAACATTAAAAGTAATAAATGAATGGAGGGTAAAAATGTAAAATTTGTGTTTAAAAAATGAAATATGACAATAATGGTTGGACGTCCCAAATTAAAAAAAAATAGCACATTAATTTGTGGACGGAGAAAGTATTATTTTTCAAAATGGAATCTGCGTTTAATTTCATTCATAGAACGGGGAAGCGGTTTCAATTAAATTAAGGTGCTGTTTGTTTTGGTTATTGATTTTAATTCCCAAAACTTGCATTTAGCCTTAATATCTTAATTGTTAATTTGTTTTTGGATTCCTTATTATTAATTAATTTGAGTTTTATTCTACTATTATTTCAGCTAATTAAATCGTATTTTAAATTCTGGTATAAATTTGCAATAGTCACTGCTAACTAAAGTACTCCTAAACTTGTGGTACAATATTAGGACGGTTGCTTTGACTGCCGGTCTGACTGCAAGATAAGAAAAGAGACATGTGTGTTTATTTTGTAAAATAATTTGAAATTTTTTTTTATAACATTGGGAGAAATTGTGTAGAAAATATAAAACTAATAAATGTTTAATATATTAATAATTATATATTTTTTAGATTTAATTTATTTTCTATCATATTTCGGAAATTATATATATATGTATTTATTTCAATCAATTATGTAGTTTTTTATGTATAATTAATTTTATTTACAATGAATTTTATTTGATTTTACTACTTTATTATTGAATTAAAAATATCAATTGAATTGGTGTGATAAAATGACAATAAAATTATGAATTTGAATTTTATCAAGCATTCTCAATAAAGTGTGCTATATAATACTCCACTTATTTAGTGTAGCTCAAATTTGTCCGACATTGTTCACTTTTTTTTTTTTATGGCATCAATTTTTTTATAAATATTATTTAAAAATTACAATATATATACATTAACCCGCCATATATAATACATACATTGTATTTGATTTACTTAAAAAAATTAATTATTCACAATAAATATATAATTTTTTATACTATTAATATAATTCTTCATGACATCAAAAAAAACATCTATTATAAAACACAAAGCAAACAAACCAAAAAGAAAAATATATTTTTTATAACATTTATAAGAATACTATAACAAAAAAAAAAAAAAAAAAGCACACAAATAAACAAATCCAAAATATAAAAACCTTTATTTTACTTTAATATAAAAACCTTTATTTTACTTTAACAATAAAATGGAGAAATCATAAACCAAAATAAGGTATTGATATTAAATTTTTATTTAAATATTATTTTAATATTTTGTCCGTTCCGTAAGAATGATATTATTTTATATTTTGGTCTGTTTCAAAACAAGACTACAATTTTTTAATTTAGTAATTGTACTAATTATCTAACATAATAAATATAATTACAACTTACAATATATTACACAAATATCATTATTTTTATATTACACCGTACTAGCTGGAGAATTTGTCTTTTTAACTTCAGTTAATATAATATTAATATTCAAAATTTTACGTAGAAAAAACAAATGGTACTCTTGTTGCGGAACGGAGGTAGTATAATATTTTGTATGAAAAAATAATTTATTTTTACCGAAACGTGTAAAGTGAATAATAGTGATTTGTGTTTGGAATTGTAATCAAAATTTTAAATATCATAGATCGATATTTTATTAAAAATTTGTTAATAGAAAATATTTAAACAATAAATAGGTATTATTTTTATAAATCTTTCAAAAAGGTATTATTCTTATATTAAACAATAGATAGGTATTATTTGAATAATGATAATTACTTTTGTTGTAATAATACATAGGTTGTAAGAATTTTTAATTATAATATGCACAATTACTAAAAATAAAATAAATAAATCAATTTCGAAGAAATTAAAATAAAAAAATAGATAAATTTATTTAAAATTTTAAAAAAACTAACATAATTAAAATTATATTTATTTGGCACACGAATTAACCCACTTCCAATCGGTAGTCCGGGTGGTTGGCTCATTCACTTAAAAGTAATTAAAATCCAATTCGCTTTATAAGTAGTACGGAACAGTATTGAAAGTGAAAAAGAGGAAGAATCTGAGCGCAGAATGGATGTGTAGGAAAAATAAATAAATTAAGTATATACTTTATAATAATACTAATAATTTTGTTAGAATTAAAATTTATTATGTATTTATAACAATAAATAATACTAAAATTAATCACAATTTTCATTACTATTTTAATTTTTAAAAAAAATAATAACTGATTTGCTATTGTTTTTTTTACTTATCACGTCACATTTTATCTATTTTTCATAATATTTCTTTTTATTTGTTACCTACATAATTTTTATATTAAAATACATATACTTAATATTAAAAATATCCTTATATTTGTATAATTTATTGCACGGATGTCCTTATATTAGCATTATAAAACATTAATTGAAGTATTTTTTAATTTTTTCTTAATTTGTACAAAAATGAAATCATTAGAATCGGACAGAGATAATATCATTATTCTTTAATCGGTATGTCCAAGTAAAATGACATAACTAGTTCAGACGAAAAAAATATTATTTTGCATTATACAATAATAAAACATATACTATATCTCGATTAATACAAAATAAGAGTTACAATATATTAATACTAAAATACTCTTAACATTTATAATAAATTACAAATATACAATTCATTTATAAATGATAAAAACATAAAAAATTTTAGTAATAAATAAAATATTATTATTTTTTAATATTGTAAAACCTCTTCACAAAATGGCCTTTGAAGTAGTTGGAGGGAGTGTATATTTTCAATTTTCGATGACCAATCAATAATGGTCACGACAAAAGTCTCCTACAATAGTTTGTACAGTTCCTTCATTAGTTTCTGGCAAGCTTCTTCGTCGACTAAATGGTCGGGCACGGGCAGATCAGAAAAAATCTCACTGCTGCAAGGGTGCATGCTTTGATTCATTGAATTCTGCTGCACCTCCATCTGGGTGGTAGTATTCTGTTCGACTAATTGGGTACTGGCAGCGGCAGCAACAGCAACAGCGTTCTCATCATCCAAAGGATCATTTAATAGCTCCTTGATCATTTCTCCGACGTCAGAATCATAGACTCTATTGCCGGCTGTCGCTGAATCATCACTAAATATTTCATCCAAAGTAACAGCTTCTGCTTCGCAAGCGGCTGATGGCAACTGCACCGGACAGGATGGCTGATCCGATGATACATTATCAGCGGTCGGGAGTTGGAGTCGGGGGCAGTCGTCTTTGGTGTAGGACGGAGAAGCATCCGACCAAACATTACAAGGGGCCATCTGACTACTGTAGGGATACAATATCCTTTGATTCATTGAATGCTGCTGCATCGGTATCGTAGTAGTCGTAGTACTGCAAGGTCGTCCATCTAAGCCGATTTTAGTTACCGAAAGAATATTCTCCGAAATTGAATAGACGTTTCTTTTTTCTTCTTGTTGGAACGCAGGCTGAGGCTGAATGATCTCCGAAGACTGTACCCTCTCAAAGTGATTGTGCTTCTTTCTCATCACTTCTTTTCCGGCCTTCAATTTGAGGCGGTATTTTTGCAAATGGCTCGAGATATGTTGCCTTGTCAACCATGGTGTATTCATCGCCTTCTCTATTAACTTTGGCGTAGCTTCTGAATAACAAAAATAAATAAAACAAACCAAAACCTAGTTAGTTAAATAATTGATAAAACCCATCCAATTAAATAAGATTCAATAATTAAGATGAATATGAATATGAATACGAATGTACCATCGATTCCTCCGAGCTGTTGTATCACTTCACAGAACTTGTCGTGGAGCTCATCATTCCATAATACTCTCTCCTTCTTGGGGGAAGCCTCTCCTTGTTCGTAACTACTTAATTCTCTGTCACTTCTTTTTCTCTTGGACGACGACGAGGGACCTGCATGGACGAATTCATGTCCATGCTGCTCTTCAGTCACCAATTTGGGCTGTTGCTGCTGCTGCTGCTGTTTCCCGATCACATATTGCCACAAGTATCTCGCTTCATTCTCCTGGATTGGCTTGGGATAGTAAAATGCAGAATTACCATCCACCATTTGGATCACCTTGCTTTCCGAACCATTGTCGGACATCACTGCATATATATACATAAATCAGTTGCCATACATCAAAACTTAACTAGGAGGTGATTATATTAATTAATTGAGGAGACAGACGATACTTACTTATTACTCTAACATTCATCACAATTGCGACGTAGGCGAGAAATTTGCTAACGTCGAGACCAGGAAGGTCGGCATCGCATATTATCAAGTCGAAATCTTTTTCATTCTTCAGCCGTTGCAACATCCCTTGCATTGAACTACACGGGCACACTGGAGACATCCAACAATTATATCCACAGTCAGAAATCGAAATCCAAAAAACAGAAACAAAAAAATATTACTCCCTGCGCCATCCAATTCTATTTCTATTTCCTTTGAGATCCTATATTCTATATGGAATCTATAAAAGAAATGAAAATAGAAATGGATGATAGAGAAAGAAATAAAATACATCAAGAATAATGCATTGTCACCTAAATAGTTATACTTGAGAAGATAACTGGTCAGAACATCCAAAGCAGTAGGATCCATGTCTACAACTAGGACTTTCACTGGGAAAGGAATAGAAAAATCCATACTCATATTTTGTGTTTCAAGTCTCTGTAAAGAACAACTTCAGATTAGGCTTTTCCAAATTCTCCAATTTGTATTAACGTGCGACTTCAAATGTAAAAGAGTTGTCATTCTATACCTATATATAGACACTAATTATTATTATTATTTTAATCTTAAATAATTTAATATAGTAAATATTTGGAAAAAAAAACGGTAAAAATAAGTTTGTTTTGAAATAGAATATATTGAATTATGAATATTTAATAACAAAAGAAAATCTAAACCCTATTGGATAAAATAAAAAAACGTAAACCCAAATTGGAATTTAGTAACTAACTAACTAACTTCTTTCATTACTTCTTATTCGAAAATAAATAAATTTATTTAAATAAATAAATAAATAAACATACATAACCCAACAATATTATTACATATTTTACCAATACACTTTTCGTTCTAATTGAAATTATTATTTTTTTATCATTTTTGTTGGTTTTATTTAAAAATATTTATTTTTTAATAAGGATAAAAATATTAAAATTATCTGTTAATATTTTGGTCCTATCCGACGCCATGACCCGTGCCCAATTTGTAATCCAAACCATTTAACTCGGATCCAACTCGTTTAAATTAGATTTTTGCTTTCAGATATATAGAGTATCGTTGAATTATAAATATTTTTAATTACCATAAGAAGAAGAACCTAAACCCTAATATTGATTTATTAACTAACTTACTAATTATAAATATCGTTGAATGTGGCTGTTTTAACAGTCATATTTCTGACTCCGGCCTTGTTTTGTGTCAACCCTAAGCTTCTCATGCAAGTACACATTCTAGAAACAACTTACGAATAAACTTGTGCAAATTCAGCACATTGATGTACATGTACATGTGCAAAAATTTCACTACAAGAAAATATTATTTTTGTAATGAGATTTTTTTGTTATTAAATTCACTTTTTCCGTTACTAATGATATTAGAGACGGAATTAATGATGGAATTACGTTAGCTACGTGATCTTTAGTGACAGAATTCCGTTACAAATATACTATTTTTTGTAGTGTTTATACCACTATTTTTTTTATCCACAAGATGGAGGCATTGCATTTTGGCTTCCGTAAATGACAATGTTGAACTTAACAAATACACTATAAATTATCTTCACAATATCAAGAGAACGTTCTTTTGAAAGATTAATAAAATAAAAAATAAAAAAAAATGATTAAACTCGGATTATAGAAGTCTTTCAAAAAATGAAAAGATCGTTTTCAAAAATAGAATAATGCCGCTTAATTGCAACAAACAAGTGGTATTCTTTAGTAAAAGGCGAAAAAATAGTTCACTATGTGCTTACTTTACAGCTTCATACAACCATTTCGATCCCTCAACCCTCAGTACCCACAATCTATCCTTTAAGCCAATAGTTTATGTTTGTCCTACAACAAAAAAAAATATAAAAATAATCACAAGTTATAACACTATGATTGGTAGGAGCCGCGCGAACGCAGGCCCCGCTGCCACAAATTATAACGCAGGCTCGACCACTTTAGGCCGACCTTAGGGGAGTTCCCCTCCGGCTTTGGAGTGCAATGGAGGTTACGACCCTAGGCCATTGACCTTATTGATCGCCATTGACCCCGTCCAGGTAAGTACGTATCTCCATACTTTCTTTTGGTTATATACTTTGCTTTCCTATATAGGTTAGGTTTCTCTGTCGATGTGGGATAACAAAATAAATATCTTGTACCTGAATAAAAAACTTTTTAATATTTTTTAGTTTTTAATACATACAAATTAATTTTAACATATTGTTTATTTTCATTTTTTAAGAACTTTATTTAAATTAACAAATTCTTTCTTCTTTTTTTTTTTTATAAATAAAATTTTAAGATTTAATTAAATACTTATCAAAACAAAGTTGTTAAAATATGTTTATTTATATTTTTGTTGTCTACACAATCAAATAAACTACATCAAAGAAATTGTAAAGACTTTACTGAGAATGCATTGATAAAATTTGATTTCATGATTTTATAATTCACACCTTATCACACCAATTGAATAATGTCTATAGTAAAATAAAAAAAAATAAAAAAAAAAACCCATAATAGATAAAATATATATATATATATACAATTCCAAAAATATAATAGAAAACAAATTACATCTCATCAAAAATAAAACTGGAATAAGAAAACAAGACAAAGTCTCTTAATATATATGTTGTACAGTAGAATACTACAATTTTGTGAACATCATGTCCTAAAAAGGATCATTCACTTATATCAAATTATCGGCCATGCAATCCGCAAACATATCATCTTCTGGAAGCTCCGTCCGTCCAAGCATTGGGTTAGGGCTGGGGTTGCACCTCATCATCATCGTCAGTATTTACAATATTTGAAGTTTGCATGTTAGGATCAGCCACTGTCGTCGTCATCGTCGGTAGTTGGACTGATTGAGGGCACTGATGGCTATTGGCAGCAGCCGCAACAGCATTCTGATCACCCCAAAGATCATTTAATAGCTTCTCGAAAACTTCAGAATCAATTATCGGTGAATCATCATCCAAAAAATCATCCAAAGTAACGGCCTCTCCTTGGTAAGCAGCTAGCGGCAACTGCATCGGACAGGATGGCTGATCCAACGATGCATAATTAATATTCTTCTGCACATTAGAAGAATCAGCAGTCGGGAGTTGGACTTGGAGTTGGGTGCAGTCGTCTTTGGTGTAGGACGGAGAAGCATCCGACCAAACATGACAAGGTGCCATCGGACAACTACTGTAAGGATGCAATATGCTTTGATTCATTGAATTCTGTTGCAGGGGCATCGTACTAGTAATAGTACTGCAAGGTCCTCCATTTACACCGATTTTCATTACCGAAAGAGTTTGCTCGCCAATCGAAGAAATTGAATAGGCATTCCTATTTTCTTCTTGTTGGAACGCACGCTGAGGCTGAGGCTCAATCTGAATCATCTCCGAAGACAGTACCCTCTCAAAGTGATTGTGCTTCTTTTTAATAGCTTCTTTTCCGGCCTTTAATTTGAGGCGGTATTTCTGCAAATGGCTCGAGATATGTTGCCTTGTCAACCCTGGTATATTCATGGCCTTCTCTATTAACTTTGGCGTAGCTTCTGAAAACAAAAAATAAATAGAAGAAATGAAAACCTAGTTCGTTAGTTAAATGAGATTTAATAATTAAGATGAACATGAACATGAATATGAATGTAAATGTACCGTCGATTCCTCCCAGCTGTTGTATTGCTTCACAGAACTTGCTGTGGAGCTCGTCATTCCATAACCGTTTCTCCCTCTTGGACGAAGACTCTGCGTACGGTATTTCTTCATTACTACTTAATTCTATGTCATTTCTTTTTCTCTTGGACGACGACGGTGGCGAGGGACCTGCATGGACGAATTCATGTCCATGCTGCTCTTCAGTCACCAATTTGGGCTGTTGCTGCTGCTGATTTTGTTTCCCGATCGCATATTGCCACAAGTATCTCGCTTGATTCTCCTCGATTGGCTTCGGGTAGTAAAATGAACAAATACCATCCACCATTTGGATCACCTTGCTTTCTGACCCATTGACGGACATCACTGCATATATATACATAAATCAGTTGCATATGCAGTCCGACATATCAAAATTTAATTAGGAGGTGATTGTATTAATTGAAATAAATAATTGAGGAGACGATACTTACTTATTACTCTAATATTCATCACAGTTGCGAGGTATGCGAGAAAATTGCTAACATTGAGGCCAGGAAAGTCGGCGTCGCATATTATCAAGTCGAAATCTTTTTCTTTCTCCAGCCAATTTAACATCCCTTCCATTGAACTACACATATTCACTGCACACATTCAACAGTTATTTTCACTGTCGAACTGGAAATCGAAAAACTTAAACAAAAAAATATTACTCCCTCCACCGTCCAATTTTGTTCTCATTTCCTTTGTAAATCCCACATCGAGATGTGGGATTTACAAAGGAAATGAGAACAAAATTGGATGCAGAAGGAATTTAGTAGGATTTACAATGGAAACAAAATTGGACGAGGAAGGGAGGTTGTACACCAACAATGATGTATTCTCACCTGAATAGTCGTATTTGAGAAGATAATTTGACAGAGCATTCAAGGCAGTCAGATCCGTATCTACAATTAGAACTTTCACTCGAAAGGGAATACAGAAATCCATACCCATATTTTGTGTTTGAGGTCTTGGTGAAAAATAAATTCAAGTTTGTGTTTGAGGTCTTGGTGAAAAACAAATTCAAGTTATACAAGGAAGATGGTTATATATATTAATGAGGATGCAATCTTATCGCAATCTTATTGTTATTTTTTGATAATTACGGTAGTATTTTTTAAGCTCATTACTACTCCCTCATCCTAAAATATATTTGCACGGTTGTTTAGGTAATTGTCTTTTTTGACAAATTTTTCCTTAATTGTATTGTAAACATTAAAAGTAATGAAGGGTAAAAATGTAAAATTTGTGTTTAAAAAATGAAAGTAAAAATGTAAAATTTGTGTTTAAAAAATGAAATATATGACAATAGTCGTTGGAAGTCTAATATAAAAAAAAATAGGACATTAGTTTGTGGATGGAGAAAGGATTATTTTTCAAAATGGAATCTCCTTTTAATTTCATTCATAGAAGGGGAAGCGGTTTCAATTAAATTAAGGTGCTGTTTGTTTTGGTTATTGATTTTAATTCCCAAAACTTGCATTTAGCCTTAATATCTTAATTGTTAATATGTTTTTGGATTCCTTATTATTAATTAATTTGAGTTTTATTCTACTATTATTTCAGCTAATTAAATTGTATTTTAAATTCTGGTATAAATTTGCAATATTCATCTCCTAACTAAAGTACTCCTAAAATTGTACTACAATATTAGGACGGTTGTTTTGACTGGTGGTCTGACGGCAAGATAAGAAAAGAGATATGTGTGTTTATTTTGTAAAATAATTTGAAAATTTTTTTTTATAACATTACGAGAAATTGTATATAAAATATAAAACTAATAAATGTTTAATATATTAATAATTATATAATTTTAGATTTAATTTATTTTCTATCATATTTTGGAAATTATATATATATATATATGTATTTATTTCAATCAATTATGTAGTTTTTTATGTATAATTAAGTTTATTTACAATGAATTTTATTTGATTTTACTACTTTATTATTGAATTAAAAATATCAATTGAATTGGTGTGATAAAATGACAATAAAATTATGAATTTGAATTTTATCAAGCATTCTCAATAAACTGTGCTATATAATACTCCACTTATTTAGTGTAGCTCAAATTTGTCCGACATTGTTCACTTTATTTTTTTATGGCATTAATTTTTTATAAATTTTTTTAAAAAATTACAATATATACATTAACCCGCTATATGTAATACATATATTTTATTCGATTTACTTAAACAAATTAATTATTCAAAATAAATATATAATTTTTTATACTATTAATATAATTCTTCATGACATCAAAAAAACATCTATTATAAAACACAAAGCAAACAAACCAAAAAGAAATATATATTAGAGTCGGACAAAGATAATATCATTATTCTTTAATCGGAATGTCCAAGTAAAATGACATAATTAGCTCAGAAGAAAGAAATATTATTTTGCATTATACAATAATAAAACATATACTATATCTCGATTAATATAAAATAAGCTATATATTAATACTAAAATACTCTTAACGTTTATAATAAATTACAAATATAAAATTCATTTATAAATGATAAAAACATAAAAATAAATAAAAATAAAAAAAATAAAAAAATTCTACTAATAAATAAAATATTATTATATTAAATTTTAATATAGTAAAACCTCTTCACAAAATGGCTTTTGAAGTAGTTGGAGGGAGTGTATATTTTCAATTTTTAATGACCAATCAATAATGGTCACGACAAAAGTCTCCTACAATAGTTTGTACAGTTCCTTCATTAGTTTCTGGCAAGCTTCTTCCTCGACTAAATGGTCGGGCAGATCAGAAAGAATGTCACTGCTGTAAGGGTACATGCTTTGATTCATTGAATTCTGCTGCACCTCCATCTGCATCGTAGTATTCTGTTCGACTAATTGGGTACTGGCAGCAGCAGCAACAGCGTTCTCATCATCCGAAGGATCATTTAATAGCTCCTTGATCATTTCTCCGACATCAGAATCATTGACTCTATTGCCCGCTGTCGCTGAATCATCACTAAATATTTCATCCAAAGTAACAGCTTCTGCTTCGTAAGCTGCTGGTGGCAACTGCACCACCGGACAGGATGGCTGATCCGATGATACATTATCAGCGGTCGGGAGTTGGAGTCGGGGGCAGTCGTCTTTGGTGTAGGACGGAGAAGCATCCGACCAAACATTACAAGGGGCCATCTGACTACTGTAAGGATACAATATCCTTTGATTCATTGAATTCTGCTGCATCGGCATCGTAGTAGTCGTAGTACTGCAAGGTCGCCCATCTAAGCCGATTTTAGTTACCGAAAGAATATTCTCCGAAATTGAATAGGCATTCCTATTTTCTTCTTGTTGGAACGCACGCTGAGGCTGAGGCTGAATCTGAATCATCTCGGAAGACAGTACTCTCTCAAAGTGATTGTGCTTCTTTTTAGTAGCTTCTTTTCCGGCCTTTAATTTGAGGCGGTATTTCTGCAAATGGCTCGAGATATGTTGCCTTGTCAACCCTGGTATATTCATGGCCTTCTCTATTAACTTTGGCGTAGCTTCTGAAAGCAAAAAATAAATAGAAGAAACGAAAACCTAGTTCGTTAGTTAAATGAGATTTAATAATTAAGATGAACATGAACATGAATATGAATGTAAATGTACCGTCGATTCCTCCCAGCTGTTGTATTGCTTCACAGAACTTGCTGTGGAGCTCGTCATTCCATAACCGTTTCTCCCTCTTGGACGAAGACTCTGCGTACGGTATTTCTTCATTACTACTTAATTCTCTGTCATTTCTTTTTCTCTTGGACGACGACGACGGCGAGGGACCTGCATGGACGAATTCATGTCCATGCTGCTCTTCAGTCACCAATTTGGGCTGTTGCTGCTGCTGATTTTGTTTCCCGATCGCATACTGCCACAAGTATCTCGCTTGATTCTCCTCGATTGGCTTCGGGTAGTAAAATGAACAAATACCATCCACCATTTGGATCACCTTGCTTTCTGACCCATTGACGGACATCACTGCATATATGCATAAATCAGTTGAATATGCAGTCCTACATATCAAAATTTAATTAGGAGGTGATTGTATTAATTGAAATAAATAATTGAGGAGACGATACTTACTTATTACTCTAAGATTCATCACAGTTGCGACGTAGGCGAGAAATTTGCTAACGTCGAGACCAGGAAGGTCGGCGTCGCATATTATCAAGTCGAAATCTTTTTCATTCTTCAGCCGTTGCAACATCCCTTGCATTGAACTACACGGGCACACTGGACACATCCAACAATTATATCCACAGTCAGAAATCGAAATCCAAAAAACATAAACAAAACAATATTACTCCCTGCGCCATCCAATTCTATTTCTATTTCCTTTGAGATCCCATATTCTATATGAAATCTATCAAAGAAATGAAAATAGAAATGGATGATAGAGAAAGAAATAAAATACATCAAGAATAATGCATTGTCACCTAAATAGTTATTCTTGAGAAGATAACTGGTCAGAACATCCAAGGCAGTAGGATCCATGTCTACAACTAGGACTTTCACTGGGAAAGGGATACGGTAATCCATAATCATATTTTGTATTTCAAATCTTCGTTAAGAACAAATTCAGGTTACGTTTATTCCACAATCACCAATTTGTATTAATGATGAAGTACGTTCAAATGTAAAAGCACTCTCATTCTCTGTGTATATATAGATACTAAAAAAACTAATTCAGTAAATATTTGTATAGCGTGAATCGAAATTGAAACGGTAACTTAACAACCCTTAGTTATTGTTTCTAGATAGATTATGGTTGAATTATGATGTTTTAAAAATAACAATAAGAAAACCCTATAAACCTTAATTTGGATTAGTAACTAACTAACTAACTAACTAATTCCCTTCGTGCTCATTCCATTAATGCTGCATACGCAGGACACAACAATATTACTATGCATGGTGGCCAAAAAAGACGAACCGAACCGTCGAACTGTTAAATAAACTGAATCGAATCGAATTTTTGGTTAAACGAGCAAATTTGGTCCGAATACAAATACAGCATATTTGATATTCGTTCGGTTCGGTTCAGTTTCGGTTTTTTTTTTCTTCGGTTCGATTAACCGAACTGAATATATTTATATTTAAAATTTATATTAATAATTATATTTGGTTCAGTTTTGGTTCGGTTTTCGATTCGAATATTTGAAATATTTGCAATTATTTTTATTTAATTAAAATTTTAATAATTTTTTAATATATTTTTTTATTAATTTCGATTCGGTTTGAATCATTTGCAAATATTGTAAATATTTTCGGTTAACCAAAATTTTCGGTTGAAATACGGTTCACGATTTCAAATATTTGTTTGGTTTGATTCGGTTCGAATATCCAATGCCTGCTAGCAAATAACGGAACCATACTCACCACTATACGAATACAATTTAACGAATACAAGACATACAATTATGCCTCGAAATATTTGTTATAGCTACACACATGTGTTAGCATATGTATATATAAAAATTAAATAAATAAATAAACATGCAATTAATAGTATCTAATTTGTATAATAATTCTCTCAGCTCTAGAAGCAGCTCGTAGGCTTGACAACTCCGGCCGACGTTCCTCCGGCGTTGGCGCAAGAAGCCGAAGCCGTAGACGCCGCCCGCTGCTTATTGTCGTAAGAAAGGTTCACTTCCTCCATCATTATCCCGCTACAAGGCTTCGCTTTGCTGCAATCGAATTTCACGGCGACTTGAGTCGCCGATGTCCCATGTATGTCCTCGTAATGTACCCCGTGGACTTGCACACCGGATGCCTGTAAGAATACCAGAATCGATAATTAGACATGAACAATTCGGATGGGATGACGACAAAGCATATGTATGTCTTCGTTCCCGTTTGTATATATCTTACCTCATTCGGACAATTTTGGTGGTTTGGGCAATAATTCTGGTCGATGATAATAGGGTTTTCGACATTGGCCATGGTCACATGTTGGTACACAATGTCCTTGACGAATCCATTGCTCGGCCTCGCCCATGTCTTGATCCTTAAACCGTTTGTAGTCCCCGTGAATGTGACAGCTTTAACGGTCACATTTTTAACTCCGGCCTCATTTTGCGTCCACCCTAAACTTCCGATGCTACAAGAAAATAATAAATAGTTGATTGAGTATAGTACATACGTATTCGATAAATAACTTATATTATTACAAAATCATCCAATTTTTGCGCATTGATGTATGTATGCATATAATTATACCTTACACCGTGGCCCGGGCCGCACGCTATTTTCTCGATCCACAAGTTGGAGGTACCAGGACCGATGGAAATGCAATCGTCCCCGGTGCCAATGTGAGCGTTGGTAATTGTAACTCCCGATGAATGCTCCACATGAATTCCGTCGGTGTTTGGGCTACTCCTAGGAGCTAAGATCTTCACATTCGCAAGCTTCGCATTTTGGCTTCCGTAAATGACAATATGGAACATTTGGCTATTCATCGAGATCAATCCGTTGATCACTATATCTTTTGAGTTATAAAACGCCAACGACTACAAATTTGACAATAATATATCATTATTAACAATCCATCGATCACTATACTAGCATAACCATGACAAACTTAGGTCGTGTTCTTTTGTGGATTTTACTCATATTTTTACTGTTCAAATTCTTTTTTTCTTTTCAAAAATTTCAAATCATATATTATACTACAAATTTATTTTACATTTAAAACTATCATATCAATATATATTTATATTGCATCAAACAACTATTTAAATTCGATTTTTCACTGTTCAAAAATTTAAATCCAAAAATCCTAACCCACAAACAAGCACAACCATAAACTCAAGCTTACCGTGGCTCCATTAGGGCAAGTCCGGCCCAAATTCTTGCAAGCCCACAATGCATTTCCCTTGCCATCTAGGGTTCCGCCGGAGATAGAAACTCCGGTGACCCCATCAAATCGCAACCACGTACCAAGTTTCCCAACCACATTGTAGTTTGCGGGAGCTAATAGAGTCCCGTCAATGCGAATATTTATCGCATGATTTTTGCATGACTTTCCTGAAAAATTTATTCCACGTAAAAAATATCTTCCCCGGGGAACATATACGGTGGCCGGGGCTGTGGAAGCACAAGCAACATCCCATGCTTGTAGAAATGAATTACTTGAATCTGAATTCCCATCGGATTTGGCCCCGAATGACTTCACATTGTATGTCGGATTGGCAGCAAGACCTGACAACGGCAAGTAGTATTCGAGCGCTAATACGGTGAAGGCGAAAATTTTATAAAAAGTTTTCATGATGAATTTGATTTTGATTTTTGATCTTTTTTTCTTTTTTTCTTTTTCTCTCTTAATTTTATAGAAATTGATGAAATAACTTTTTGTGTATTTTGGAATTCTTAAGGAGGGGTCGTTTTTATTTATAGGGTATGGAAATGAGAATAACTAACATTATTGTTTAAGTGTGAACATATATAAAATTAAAAATAGGTTTTGCCTAATTGTTTTGGTCACATTTACTGTGTAAATGATACACACTGTATTTTTTGGTGTTTATGTTACGTAACTTAACTCACGCAGCATATTCTTATTATTATTATTATTATTATTATTATTATTATTATTATTAGGAGTAGTAGTCAATTGTGCATGTGTGGAAATAAATTTGGTGTTACATAAGTCAGGAGCTATCTACTGTTAATATACTCCATAAAGTAACAAATAATTTAATTAGAAGGACTTTAGGAGTTAATGGAAAAAATATATATGTATAGATATGATGAATGAGGTTTGGCCAAATTAGTTCAATAGTAATATAAATGACTATACATATAATTAATATAATTTATAGTATTTCTGAGATTTCTTACAAAATTTATGTAAATTTAATAATTAGATTTGAAAGTACTTGAGTGCATGCATGCATGTATTTTCTCAATTTTAACAGTCTTCTAATATTTGCTATATGGAGTGTCTCCATCCCTGCCATCCACAATCACACACTAATACAGATGTGCATATATATATATAGAGAGAGAGAGGGGGGCAAAAACTGATACGAAACGATATTTTAATACGAACCTGACACGAAATAATTGAATTTTGGTCAAAGATTTCAACTTAATTGATTATATATATACGGGTTTACACGAATCCAGTAAACGGATCGAATTAGGTATTAATATATTTATTATATATGTAAAATATATTATTCTAATTTAATAATTAGCCCACGTATTGATTTAAATTAAATTTAATTTTAAATAATTCAACCTAATTCATTGTATAATTATATAAACCTTGAGTAACTTTTTCATATGGGATAATAGCAATTTTTTCTTCTTTTATGACGTGGAAATTCGCAGTCGCCACCCGAAAGTACAAATTGGATAAACCCCCAGTCAAACCTAATAGTTATGGCAGGTGACTTGAGACGTCGGGGGTTTAAACTCATGACCTCATGGTCACACGCCCAACCCCTGCACCATCAGGTCATCCTTACGGGACGGGATAATAGCAATATTTTATTAAATGGCAAGAGATACAATGAAATTTATCCTAAGGCACACCCAAATGGGGAAGAGTTCAAATAAATGTACCCACACTATATATTAACGACTTTAATTAGTAACGTTTACCAAAATACACCTACATACACTATTATATATTTATCTACATGCAAATGCAATGTACCACCAAAATAATTAATTAAATACCATTCAATATATCTAGTGTGAAAAAGATCCATATGGATCCAAATTGCAGAAATTCAATGATGAGTTGAATCCACGTAAAGTAGCCAACGTTATGTAATCTGCATGCATGCATATCCTAAAACAATTAAATACTCCTCTATACTTATTTGTTGGAAAATGGTGTTCGAGCAATACATCAAACACTTCAGGGTCAATTCACGGAACGTGGTTAGTTCACAGTTATAACATATTTTTCCCATGAATTAAATGCATAAATCAAAACAATAAATGAGACAAAATATTTGGTGATCTGGTTTGGTTATAAATCAACGTGCATTCAGGGATCGGAATCTAGGAGAAGGTCTACTATAATCACTCTTGATTACAAAACTAAATAACTCCAAATTAAATTCTTCAACTCAACCTCCTATCATAACCTACTTTAAAAAATACTTCCACAGGTTCCCGTTGTTACAAACGTATGCTAACAACGATCATATAGCAAAGCTACGTAGAGCCTGATTATTTCCTTCGATTGGAACTCTTTCAACTCGATCTCCGACAAACTCCTCAATAGTTTTTTTTGTCCTAAACACTCATTCACATTATAGAGAATCGAAATGGACAGAGGGTGAGAGTTTCAAACTATATTTCTCTCTCTAACAAACAATCTCAAACTCACTCACAACCATTCTGCATGTATGTCCGGTTGAGTATACAACACATATAGTATTGGTTAGAAAAATCTCACATTAATTTTTCTTTGCACCGAAATAGAAATAGGATGAAATGATTTTTCATGAATCTCGCATGCTTTGACCTTTCATAAACATTCATTTTGTCTCTTGTAAACGACTTGGTAGAATAGACAAAATGAATACAGACAAACTCACAGTAGATCTGCAGCACGATTGCAGTTGCAGTCTGTTTACAATGTTTAAGTGCTGAAAATATAAATAACTTGCTGAATGAATAGAAGCACCGTTTGTCCATACGACAAAATAATTAGAAAACTTTTTCATTCACAGTATTTACATCATAATTCAACTATATTTTTTCATTCAATATATAAGAATGTTCGAATTAATATAAAATATAATTGAACATAATTATACTACGATCCAACAAATTTTCACCACAATTGTTACAATTCATTATCTTGTATTTGAAAAAGTCCCTAATTATTTTGTATAGCTAATCCAAATCTAGCATGACCTGACCCACTCTCTATCGAAAGTATCAATCTACACTACAAACACAACAATCTCAATTAAGAGGGGTTTTTTTTTTATTTTTATTGTAGAGAGCATGCAGAAGGGTTTTTTTGTTTTTTCTGTTTGTTTTTTTTTTTTTTTCTCAATTGTTCTTTAAATTTTTTAAAAGTAAAGAATTCGCTTAAAGTATCTTATTTATAAATAAATATATTTATATGCATTTTAAAGCTTTTGTCTTTTTTGAAATAATTTATGTGACATCTTTATTGAATATACATTTTAATATGAAGTATAATTCTTAAAATATTCAAAATATATGTTAAATTAATGTTTAATCAAATATATAACTTACAATCAAATAACATCATTTTATTTATTTTTTTTATTCACACAAACACACAACTCATGCATCTAAACGAAAATTGAACATCTAACTTCAAGCATATCAAGAAAAAACCAGCTCACACTTTGAATGTACATGCATTACAGGTTTGTTTGTTTTCTATTTGAATTAAAACCCATCACTATTTACTCCATCTGTACCATTACCATTAAAAATATATTTTTTTTTTCAAAAAATATCAAATGAAAATACAATTTAAATTATAATTCAAATCCAACCTTGATTTCAAACCAAAACCAAATAAATTCGTCAAAAATATTATTTTACTTTGGGTGCAATATTATAAATTTTAGTATAATTTTGATATTTTTTTCAAATTTTTGCACTTATTTTTTATCTGCGGGTATATTTTATAAATTATTTTTAAAATGATAAAAATAAAATAAAAATATAAAACTTTACGTAAATAACAATTTTAGGAAATCAAACTAAAAATAAGAGAAAAAAAAAAAAGGATGAAAATAAAATGCATTAAGCCTAAAATGGATATTTCATACAAAATAAAATACAATCATTAATATTCAATAAACATATAAAAGTGGTGATGAACAAATAACAACACAACATTCCTTTTTGGTCGATATATCTCTCTCTACATATACATACGTATTATATATGTGTGGCTATGGCTACATACGATAATTTATACGAAATAAAGCTCCCAAGCTTCATTTGTAAAGAATATGTATATATATATGTAAATATTTTCATGAGTATTCTTATCATATATCTTTTGAGTATGAATAATCGATAGAAACTAAGTATAAGTCGATCTTCATCTATGTACCTATACTTATAGGCAGCTCATAGGCTCGACGGCGCCGCTCGTTTTCCCTCCGGCGTTGGCGCAAGAAGCCGTCGCCGGTTTGTTTTTGTAGGTTAGATCGACCCCCTCCATCGTAATTCCACTACACGGCTTCGTCTTGCTACAATCGAATTTGACGGCAACTTGGGTAGCCGATGTCCCGTGAATGTCTTGGTAAGTAATGTCGCTTATCTTCACGCCGGATCCTTGGTGAGGGCACTCTTCGTGGTTCGGACAATAGTCTTGGTCGATGATGATAGGGTTTTGGACATTGTCGATGACGAGGTGTTGAAATAGGACATCCCTAACGAATCCATTGCTCGGCCTCGCCCATGTCTTGACCCTCACGCCGTTTTGAGTCCCTGTGAAGGTCGCCGTCTTGAGCGTCACGTTTTGCACTCCCGCTTCTTGCGAGTCCCAACCGAGACTTCCGATACTGTAAAAAGTTGCGTGCGCATTTTATGTTAGATACCGCAAATTTATCGTATGCGTAACATTTTATGCTTGAAAATATTTATTGAAAAACTATATATTTTCTCCATCCACTACTAAACTTTTTTCTTTTTGTCTCAAAATTTTTCATTTCTTTTTCTTAAAAAATTAAATTTCAACTAAATATCAAAATATTCTTACTTTTTACGGTTCAGATTACTTCCGAGGGTAAAATGGTTATTACATTACTTTATTATACTACATATCTAAAAAAATACTAATTTACCTTAATTTACGTGTAAAAGTCAAATGAAAATTTTACCACCGCACGGAGCGGAATAATATGTAATTAATAATGTATTTTTCTACAATTTAAATACTTAGGTGAAAGATGATCATTTAACAATATACTAACCTTACGCCGTGGCCGGGGCCACAAGCCAGATTTTCGATCCACAAATTGGAGGTTCCAGGGCCAATGGAAACACAATCATCCCCGGTGCCAACGCGAGAGTTCATAATAGTAACACCCGATGAATGCTCGACATGGATGCCATCCGTGTTCGGGCTGTTCCCCGAGGCCGAGATCCTCGTGCCAACAAGATTAACATTTTGGCATCCATCGATCAAAATGTGAAACATTTGGCTATTCAACGAGGTCAATCCGGTGATCACTATGTTGTCGGAGTTGTAGAAAGCCAACGACTTTAAGAAAAGAAAAGAAAAAATCGTTAGTGTTTTTTGTAAGTATTCATAAACCTTAGCGATCGCTACAAAACTTCCTTACAAGCAAATAGTATCAACACAAAAAGGCATAACTATATTTCATTATGAACTATATAACGAGTCGATCATTGTGAATCATCCTTTCCACATAAGTCAATCTCTCTAAAGTCAATAATTTTACATGCTACTTAACTTTGTTTCCACTTTTTCAATTATTCACGCTTAGAAAAAATAAATAAGTAAAAATATATTTTATAAGTTATCATCTAATTCTATAGTGAATTTTTTTTAAATCCTAAATGCGAACTCTACCCAAATAGACAATAAGTTACACCAATTTCAACATTTTCAATACTATTGAAACCCTAATTTCGGAAAAAAAAAAAAAGGGTTCGAAGAACGAATCGTACCGTGGCTCCTTTAGGGCAACTCTTCCCGGCCTCCTTACAAGCCCACAAAGCCGTCCCCCGGCCGTCTAGGGTTCCGCCACTTATCGAAACTCCAGAAACCTTCTCGAACTGCAACCACTTGCCAACTTTCCCGACAATATCGTAATCCAACGGCGCGACCAACGTGCCATCAATACGTATCATCACCGAATTACTCTTGCACGACTCCCCCGAAAAGTAGACATTGTAGAGCAAGTATCTCCCCGGCGGGACATACATTGTGGCCGGGGAGGCGGCACCACATGCGGCGTGCCATGCGCTTAAAAAGGCCTTTGTGGAGTCGGATTCGCCGTCGGGTTTAGCCCCAAATGACTGCACGTCGAAGGTCGAACCGGCGTCGAGGCTCGCCGGAGAGTGGAAGAGTGTTATTAGAATGAGAATCAGAAATGAAGAGGGAATTTTCATGGCAGCCATTTTTTTTTTTAACTGAAATTTGTTGAGAAAGTTTGTTCGATCGATGGATGTGATAAAAAGTTTTGTGGATTCGAAGGTATTTATAGAGTTGAGAGTCAACAGTACTGTGAAGGATTTGGCTGCCCAATTTGGACAAAAAATTTAAGTCCTGTTTTTGGATGGCATAACTAACATTAACTGTTCTTTTTTTAATATTTTCTGTTGTGTTAGATTTTACTTCCTTTGTCAACCAAAGGATCACAAACTGATTGCGTACCAGCTCTAATGAATATAGTGTTTTTTTATTTATTATTATTTTATATAAATTTTATTTATTTATTTTGCTTCTACTGTCTATTGGGTATATTTTTTATAAATTATTTTTAGAGTTATATATAAATGGATAAAATATAATACGTGATCCATTAACAATATATATATAAAAAATTTTGCACAGACATTAAGAAATAACAAGTATTTAAAAGGTGGTTGATGGTACTTTTATATATAAAGAGTTCTTGGCCTTTATGGTTTAATTTGATGTAAATTGGAGCATATATTTATACTCCTTCCGTCCTATAACAAAGTATTCATTTGTCTTTTGCGTCATTATACTTAACATTGAAAATATCCTTATATTTGTATAATTTTTTATACAAATGTCATTATATTAGTATTATAGGACACCAATAGAAGTATTTTGTCATTTTCTCTTTATTTGTAATATAATTTGATATAATAATTAATATTCAAATATCAACATGCAAAAAGTAAATAGATGCGTTGTTATGGGACAGAGTGAGTAATACGTATTGTGGTTGAATTTACTATTAAAAAAAAGAAAAAAATAAAATTCCTTGTTATGGGACAACGAAAATAATAAATGTATATGTTACGAACCACCAAAGGAGTATAATGAAATTTTTTAAAAAAATTTAGAATGTTTTAAGAATTGTATATAAGTTTATATATATATATATAACGTGAGAATCCGCATCCATTATCCGAAAGTACACACTGAGAAACCCGTCTGAATCTAATACCTTGCAAAATAAGTCCGACAAGGCAAGTCACACTAGGCGAACGATATGTGGGAATATATGTGGATGAATTAACGAGGTTAAAAAAAGAAGTATAATTATATAAATAAATATACAATTAAAAATTATGTATGAATTTTTTCATTGTAAGCAAAAAAAAAAAAAAAAAAAAAAAAAAAGGCGACAGAGTGAGTAATAAAATGGACATTTTTTGAAGTATGTTTTAAGACGGATTTTGTGGAGTAGATATTGGATGATAGTTAAATAAATAATTAATATATGTTGGGTATAAAAATATTAAATTAAATTGGATAATCTATTTTATTTTCCCAGTCATATGTATGTATGTTATAGTATACAATATGTAATAGTGTAATGTCGTCGTCCAGAGATTTGCAGATAAAAGTGAAGGAAACGAGGCATGAATTGAGGCTGTTCGGTTTGTTGTCCAAATTAATAATCATGGATTTATTATTAAAATGATTTTTTTTTTTTCAAATAAACTTTATTCTAAGTACAATGTTATTAAATTGTTATTTTATATTTTTTTTTTAAAAAAATCAAGATATATAATACTTTACGAAAACAAACCAGCTTCAGTACTGTTGAAATTTTTTGTGGTTTTTGCATAATAATTTTTTTTTTTTTTTTTTTGTCTTTCCATATCATTCAACAAATTTTATATATTATTTAATTGTATAATATTAATATTACATCAAGTTTACCATTATTAATTTAAAATTAATTAGTTAACAATTGAAATGATATAATTTGATCCATTCTTTATTTATATACATTCCAATCTCCCAAATTTTAATTAGGGCGTGTTCATTTATATTGTAGATATTTTTTTTCCATTTAATTTATAGTATATATTTTATTAAAATTTACTTAAAATATATAGGTATAGATCAGCTGCTGAGTAGGTTTATTCAGCATAGTATTGATTTGATCGAATCAGCACATTCTATAGGGTAAGCCTCGTATATTTATAAATATTTTAACATATTTATAATACATTTATAAATTAACATATATTATATTATAATTTAATATATGTTATTTTATAATACAAAATATGCTGAAATATGTATAAAAATGCGTTAATCATCCATACGATATATGCTAGTCACCTATAGGGTAAACTGTTTTTTTATTCCCGTAACTGGCCCCTATCATTTTAGTCCCGTAGGTGGAGTCTGTCGCAAACTAGTCTCATAAGTGAAAATTTTTCGTTGTTTTAGTTCTCCAGCGCCAGAGACGCCCGCGTAGCTCGCCGGAGGCTAGGTGTCTGCTAGGTGTCGTTGACCTGGTGGGACACTTGGCGGACACGTGGCTTTTTTTTTTCTTTTTTTTTTCATTTTTTTAATTTTTTTCAATTGGAACAATTAAAAAAATTAAAAAAGGCAAATAAAATTTTAAAAAAAAATTTAAAAATTAAAAAATGAAAAAATATATATAAAAAAATCAATGTGTCCGTCAGGTGTCGCTGACCTGGCGGGACTCGTGGCCTCCTGCGAGCCACACGGGCGTCTCCGGCGCCGGAGGACTAAAACAGCGAAAAATTTTTATTTATAGGACTAGTTTGCGACATGCTCCACTTACGAAACTAAAATCATAAGTAGATCCATTTACGTAATTAAAAAAAAAAAAAAAATTACCCTAATATATATTGATCTGGTTAATCAAAACAGTTTAAGATGGGAAGTCCAAGGATATCCAAAATAATAGTATATGATTGCAGTTGCACATGGGATGATTTATATATGTTTAGAATAAATATACTATGTGAATATAATAGGTATATATATATATATATATATATATGAATGCTTGGTTGACAAGAATTATATAAATATATTTTCTGATATTATATACTGTACTTAATTAAATTAATAGAAAATGATGAGATGAGCTGAGACGAAAGCATGCATGCATGTCTTGATGCGCAGCTTTTTTCCTTTCTAAGAAACAATTCGTTACGCAACTACCATATATTATTATTATAATTAATATTTCAAATTAGTATTAATAATACGGCGGCCGTTACAATATTAAATAGTTCTAATTCATACATGTTAATTTAGAGCCGATAAAAACAGGCACGGTCTGAAAATTCGATTTCCGTCACACAAAAAAGAAAAAAAAAAAAAAAGTCATACTTGAGCCTTTAAAAATAAATTTAAAATTTTTCGAACTGACCCGGCATGCCAATAAAATGGCCATATCTGGGCCTATGAATGTCAAGCTATACCTGGCCCGATCCAATTTGTCAAAATTAATATTTGAAATTTAATATCTTTATATATACAATAATAGGAATTTATAATTTAAATTAGATTGTCAATATTTGAACCTATCGAGTCAAATATCATTCTTATTTATAAAATTTTTTTTTCATCATGAATACAAAGCAATATTTCTTGTAATGGCAGCTGAGGTGTTTAAAGGTCGAATAGATCATAAGCAAATTCAAATCAAAGAAATTACTGCTACAAACAAGGAATCCCTAAATTAGGGCAAAATTTATATGTATATATATATATAATTTCATAAAGTAATATATGATATATTATTTGCTTTTATTTAAAGTTTGTGTTTGTTTACTTTAAAATATATATATATATATATAGTTGTTAAATACTTTTTATATGTCCATAAAATTTATATTACTATTCTTTTTCTATTGTCTATTAAATCTATTAAAATTTATGTTTATTTTATTTATAGTAAATATATCTACTATTAATTTTATTATTTATATTTTAACGAATAATAATCGATTTATTAGTATTTTTTCTATTTATCACATTATATTTTTATCAATTTTTTAATAAATTTTTATTTATATGGTTATTAGTTTGAAATTGATTTGTAATAGGGTGTTGATTTGATTTTATATTTAAATAGTAGTTTGATATGATGTTTAATTGTGAGAGAAAATAATATATTTTTATTGAAAATGGTAATAAAAATAAATATCATTGATTTGGATTTGAAATAAAAATAAAAATAAAAAAAAAAAAAAAAAGTTTGAGTAATTTTAATTTTTAACTACTCCACTTTATATTCAAATATTATTCCATGTCCAACCAAACAAGTATAATTTTGTGTACGAGGGGGTATAATTTTTTTTTTATTTATTTTTTTTTTTTTTTTTTGAAAAAAAATTGAAAGATTGAACGTAATATTAAACATATATATCAGATAGGATGTTGATTAAAATTAATCAACCACCATATTGATAAGGCTAATCAGCACATGAACAACTATTTTTCAATGCATGGTTGGAATTAAATTAGTATATATATATGTCTTGTTGATTATTATTATTATTATTATTATTATTATTATTATTATTATTATTATTATATAGTTATGTTATATTAAGAATATGTATATTTATTAAAATTAATCATAGTCTGTATTATGTGGATTATTAGTTTGTATCATCGTGTTTATATCATGCATTTATATTATATTAGTAAATACTTTGTGAAATCATAGTTTTCAATAGTAGTGTACCAGAGTCAGGAAGCTCCAATTGTGCTTTTACACAGTGGCAGAGTTAGAATTATTCCTACGAGGGGTTGAAAGTTTTGTTGAACTAATATATATATATAGAGTAAATTGTAAAAAATATCTCACACTTATACCCTATTATCACTTTTGTCCTGTATTTATCTCTTTGGCAAAATATATTTCACATGTTTACAAAAGTCGTTATTTATGTCTTATTTTCGCGCGTGAAATTCACACCACGTGCCCTTACGCGCAATCAGGCGCGGCCACGCGCGGTCAAATGATAGAAATAGCGACTTTTGAAAACATGTGGGATATATTTTGCCAGAGAGATAAATACAGAACAAAAGTGATAATGAGGTATATGTGTGGAATATTTTTTGCAATTTTCCATATATATATATATATATCATTTTGAGCAATTGATGATAAAAGAAATATTATTCAATCAATATAAAATATAAACTTAGTAAAAATTGATCTAAATTTACGGACAAACATCTATGTAATCAACAATATAATAAAAGTAACGGCAATAAAATAAAAGTAACGGCAAAAATAATAACGGGGGGCTGGCGGCCCCGAGTCCCTATGTGGCTCCGGCACTACGTTTACACAATAGCGGCATAGCATTTTGTAACAGCGGTGGAACGTTTTTTAAATTGAATAATATATTATTATTTTTATTATAAGTAGGTTTTGATAATTAGATTTTCGTAATATAATAATTTTTTTTGTTCATTTAATAAAGTATCTATTTTTTATATATTTTTTTATTTAATAATAAAGTATTTTTTTTTTAAATTGTACTATCTCCTACATTAAAATATCTTAAAATTTATAATATATTACACAAATACTACTATAGTTATATAATACATACTCATAAGATTATTTTTATTATTTTTTCTTAATTTATACTATATAGTAATAATATACTAATATTCAAAAATTTATGTGCGAAAAGCAACCGAATACTTATTCAAGAGACCAAGGGAGTATTATATTTGTTATTTGGTAAGTGAAGAGTATATTATAGATACTTCTGGCTCTAGAAAGAAAAAAAAACGTTGTGACTTACTTTGTCGAACTTAATTTATAAGTTATTAAGTTTGACCAAAAATTTATCTATAAGACACTAAAAATAGCCTAAGAAGTTCCCACGTCATTAGAATAAAAAAAATAATAATAAAATAAAAAATAACATTAACATACCATGGAAAAAATAAATGAAATTGACAAAGAATAGAAAGAATACAAAAAATATTTATACAAGAGTGCGTAAGGGTGAAAATGAAATATATATATATATATATATATTTGTCGGATTTTTAAATTTGATTAATACTGATTATCTATCTATCAAAATAATTATGGTCTAATTATTTTTACTTATAACTATTTACTCTCTCTCCTAGGAATAAATTTAACTTTTTTTTTAGCTTTTGCACACAGTTAAATAAATTAGTATTTTATACATATATATATAGTATAATAAAACACTGCAATATCTATTTTTCCCCTTCGGATTAAAGTAAAAGTAATGTGAAAAAGTAAAATGTGTTAGTATTTTGATATTTAATTAAAAATTATTTTAAAATAAAATAAAATTGTTGGGGTGCAAACCCAAGTCCCACATTGAAAGTTGTGAAAAAAAATTACGCACTTTATAAGTCCAAAGTAAACTCCACTAGTATGAGGTCTTTTGGAGGATATCCAAAAACAAATCCGTGCGGGCTTAGCCCAGAGCGGACAATATCATACTAGTGTTGAGTTGACCCAGTCCCAACAGTGGTATCAGAGCCCGGTTAGATGGTGAAGTGGACTGGGTGGCATTGGGCATTGGTTGTGGTGATGGGCTCGCCCTCGTGACCTGTGGATGTGCCTTGTGTCGAAAGTCTCCTGGCGGTGTAGGGTCGGTCCCGATTGAGGTGGTCAGGAAGCAAATCCCTTTATAATAGGCGGCACAAGGTGGACAGGGAAGGTCCATTGGTGGTCCTTGGTTTGAGGGGAGGATTGTTGGGGTGCAAACCCAAGTCTCACATCGAAAGCTGTGAAGAAAATTTTCACACCTTATAAATCCCAAGTGAACTCTACTAGTATGAGGCCTTTTGGAAAATATCCAAAAACAAATCTGTGCGGGCTCAGCCCAAAGCGAACAATATCATACTAGTGTTGAGTTGACCCAGTCCCAACAGTGGTATCAGAGCCCGGTTAGATGGTGAAGTGGACTAGATGGTATTGGGCGTTGGTTGTGGTGGTGGGCTCGCCCTCGTGACCGAAAACCCAATTCCCACATTGGAAGTTGTTAAGAAAAATTTCACACCTTATAAGTCTCAAGTAAACTCCACTAGTATAAGGCCTTTTGGAGAATATACAAAAACAAATCCGTGCGGGCTCAGCCCAAAGCGAACAATATTATACTAGTGTTGAGTTGACCCAGTCCCAACAGTGGTATCAGAGCCCGGTTAGATGGTGAAGTGGACTGGGTGGCATTGGGCATTGGTTGTGGTGGTGGGCTCGCCTTCGTGACCTTCGGATGAGCCTTGTGTCGAAAGTTTCCTGGCGGTGTCGGGTTGGTCCCGATTGAGGTTGTCAGGCAGAGGGTCCCTTTGTGATAAGCGGTACAAGGTGGGCAGGGAAGGTCCATACGGGTCCCTTTGTGATAGGCGGTACAAGATGGGCAGGGAAGGTCCATTGGTTGATTCTTGGTTTGAGGGGAGGATTGTTGGGGTGAAAACCCAAGTACCACATTGGAAGTTGTGAAGAAAAATTTCACACCTTATAAGTCCCAAGTAAACTCCACTAGTATAAGGCCTTTTGGAGAATATCCAAAAACAAATCCGTGCGGGCTCTGCCCAAAGCGGACAATATTATACTATTGTTGAGTTGACCCAGTCCCAACAGTGGTATCAGAGCCCGGTTAGATGGTGAAGTGGACTGGGTGGCATTGGGCCTTGGTTGTGGTGGTGGGCTCGCCTTCGTGACCTGTGGATGTGCCTTGTGTCGAAAGTCTCCTGGCGATCCCTTTGTAATAGGCGGCATAAGGTGGACAGGGAAGGTCCATTGGTTGATCCTTGGTTTGAGAGGAGGATTGTTGGGGTGCAAACCCAAGTTCCACATCGAAAGCTATGAAGAAAAATTTCACACCTTATAAGTCCCAAGTGAACTCCACTAGTATGAGGCCTTTTGGAGAATATCCAAAAACAAATCCGTACGGGCTCAGCCCAAAGCGGACAATATCATAATAGTGTTGAATTGACCCAGTCCCAACAGTGGTATCAGAGCCCGGTTAGATGGTGAAGTGTACTGGGTGGCATTTGTTTTGGTGGTGAGCTCGCCCTCGTGACCTGCGGATGAGCCTCGTGTCGAAAGTCTCCTGGTGGTGGTTGGTCGGTCCTGATTGAGGTGGTCAGACAGCAAGTCCCTTTGTAATAGGCGGCAGAAGGTGGACAGGGAAGGTCCATTGGTTAATCCTTGGTTTGAGGGGAGGATTGTTGGGGTGCAAACCTAAGTCCCACATCGGAAGCTGTGAAGAAAAATTTGACATCTTATAAGTCCCAAGTAAACTCCACTAGTATAAGGCCTTTTGGAGAATATCCAAAAACAAATCCGTGCGGGCTCTGCCCAAAGCGGACAATATCATACTATTGTTAAGTTGACCCAGTCCCAACAGTGGTATCAGAGCCCGGTTAGATGGTGAAGTGGACTGGGTGGCATTGGGCATTGGTTGTGGTGGTGGGCTCGCCCTCGTGACCTGTGGATGTGCCTTGCGTCGAAAGTCTCCTGGCGGTGGTTGGTTGGTCCCGATTGAGGTGGTCAGACAGCGGGTCCCTTTGTAATAGGCGGCACAAGGTGGACAGGGAAGGTCTATTGGTTGATCCTTGGTTTGAGGGGAGGATTTTTGGTGTGCAAACCCAAGTCCCACATCGGAAGCTGTGAAGAAAAATTTCACACCTTATAAGTCCCAAGTGAACTCCACTAGTATGAGGCCTTTTGGAGAATATCCAAAAACAAATCCGTGCGGGCTCAACCCAAAGCGGACAATATCATACTATTGTTGAGTTGACCCAGTCCCAACAGTGATATCAGAGCCCGGTTAGATAGTGAAGTGGACTGGGTGGCATTGGGCTTTGGTTGTGGTGGTGGGCTCGCCCTCGTGACCTATGGATGTGCATTGTGTCGAAAGTCTCTTCGCGGTGGTTGGTCGGTCCCGATTGAGGTGGTCAGACAGTAGGTCCCTTTGTAATAGGCGTTACAAGGTGGACATGGAAGGTCCATTGGTTGATCCTTGGTTTGAGGGGAGGATTGTTGGGGTGCAAACCCAAGTCCCACATCGGAAGCTGTGAAGAAAAATTTCACACCTTATAAGTCCCAAGTGAACCCCACTAGTATGAGGCCTTTTGGAGAATATCCAAAAACAAATCCGTGCGGGCTCAGCCCAAAGCGGACAATATTATACTAGTGTTGAATTGACCCAGTCCCAACTGTGGTATCAGAGCCCGGTTAGATGGTGAAGTGTACTGGGTGGCATTGGTTTTGGTGGTGGGCTCGCCCTCGTGACCTGCGGATGAGCCTTGTGTCGAAAGTCTCCTGGCGGTGGTTGGTCGGTCCCGATTGAGGTGGTCAGACAGTGGGTCCCTTTGTAATCGGCGGCACAAGGTGGGCAGGGAAGGTCTATTGGTTGATCATTGGTTTGAGGGGAGGATTGTTGGGATGCAAACCCAAGTCCCACATCGGAAGCTGTGAAGAAAAATTTCACACCTTATAAGTCCCAAGTGAACTCCACTAGTATGAGGCCTTTTGGAGAATATCCAAAAACAAATCCGTGCGGGCTCAGCCCGAAGCGGCCAATATTATACTAGTGTTGAATTGACCCAGTCCCAACTGTGGTATCAGAGCCCGGTTAGATGGTGAAGTGTACTGGGTGGAATTGGTTTTGGTTGTGGGCTCGCCCTCGTGACCTGCGGATGAGCCTTGTGTCGAAAGTCTCCTGGCGGTGGTTGGTCGGTCCCGATTGAGGTGGTCAGACAGCACGTCCCTTTGTAATAGGCGGCACAAGGTGGACAAGAAAGGTCCATTGGTTGATCCTTGGTTTGAGGGGAGGATTGTTGGGGTGTAAACCCAAGTCCCACATCGGAAGCTATGAAGAAAAATTTCACACCTTATAAGTCCCAAGTAAACTCTACTAGTACGAGGCCTTTTGGAGAATATCCACAAACAAATCCGTGCGGGATCAGCCCAAAGCGGACAATATTATACTATTGTTGAGTTGACCCAGTCCGAACAGTGGTATCAGAGCCCGGTTAAATGGTGAAGTGGACTGGGTGGCATTGGGCCTTGGTTGTGGTGGTGGGCTTGCCCTCGTGACCTGTGGATGTGCCTTGTGTCGAAAGTCTCCTGGCGGTGGGTGGTCGGTCCCGATTGAAGTGGGCAGACTGCGGGTCCCTTTGTAATAGGCGGCACAAGGTGGACAGGGAAGATCCATTGGTTGATCCTTGGTTTGAGGGGAGGATTGTTGGAGTGCAAACCCAAGTCCCACATCGAAAGTTGTGAAGAAAAATTTCACACCTTATAAGTTCCAAGAGAACTCCACTAGTATGAGGCCTTTTGAAGAATATCCAAAAATAAATCCGTACGGGCTCAGCCTAAAGCGGACAATATCATACTAGTGTTGAATTGACCCAGTCCCAACAGTGGTATCAGAGCCCGGTTAGATGGTGAAGTGTACTGGGTGGCATTGGTTTTGGTGGTGGGCTCGCCCTCGTGACCTGCGGATGAGCCTTGTGTCGAAAGTCTCCTGGCGGTGGTTGGTCGGTCCCGATTGAGGTGGTCAGACAGTGGGTCCCTTTTTAATAGGCGGCACAAGGTGGGCAGGGAAGGTCTATTGGTTGATCCTTGGTTTGTGGGGAGGATTGTTGGGATGCAAACCCAAGTCCCACATCGGAAGCTGTGAAGAAAAATTTCACACCTTATAAGCCCCAAGTGAACTCCACTAGTATGAGGCCTTTTGGAGAATATCCACAAACAAATCCGTGCGGGCTCAGCCCAAAGCGGACAATATCATACTATTGTTGAGTTGACCCAGTCCCAATAGTGGTATCAGAGCCCGGTTAAATGGTGAAGTGGACTGGGTGGCATTGGGCCTTGGTTGTGGTGGTGGGCTTGGAGCGGGCTTGAATCTTTTACTACTGAAAGCGGTAAATAAAGCAGTAAGGATGAAGTGAACGGAGATGAGCGAAGCGAAAGCGAGAGGTAGAGTTCCAGTGGTAAACAGATGATCGGGGCAAGGATGAAGCGCGGTTACCAGAGGATTGGGGCGTGAGTGAGCGGTATATTATATGTATATGTATATGAGCGAGTTAGAGTGAATGAGAGGTGCTGTGTTTGAACTGTGCGTTACTAAATTGGTAGATTTCTCTGGATGCAGCGAGCGAATGACGTAAGTGTGTTATCGGAAGCATATATGTATATTATGAAAATGATGATAGAAAGATGTTGTAATTATATAAACTGGATAATAAAGAACTCATCACACTGGTATTTTTGGCCTAGGGGGGAGTTACAACAAGACTTCAATGACACCCAGAATTAAGACATTATAAGAAAGAAACCCTACTGTCACTAGGAATTTCTGCGACCTAATAGACCCCCGTCTATGTCCCGTTAATTTCCCCAATTTCTGCCTCATTAGTGGCTTTACCCCCTGATGTTGCTACTATTTTATCAGAATCAAATTTAGCACAGTAATTAAGTAGGTCGACAAGGCTCCCGCGTACTTAACTACATTGAACTACCTTGAAACCGCTTTTGGCGCATAACAAGGCTTAATTAATCAATTCTTCTCTTGCTCTATACCAGTGATATGAAATTCTCTAAAATTGATTTATATAAGTATGGAAAATTGTGAAAGAATTTAATTTGAAGAAATGAATGATAGTTCTTTATATACTACGGAAGCGCAAAAAGAATTAGACTACAAAGCTGTAAATGAAAGCAGTAATCTAATCTAAGAAGGCATTAAAGACGTGGCCAAGGGAGAGGGAAAACCCCCACTCCCTTGGCCTTTCCTGTGGAGAACTCCCTTACAGGGTTGGAGCTCTCGGAAACAGGAAGACGACGAATAATGTATGTATGCTGAAAAATCGCCAAAAGAATTCGATCCCTTTTACATAAGGATATCTGGCCCTATTTTATATCAGGTGTGAAAAGGCGGTTGCAAGTAGTAGTTAGGCAGTTCCAACCACTGGGCAGTTAAGCGGTTGCTGGTGGTTATTCTGTTGAAGCAGTTGCCTGCCATGACTCCCAGGGTGCCCGCTTCGCTTGCGTTGAAGGTTAAGGGCACAGATCTTCCTCGCTTGCTGGAGAGCAGGAGGGCATCAGCGTAGCTCGGCTCGCTTGTGCTAGCTGGAATTGGAATGACTGTACCGCTGCAGTTGAAGTACTTTGTTGAAATCTGGTGAGAGTCTGCAGTGGTGGGTATCTGGACTGTCGCTTGTAAGCGGGAGAGGCTATCGCTTGCGGCTATGAAGGTGGCCGCTTGCCTCTCATGCCTTAGTGTTTTCAACGTGTGTCTTGGGCGCTTGCGAGCGAAGGCGGCTGTCGCTTGCGGCGTCTGCCTTAGCTTTTCTGGTTCCAAGATTACCGCTTAAGAGGGCAAAAAATTGTTAATAATTTCAACAACGAATTCTGGATCATGCCTAGTGATATAAATCAATATTGTATGCCGATTATGAATTATTTTGATGGTTCTTATGCAGAAATTCAAGTAATACACATTTTTGTCAACCTAAGAATATGCTCAAATTTGGGGTCATCATAGGCGGCACAAAGTGGACAGGGAAGGTCCATTGGTTGATCTTTGGTTTGAGGGGAGGATTGTTGGTGTGCAAACCCAAGTCCCACATCAGAAGCTGTGAAGAAAAATTTCACACCTTATAAGTCCCAAGTGAACTCCACTAGTATGAGGCCTTTTGAAGAATATCCAAAAACAAATCCGTATGGGCTCAGCCCAAAGCGGACAATATCATACTAGTGTTGAATTGACCCAGTCCCAACAATGGTATCAGAGCCCGGTTAGATGGTGAAGTGTACTGGGTGGCATTGGTTTTGGTGGTGGACTCGCCCTCGTGACCTGCGGATGAGCCTTGTGTCGAAAGTCTCCTGGCGGTGGTTGGTCGGTCCCGATTGAGGTGGTCAGACAGTGGGTCCCTTATTAATAGGCGGCACAAGGTGGGCAGGGAAGGTCTATTGGTTGATCCTTGGTTTGTGGGGAGGATTGTTGGGATGCAAACCCAAGTCCCACATCGGAAGCTGTGAAGAAAAATTTCACACCTTATAAGTCCCAAGTGAACTCCACTAGTATGAGGCCTTTTGGAGAATATCCAAAAACAAATCCGTGCGGGTTCAGCCCAAAGCGGACAATATTATACTAGTGTTGAATTGACCCAGTCCCAACTGTGGTATCAGAGCCCGGTTAGATGGTGAAGTGTACTGGGTGGCATTGGTTTTGGTGGTGGGCTCGCCCTCGTGACCTGCGGATGAGCCTTGTGTCGAAAGTCTCCTGGCGGTGGTTGGTCGGTCCCGATTTAGGTGGTCAGACAATGGGTCCCTTTTTAATAGGCGGCACAAGGTGGGCAGGGAAGGTCTATTGGTTGATCCTTGGTTTGTGGGGAGGATTGTTGGGATGCAAACCCAAGTCCCACATCGGAAGCTGTGAAGAAAAATTTCACACCTTATAAGCCCCAAGTGAACTCCACTAGTATGAGGCCTTTTGGAGAATATCCAAAAACAAATCCGTGCGGGCTCAGCCCAAAGTGGACAATATTATACTATTGTTGAGTTGACCCAATCCCAACAGTGGTATCAGAGCCCGGTTAGATGGTGAAGTGGACTGGGTGGCATTGGCCCTTGGTTGTGGTGGTGGGCTCGCCCTCGTGACCGGCGGATGAGCCTTGTGTTGAAAGTCTCCTAGCGGTGTCGGGTTGGTCCCGATTGAGGTGGTCAGGCAGCCGGTCCCTTTGTGATAGGCGGTACAAGGTGGGAAGGGAAGGTCCATTGGTTAGTCCTTGGTTTGAGGGGAGGATTGTTGGGGTGCAAACCCAACGCACCTTATAAGTCCCAAGTAAACTAGTATAAGGTCTTTTGGAGGATATCAAAAAATAAATCCGTGCAGGCTTAGCCCAAAGCGAACAATATCATACTAGTATTGAGTTGACCCAATTTCAACCGAAATAAATGAGATATTTTGACTTAACATGGTAAAATGAAAAGTTTACTTTTGAATGAAATTGAGTATGATTTATGATTTTATTTTTGTAACTTTATTGATTTGAATAATAATTAGGAAATTTTTCTATAAATTTTTGTATTTATCTTTATTATAAATTTTTATATCTAATATTTTTTATATTCTTAAATTCTTTTAAATTAAATAGCGGTCATCCGCTACCTATTATTCTGCTATAACATTTTAGAGGTTGACGGATATTCAATACATACTATCAAAAATTGACAATTTGATATTAAAAATTTATATATTAAGATAAAATAATAATAATAATAATAATAATAATAATAATAATAATAATAATAATGATTTTAGGAAATGGATGGATGGATGGATGGATGAGAAACAACATGATAAGTTTATTTATGCAATATACGAAAGTAAAACATGCATAAATTTAATTTAAGACAATAGTAATTACCACTAGATAAAAGTTATTGTTATAATTGGGTAAATTGGTGGAATTATTACTGTTGAACAAACTCTCTTTTGACTTGATTTATTTATTAAAAATATATTCATTTAACTTAGGCCTAATTTCCCACCATGCATGTATTAACTAATTTTATAACGAATTTTCATAATATATATATATATATTACATGTAATTTATATTCTTAAAACATTATATATTACATTTAAGTAATTTTTTACTATTAAGAACAATTTACATAAAACTATTTTTTAATAAAAAAAAAAAAAACCGACAAACATAAATTCGTCTATATAATTGATTGAACTAAATCCTTTCCCCTATAAGTGAGCAAGTTGTAGATTTTTTTCCTAAAAAAAAGAAAAAATTGTATACATTATATAACAAAACTTTTTAATCTTGTGTTAATTTAAAAAATAATAATAATAACCGACAAACATATATTTTGGCACCTTAAAGGGATCAAACTCCCAACCTCATGCGTGTCATAAATGAACTCAACTGTTTGAATCGCACCCTCGCCCAAATGGTCCACTTGAGGGTGTGTTTGTTTGGAGATTTTGATTTTGAGTTGGGATTTGAATAGTAAAAATTTTGAATATGAATAGTTGTATGATGTGATGTTTTGAATGTAAAATTGATTTTTAGTATAATATAAAAAATGAAAAATAGATGTTTAATTTAATGTTTTTGGGGAGAAAAAATTGGATGAATAGTGTAAATCGAATCCAATCCCCCAGACAAACACACTTTGAGAATAATACTCTCTCCATCCCATATTAGATGACCTTTTAATTTATTTTGATATTTTTTATACAAGACATTTTAAATAAAATAATAAATAAGTATTAAATAATATCTTTATTCTAACATTTTTTTTAACACAATGTTATAAAATATTAAGGATAAAATAGTTGAGAATATTATTTAAATTACATCACTAAAATTGTAATGGTTTGTTTAGTTTATGTTGTGGTTCGAATTTACATTTTTTTAGTTTAATTTTGATTTAAAGTGCATTTATTATGTGAGGTTTATTGAATAAAATAATAATCCTTCCATCTCAATTTAATTGAATTTTTAGAGTTTTGTAATAAATTAAAAAATATTAGTATTTTATTGATTAGTGTAAGTATGCAGGAGTTTTTGAAATTTTTGTCATTTGATCTTTTGAAGTTTTGTAGTATATTAAAAATAGTAGTATTTTATTAGTTAGTGGAAGTGTGTAAGAGTTTTTGACATTTTTTACATTTGACTTTATGTATAAAGTAATTATACGTGTGTGATTATATATTTGTAATTTAAGTAAAAGTTAACTGATATTAGTGTATGATTATTTTTCCTAAAATAAGATATGAATACTTTGAAGTAAAACAAACGAAAAAGGTACAACGGGTCTTTAAATTGGGATAGAGGAAATATATTTTTATTAAAAATTATATAAAATAATAAAATTTGAAATTTAATTAATTTAAAATAATTTGTAAAAAACAAAAAATCCTTTTAAATAATATAAATATTTTCGTCCCATAACCGTTTATGCATTTCACTAGTAACAAGTATTTAAAGAAATATAGTTTAGTAAATTACTTATAATAGTTTATGACATTATTTTCATATAAGTAGTGGTGTTTGATATTTTTAAAATAAAAATTAATATGTATAATTTTAAAAAATTTAAATATTTTAAATACTATTATCTCAATAGAATGTATACAATATAAATATTATTTTTTATAAAATAAAATTTTGTATAATATAATTAAATACAAAATAACTTAATTTTGTTAAGATTGACATAAACTTATTTTATAAAAATATAAATAAAAATTTTGAAATATAGATAATATTTATTTATTAAGAAGAAATATAAAATACATGAATTTTTTAAATAAATCCTACATAAAAAATATTATAATTTTAATTAGTTGATTTATATTAAATATTAATAAATTTATTAAAAATAAAATCATTTAAATAGATTAAAATAAAAATATATATATATATTCTAAATGTTGTAGAATAAAAAGAGTATATGTAACCCCGCTATAGTATGTACATAAATCGGCCTAGGTATTCTGCGTGCGAACTCAGAGCAAAAGCAATGGCTTATGTACAAACAGCCTAATAGATATAATTGTTCAGTGAGAATCACATTGAGGCCGATTTTTCGACGTGGCTTGGAGAAGGCCCCGTGTAGTCGAGGCACCTCCCAAGTAATTTTCTTCATCCCTTTTTCTTTCCTCACATTTTCTCTCTCCTCGTCAATGACAACATTTTTAATCTTCTTTAGATCATCTGTCACACGTGGTTCGCTTAGTATGACTTGTCTGTCAGAACTAATTTGCAATGTATCAGATTCGACCGAGAGTTTACCGAGTGTGCACTTTCGGATAGCGACTGCGGATTCTCACGTCATAAAAATAAAAAAATAAAGACAACATTTCTAATCTTCTTCATCTGCATTGGGTCTTCATCAGCGAAGCTCACCGTCGTCCATTTCAAAAGTTCGGTTTCCATTGAGCATATGCAATGGGCATTTGTTAAAAAAGCCTCGTACATGAGGTATCGCAGAGATGTTCAAGTTATTTGCAGAAAGGCTTTTTATTTTATGTACGACACAACAATGAAGACATTTTTTATTATTGAAACATCCATTGCAACAAAGAAAATGACTTGCTTTAACTTCGCTCTGGCTTCTGTTTCACCAAGCCTCTCCCAGGCTTTACTGCTCAACCGCTTCTAAACATGATTTATTGCGCAGTAATTTTTTAATGGAGGTAGTTAGTCGACTCTCTTTTGTAGATAAATAATTAAATAATATCGATTCATAACAATTTAAGTTTTTAGGTGAGTTGGGTTTATCTCTTCGCCCGTGAGGAGATATGTTGGTTGACTTTGGTTTGTAGATAAATAATTAAATAATGTTGTATCCTAACAATTAGGGGTGGACACGGTTCGGATATTTGTAAATATGCAGGTATTTGATATCCGAACCGAACAAATATCCGAAACCGCGAACTGTATTCGAACCAAAAATTTCGATTAACCGAATTTCTGGTTAACCGAAAATATTTTCAATATTTGCAAATAATTTGAACCGAATCGAAATTAAAAAATAATATATTAAAAAATAATTAAAATCCTAATTAAATCAAAATATTTACAAATATTTCAAATATTTGAACCGTAACTGAATCGAAACCAAATTGAATATAATTATTAATATAATTTTTAAAACATAATAACATAAATATATAAATATATTAACCGAACCGAAAAAAATATAAAGAATCGAAATCGAACCGAACCAAGCAAATATCAAATATGCGGTATTTGTATTCGAATCAAATTCGCTCGGTTAACCGAAAATTCAGTTCGATTCAATTCAGTTCAACGGTTCGATTTTTTTACCCACCCCTACTAACGATTTAAACTTTTAGGTGAATCGGTCCTTTAATTCATTTAACAGAGGCCGGCAAAAGCTATTATGATTGATTTTTTGTTTCAGAAAAATTAGGAAGAATCTCTCCATTCTCTCCCCTCTCTCTATCACATTCGAAATAAGCTATTATGATTGATTTTTTGTTTCAAATCGATATGCAAAAAAACTTGAACACTTGAGAGCTTCAACGTCCACTGTAGGCTTTCTTTTAGAGTGGACCATTGTATTAGCTACCACCTATTTCATAAATCCACATGTTTACTTTTCTTTATTATTTTCATTTTAAATTTAAGGGATAAATAGTTCCTTTTTTTTCTTTTTTTAATTTTGTATTTTAAGAAAATATATACTTGATCGAATATAATAATTATTATTCATTTTTATTAAAATTTATACTTGATCAAATAAATTTTTTGGAGACAAATTTTATCTAATTTTTACATATATTATAATTAAATGACTGGTCAATTATTTATTTATTTTATTTTAAAAAATTATTTAACATATTTTTATGTGTTTTTTATTTGTATAAAATTTACATAATTTAGAACCAAATATCAATTTGGACAAGAATGGTATTTCATGCCAAATTTTACATTAACACATGAAAATTTCACGCAATAAATAAAACACACGGTGTTTCGTACATTTTTACTAAAAACACAAGAATGTTAAATAATTTATCCTAAAAATTTACTAGATTTATACAGCAATTTAAGGATGTGCTTAAGTTTGAATTTCAAATAAATTAATATTATTAATAAGTTTACATGATTTTTAATAAAAATATATTATTTTTTTCTATAAATATCGTATTAACATACTATTTAAACTCAAATCCAAATCAAAATTACAATCTTATACCAAACCCAAATAAATGTTTTTTTTTTTTTTTTTTGTCTTGATTTATATTTTTTTTCTATATTAATTGATTATTGAAGATTATTACACTCGTCTCTGATCCATAAGATTGACATGACAAAGTCCCAATTAATAAAATAAAATAAAATAAAGATCGAGGCTCTACTCGATAGTAAAGTCTCATGCTCAATGATCAATCTAAGAGCAAAAGTTTAGCGTGTCGATTGAAAGGTCGACAACATTGAATGAGACTCAGCAATATCAAGCTAGTGCCGAGCAAAGCATAGCAGCATCGAGCTAGGTCTGGTAGCATCGAGCGAGCCCAGCAGCCCATAATTTTGAGAATGGCAGCTCACTCGACTCGACCCAAGCCATGAATTTTCCTATTTGGGGCGAGGGGTTAGCCCAAAAAGTTGAACACCCAAGTCCAAGCTAGAGGAAGCAATTGGCACAAGATCAAGTTTGATCTAAATGATATGCAAGCCCATGTTGCCTATCCTGGAAATTAATCAAAATTGTATAGAAGGTTTGATTATGAAGAAGTGTTGTTTTTGCACAAATATTAATACACTACACACATTCACTATTTTTATATTCCCTAAACGATCTTTTATACCTCACATAAAAAAATAATTTTTTCAACATTCTCGCAAAACAAAGACACGAGCAATTGGTTGGCAGCAAGAGGAATTCAAATGAGATTGTTCCCAATACAGTGATGGCCTCTTTTGTTATTTTATTTTTATTTCTTGCAATGTTTAGAACTTTTAATCGTTCCAATCATATTTTTATTATTAAAAAAAATGAAAATTAATTATAAAAAAATTTCGTAGCAAAATGTAATAAATTTTTGTAACTTTTTGTGCTGAATTTTTCTTATATTCTTGCACTGCTTCATTTTTGCATCGATTTCAGTTTAATATTGACCAGTTCAATCTCTATTTCGGAAGTTCAACTATAACTATATGCTCATGCATGGTTCTGGATCCTTTTTTAAAGAAGTCGAAGAATCACTTGATTTTCGACCACTCGACTCACTAAGGTGTTGAAAAAAAAAAAAATTAAGCAACAACAATGACATTTTATATAAAAATAGTTATACTCTTTTTTAGTGACATTTGATGGGTTTGGGAAAATTTTGATGCGTACGTTTGATATTAAAATAATGTATGATGAGATATTTTGTAAAAAATATATATTGTGAAAGTTTCAGAATGCAAAGATCAAATAATAAAAATTTGGAGATTTTTTTTTTTTTTACAGAAAATAGACCCTTTGTGCCTTTTGCTTATTTATTTTAGGTTTTAATAATATTTAGATAAAATGACTACTTCTTCCGTCTCCCATAAAGTTTTCAGATTATTATAGATACTAAGAAATTTAGAAAGATTATAATTAATAAGTAATTAATAAGTATATTTGTAAAAATAATTATAATATAATACAAATAATTATATATTAAAATTAAAATAATTAAATAATTTAATTAATATTAAAAATATATAAATTATAAAATTTAAAATATAATTAAAATGTATAATTATTCTACAAATATAGAAAGAGAAACTGTATGGAACGGGCCAAATAAAAATACTGAACACTTTATCTGGGATGGTGAGAAAATTAAATACTTTCTCCGTCCACCACAGATGATCTCATTTTTTTTTGTACATCCCACAAAAGATAGGTCTTTTTTTTTTAAAAATTTATTAATTTTAAACATACTTAACAAATATAAATCAATTTAATCAAATTTCTAATATACTTAAACATACTTACCTCTTTGCATATATTTTATTGAAATATAATTCTAAAAATATTTAAAATAGCAAAAACATGACTACACATATAAAAAATAATAAAATATTATCTTAGTTTATTATTATTAATAACATAATAACCTACACTAGCTAAAATAAAATTCCGTATCTCTAACAAAAGGTTTCATCTTTCGCAGGACGGAGATAGTATAATATTTTTTTGGAAAAAAAAAATATTAAAAATATATAAAGAAAATTTGAATATGAAAAAACATTTTTAAAAACGGAAAGACAACAAACCTTAAAAAGATGTGTTTGTTTGAATATTTCAAGATATAAAAAATAAATAAAAATAAAAAATAAAATTAAAATATTAAATCAAATATATAAATAATTATTTTAATTTAAAATTTAATATTCAAAACTTTAAACCTGAGTCTCAAAGCGACAAAGAAACGCCTTACAGACTTTTCGCCGTAGTCCGCAACGAGCAGCCGACGCGGTTTGTTGTATATAATTACTGCATGTAAAAAGTGGTCAATTACGTGTCTACTATCATCACTTCATATTGCACTTTAATAACATGTGCTGTATTAGTTTGCCGTTTTATTTTATTTTATTTTATTTTTATTATATAGTCGTAATTTTATAAAAATATAATTCCTCTGTTCCACATAATTTGTTACTATTTTTTATTTTTGTCCGTCCCACATAATTTGTCCTTTTTATTTTTGGAAATATAATTATGCACTTTAATCGCATTTAAAATTTTAAATTTTATAATGTTTTTAATTTTAATTAAACTATTTAGTTATCTTAATCTTAATCTATAATTATTTTTACTAAATAATTATTATTTTTACTAATATATTTCTTAATTACTTACTAATTATACTTTACCTAAATTCTCGTGTCTACAGTATTACACTCATATTACATGGGACGGAGAGAGTATAATTTATTTTTATATAGTACTATTGTCCCATAAGATATGGCCGGTGAGGAGTTAGACATGTAACTTTAAAATTATGAGTTCAAACCCTCGACACCTTATATTACAGATATATTTAGCATAAGTGTTTAAAATATTTTAAATTAAACATATTCTAATTTTTTTTTTATCATTATATATTTCTTGTTTTAAAAATATCAACACAATCATTCACGTAAAAAAAATAATAATAAATAATAATCATAATCTATTATTATTAACTTACTAACTTTATTATTTTAAATATTGGAATACTAATCAAACATGCTAATTGTTTCGAAACAAAAAGAATATTACTCCTTTCGTTCCATAATAAAGTATCCATTTTTTTATTTTAGTCTGTCCGGTAACAAAGTATCTATTTCTTTTGTTAGTAACTGTACTATCTACTTAACATTACAAATATCCTTACAACTTACAATATAATACACAAATATCATTAATTTTATATCATACATACTAATAAAGTTATTTTAATCATTTTTACTTTATTCTTACTATATTTCAATATAATACTAATATTTTTAAAATTACATAAAAAAGCAAATGGATATTTAGTCGATGGGAGTATTATTATTATTATTATTCAGATTGACTGATGCATGAATGCATTAATTCGAGTGCATGCAATAGCAGCAAATATATGATACACGTAACCTAAATATTTTATTTTATTTTATTTTATTTTAATTTAATGTTTGTAATCAAGAAAAATTGATTATCTTTTACGCAGAAATACTGAATTTGAAATAGTTAATTGTTATAATTTGTAGGATTTTATATTATGCGTTTGTTTGGTTTGAATTTGTAGAAACAATTTGAATTTGTATAATAACTGTTTTATACTCCCTCCGTCTCAAAACTATATTATGAATTGTATTAAGGAATATTAATATTATATTGCTGGTGGGTAAAAAATATGAATAAAAAACTTTTTTGCTCTTATAAGTGTATTAGTGTAAAAAGTAGTGACAATTGTATAATAATAATGAAAAAGTAAATGTAGTTTTATAGTGATATGGTTATTATAAAAATGAGATTATTATTTTGAGACGAACAAAAATAGTAAACAAGACTATTATATTTGATCGGAGGGAGTATAGTATTTTGTAAGATCTATTTTCATTAAAATGCGCAAAAGAAGTAACTATTAGAAATATTAAATAGTTAAAACAAACACAGTGCAACCTATGTTAGTAAGTACAGTTAATTGATATTTTTTCTGTTCGTTAAATTTAATTTATTATTAATTTTAATAAAATTAAATTTTTAACATTTAACTATTATTGTTTCTTCAATATTTATTTACTACAATTGTCACTAATTTTATTGTGCTTTTCTTTATGATTACTAATTAAATTATCAAAATAGTTCAAGCTACTTTCTTACTTTTTTACTTTATTAATAAAATATATATATTTTTAATTTTTATGCCCAGCCAAAATGGACTAGTTTTATCGAACGGAGAAGGTATTATTCAGAGTTTCTTTAATTTTAAATATAAAAAACTCTAATATTCAACTTATGCGATTTTAATAAAAATATATTATCTATTTATAAAAAATATATTAAAATACTATTTAAACCAAATCGTAAATTCAAATCAAAAATCAAACAAACTCCATGTTTTCTTATCAGATTTCAAAAAATAATTATTAAATTTAGCTCATGTTTGATTTAATTAAGAGTTTTTTTTTCTTTTTTTTTAAATAAAATAATATTTTAATGTATTTTGAATTAAAATATAGGTTAATATGATATTTTTATATAATTAAATTAAATATTTATATTAAAAAAATGAGTAAAAAAATGTCTTTGTTTAGATATATATATATATATATATGAAACTTTTTTTATTATTCATCTATTGTAAGTTTTTAAAAATATATATAGATCACACTAAATGTGTTTTTTCTCATAATATATTATGTTAATACCTATTTTTTTAATTATCTCAAAAAAAACAAAAAATAAAAAACTTCAAAATTTATGTCTAAACGAAACCTACGTAAACAAATTCAAACCCCGACGCCTCAAGTTCACCTGCCACACATGGTTCGCCTAGTGTCACTTTTTCATCGGGTCTGATTTGCAAGGTATTAGATTTAGCTGGAAATTTACGGAGTGAGCACTTTCATATAGCAGCTGCGGATTCTCACGTCATAATAAAAATTAAAAATTAAAAAATTAAAAAAAATTAAAAATAAAATAACAAATCAATGTTATTATTATTATTATTATTATTATTATTATTATGATTATTATTATTAAACAATCAATTTGTGTTGAAATTGATGAAAGGCACATGATAGGACATGATAATTATATTGTACAATTAATCAAATTAAATAATATTTTGACTTTACTGTTTGATCCACAAATCCACACATAATAATGCACTAATATTAAAATACATGATGCATGTTTATTTTAAAAAAATTTTTTATTCAATTTCATTTATTTTCTTAACATCCCATCAATATAACGTCATAAATAAATTTAATTTTGTCACTTATATGTATGCTCAAACATTCGTTATATTTTGTATAATTTGATCAATCTTATTATATGTTTTAATTATATAAATATTTGTGTAAATTAATATCAGATCCATAATACATGAAAGAACATGAATAATTAAGATCAAACCTTTTAATATTGAAACCTCATGTAATCAAATTACTGCAAAAAAAATAAGTATATATAAGGGTAAATTAAAAAAAAAAAATAAGTATATACAAGGGTAAATTATATAATACCCCCACGTATTTTTAGTAAAAATGCACAAAAAACCGTATGTTTTATTTATTGCGTAAAATTTCTTTGTGTTAATATAAAGTTTGCACGAAGCACCCTCTTGTCCAAAACTAATATTTGGTTATAATGAAAGACTTAAATTACGCAAGTTTTATATAAATATAAAATATAAAATATTTTAAATAATTTTTTTTGAATAAATAAATAAATAAATAATTGACCAATCATTTATTTTTATAGTTTTCATAAAAATTATATAACAATTTGTTTTAAAAACTATAAAATGAAATATTAATTATTTATTTATTTAATTCAAAAAAATTATTTAAGATATTTTTTATTTTTTATTTTGTATTAAATTTGCGTAATTTAAATCTTTATTTGAAATCAAATATCAGTTTTGGACAATGAGGGTGTTTCATGCAAATTTTATATTAACACAAAGGAATTTTACGCAATAAATAAAATATAGGGTGTTTTGCGCATTTTCAGTAAAATACGGAAGGGTATCATATAATTTACCCCATATATAAAATATATATTATGGGTATGTATTAATTAATTTGTTTAGTAAAATGCAATTTTGTTGCATATGGCCAATTTGCATTACACTTGTCTTCTTTTAGCACTTCAAAACTCTAATCACAATTCCCAAATGCACAATAACTTTTAGTTAATTTTATACTCAATCCATCTCAATTTAATATATATATATATATATACTATATTAAAAATAGACAAAATTGTTTCTAACACCTTCATAATTTTAAAATTCAGCATAAATTTTTTTAAAAATTATATAGTGTCATTTTATATTTTAAAAAAAAAAGTTACATGAACCTTTAACCATGCAAAAAAATATAGATATGAAATCATCTTCTCATCATACAAAAAAATATAAAAAAAAATTTCATGCAATATTTTTTAAAGTATAAAGAAACCCCATGCAATTTTTTTAAGTATAAAAAAAATCTAATAATAACTTTCGAAATCATGGAGAGTTTTATTAATGAATAGAAGCATATAGAAAAGTTTTACCAAAGTTATCATTTGCTTTGGTAGACTAATATATATATATATATATATTCTCATAAGCTTAAAATCTTAAGTGAGATGATAATTTAATGGTTCATAAAAATTGTCCACGTGTAAGATTTGTGTGTGGCATAAAAAAATTAAAATATATGCATATTGAAGAATATAGTCTTGGAAATACAAGGGATGTATATTTTGGTGTATGAAAAAATAAAAAATGACAAAATATATATATATATATATATATATTGAAGTGGGTCGAGAAAGTATAATTTCTTTATATCTTTGTAAGGTTTTGTAATTAGAAATATTGCAATTTTTAGGGTTTTGTAAATTGTGTATTTAGATTCTATATTGGGTAAAGTGTATATAGATATATTATTTGTAGTTTAGCGTTGAAATTCATAAAATATTTTGTGTATTTTATTGCATAATACACATTCTTGTTAATTAAAAATAGGCATAAAACTCTTCTTGGGTATTTAAATTAACATAGGGATTCTATACAATATATAAAGCTAAAGTAGAACACAAAAGTGAATTATAAAGCTAAAGTACAACACAAGTTATGCATACCTTAAATTTTTTATTTGTTTATCAATTTTCAAAATTTGCCATATAAATGCAGTGGGTTGTGCAAAAATTATGGGGGAGAGGCTCCAACACACCCTCAAATTCCCCCCATTTTTGCAGCCCGCTAATGGAGTAACACTGTACACTCCACTCTATATTTAGAGTGGTGTTTGTATATTTTTGTTATTGTTTTGGGATATATTGTGTAATTTTATTTTTTAGAAAATTATATGTAATTTTATTTTTTTGAAAAATTACGTATAATTTTATTTTTTGGAAAGTGATATAGTTTTATTTTTTAAAAGTGATATATAATTTTACCTTTCGAAAAGTAATATATAATTATATAGTTTTTTAAAAATAATGTGTAATTATATATATTTGGGTTATATTGTAAAAATAAATTAAATTTGGGGTGTAATTTATAAATATAAAAAATTATATAAAATAATATAAAAGAGGAATATATAGAGAATATACTTTTTAAAGTAAAAAATTGAAGTTTATGGTTGCATTTTCACTTTAACTACTGCAAAAATAAAGTAATAGATTAAAGATGATCTAATAAAAATGAAATATACATATTTTATATACAATACGTAACATTCAACAATTCTTTTAGCACAATAAAATTTACAATATATACTTTTTTTCTCCTAAAAAACAAGGTTAGTGTACTTATCTTTATTTATTTATTTTGTATTTTTGGGTTTTCTTATGTTTTTTAGTTGAAATCATAATTGTGTCCGACTGTTTCGAATGAAAAATAAATGTTTAATACTCCCTCCGTCCAGAACTATAATCTGGGTTGCATTTGACACGAAATTTAAGGAATATTGATATTATATTGGTAATAGATAAAGAGTACAGGTAAAAGACTTTTTTACCCTTGTGAGTGTATTAGTATAAAAAGTAGTGACAATTGTGTAATAATAATAAAAAAATAAGGGTAGTTTTATAGTGATATAATTATTTATGGAAATAAGACTATTGTTTTAGGATGAACAAAAATAATAAACAAGACTATTGTATTGGGACGGAGGGAGTATTTTTTAGAGCATTGAGAAATTGAATAATAAAAGAAATAAATATTAGAAATATAAAGTCGTTTTTTATTTAGAGAATATAGCATTACAATTTTATATTTCATTAAAAACGAAAACCATTCTATATCAAAAATCAACAATGGCAAAAAATTTAAAATCTTGGATTTTTTATTTTGGAATTTAGTTTTCTTTCTTGTTTTTTTTTCAAATAATGGTTTGGATCGGATGTAATATTTTGTAAGACTAAATATTGTATATTTATAGAATATTTCAACACTTGCATAGTAAAAAAGTTAAAAATCAAACACTACCAAAATATAGGGGTGAGCAAAATATCCGAAATTCGAAAATCCAATTTGAACCAAATCAAAATTTAAAATTTGGTTCGGATTTTCGGATTGAATTTTTAACAAATTTCGAATTTTCGGATCGGATCGGATCCGTATACTTAAAATCCGAACCAAGCCGAAATTCAAAATATAATATTTTAATATATTTTTTTATTATATATATTTAATATTTTATTATAAAATATTATATTTTAATATATTTAATTTTTATATATTATATATTTAATATTATAAAATAATAATAAAATATAAAATAATTTAAAATTTTGAAAAAAAATAATAAAAATATTTAGAATTTCAGATTTTTTCGGTTTGGTTCCGATTTTTTAGTTCGGATTACGGATTTTCGAATTTTGGATTTTGATTATTTCGATTCGGTTCGGATTGGTTTTTTCAAAAATTTTGGATTTTCGAATCGGTTCGAATTTAGCAAAATGCGAACCGAAAATCCGAATGTTCACCCCTACCAAAATATAGCATTTGTTTATACTTTTGATTTCTTCCCTTACAATATTTATCTGTCAATTAATTAATTTTCCAAGGTTACTATTATCTATATTTATTTTAAGGTAGACTTCAATCGATATTTAACAAATAAAAAATAAAAAATTACAATTATACATTGAATGTGAAACGTAATATTAAAATATGTAATATTTTAAATTGAATACACTTAATGCATGTACTTGCATGGAATTGTTTGAACAATATGGCCCCAAAAGGGCCCACACAACTAAAATTTAAAAGTAAATTACACGTATCAACTTTTATTTAAAATAAATATGTAAAATACTTTGTTTATTATATAAATCCCATATTTTTCTAGGAAAATGAAATAAATAAATAAATAAATAATAGAACCAAAAGCTGAGTATATTGGCGAGTAGATTGCAAAAAATATCTCACAGTTATACCCTATTATCATTTTTGTTTTGTATTTATCTTCCTAGCAAAATATATCCCACATGTTTACAAAAGTCGTTATTTATGTCATTTTCTCGCGCGTGAAATTCACACCACGCGCCCTTACGCGCAATCATGCACGGTCAAATGATAGAAATAGCGACTTTTGAAAACATGTGGGATATATTTTGCCAGAGAGATAAATACAGGACAAAAGTGATAATGAGGTATGCGTGTGGGATTTTTTTGCAATTTTCCCGTATGTTTGCTTAATATTTTATTTTTATACGATTCTTCAAAATTATTATTAAAGAAATACCATATATAATAGAAAATGGTTCCGTCCATCCAATGTTTTTAGCTGAACTAGCTTTTTATTTATGATATGAAAAATTGTGTTAAAAATACATATATTATTTTAAGTTGAATTTTACTTTTTGACTTTTTGTAATGGTTATTTGAATTTGAAGAATTGCAATTAAAAAATAGTATTAAAAAAATATAATGAATATATACATATAATAATTAAATTCAACAAAAATATGCAAATATTTCTTTCATAATTCTTCGTATCTCATAACAAAAATACTTAAAATTATATTTAATTGTATATTTAATATTATAAAATAATAATAAATACGCTCTTGTATATAAGTTGATCATAGTTAGATTTAATTGAAATATTAATTTTCAAACCAAATCTCTTTACTATCCAATCGGTACTATTATCAATAAAAATATTTTCTTTTGTATCGACTAAAAATATTATTTTTATTATTTTCGTCTGTCTCGTTCAAAAGTATCTATTTTCAATCATAGTAAAAATAAACATACACTAATACCAAAATTTTATTTAATTTTTACATAAATTACAAATATATCACTACATATATAACTAATTTATACATAAATTACAAAAGATAAAAATGTCAAAACTATTTATACACTTTCACTAACTAATAAAATATTAGTATTATTTTTCAATATACTACCAAATTTCAAATGGCCTATCTGAATTTGGAAGAAGGGAGAGTATAAAATTTTCTCTCACAAAATATCATATCAATATACTATTAAAATCAAATTAAAAAAAAAAGAACCTCAAACTCAAACACAAACGAAACAAACCGATATTTTTCTTTTTTTAAAAAAATGATAGGTAGATTAATTGTAATACTAGTATTAATTTTCAAAAAATAATAATTAATGTATACTTCATCCGTCTCAATACAATTGTCTTATTTACTATTTTCGTCCGTCTCAAAACAATAGTCTTATTTCCATAAATAACAATATCACTGTATAACTGTCTTTATTCTTTCATTATTATTACATAATTGTCACTATTTTTTACACTAATACACTTATAAGGGCAAAAATGTCTTTTTATATATACTTTTTACTCACTATCAATATAATATTAAGATTTCTTAAATTCCGTATTCAGCACAACCAAGACTATAGTTCCGGAACGGAGAAGGTATTTTTTTAAGAAATTCAAACTAAAAAGATAAGCATATGAGTGTATGTGTGGAAAATTTATCCAAACAAAAGTTGCCCATATAAGATTTGAGATTCCAATTTGGTAGTTTGAGAAATTCTAATGGAACTAAACAACCACTTTTTTGTAAGGATAATCACATTGAAAATATGCATCAATAAAATATTAATGAATTATTTCCCTAATCAAAATAAGGATTCTTTTCTTTTAAAAGTTTGATTTCAATTTTTTATTATTTAATTATTGTAATTTTCTTTAAAAATATACTATTATTTCTTCTTACAATGTATCACATCCAAACTAATATTCAAATAAATAAATAAATAAAAATTTTAAAAACAAATCGACATAAAAAAAACAAACCAAACCTCCTAAACATAACACAATATAGAGCAATTGATTCAAGCAATTTTTTATTTTTTATTTTTTGCCATAAAATGACCCAGCATTATGATGATATATGATAATTACCACTTAATTAAGGTTTGGTTTGATTTGATTTAATTTATTGAAAATTATTTTTATTTCACTATTGAATGATAATTTAGTTTTCAGATAAATAATTTTTTCATCCCACATAAAATGTTCATTTTTTATATTTTCATTCATCCTACATAATTTGTCATTTTTTAAAAAAATAATAATAATTATACACTTTAATCACATTTTAAATTTTACAATTTATCTTTTTTAATTTTAATTAAACTATTTAATTATCTTAATTTTAATCTATAATTATTTTTATTAATACATTTTTTAATTATTTACTAATTATATTTTACCTAAAATTTTATGTCTACGGTAGTCCGAACACTTTCTGAAACGGATGAAGTAATTGTAATTCCCAACAGTAATATTTAGTCATGATAAATGTGATTTCATTTTACTATAAATGTGTGTATATATATCATTTATTTTTAATCATTTTTTATCATGTAGACATTGTATTCTCGGAAAAAACTTAACAAAAATATTACATCTAAACAGTATTTCATACTCAAAAATAATTTATTTTTGTGTGTGTAAGTATATATTTCATCTTATGTAATGTTTTTACTTTGTAACTTTACCTTTATTTTTTTAAAAATATATATATATATATTTTGCAAGTTTTATTATCACATGTTTCATAAATACAAAATATCCCTTTGGGAGTCTCGTAAGGGATGACCTGGTGGTGTGAAGAGTGAACTTATGACCCTGACGTATATAGTTCGCCTAGTATGACTTGTCTTGTCAAACTCAGTTTGCAGGGTATTAGATTTTATCCTGTGTACACTTCAGCAGTGACTGCTGGTTCCACGTCATAAAAAAAAAAAAAAAAAAAAAAAAAAAAAAAAAAAAATATCCCTTTGTGAAAGTTATATGATGGTTATTTAATTTATCAGCTATATTTTATTTCAAAGATTTTAGTTTCATACCAACATAACATTGAAGAATTTTAATATTAATCCGATTTTTATACTTATAAGTTGAATTTGAAATAAACTTGTTGTTAACAGTTATAAAAATGCTAAATTTTTTAATTAACTCAAATTAATTTATCATATTTGATGCGACAATTTATTGAAATAATCTCACCCATCAATTAGTAACACTGATACTTGATTATCAAATTCTTGTAAATCAAATGGTGAGACATCCGTATCTGAAGACTACAATTTGATTCTGAATTGATGTGGAAAAAAAAAAAAAGAGAGAGATATAAAATACTACTCCCTCCGTCTCAGATACCGTGTCTGCTACACTACACTGTAGACACGGTATTTTAGTAAGGGTGTAATTAGTAGATAATTAAGAATGTATCAGTGAAAATAATTATCCTATAATATAAATAATTATAAATTAAGATTGGGATAACTAATTAGTTTAATTAAAATTAAAAAAATAAAATTTAAAAATTTAAAATGAGATTAAAGTGTGTAATCATTTTCCCAAAAAGAAAAGTGACATGGTATATGGGACGGACAGAAACAACAACATGGACATGGTATCTCGGACGGAGGGAGTATAATGTTGCATGTGACTACATATTTTCATTATTTTTCCTTATAAATTTTTACTATTTAAATTTTATATTTAAAAAATATAAATAATTTTTATAAAATATTACATTGAAAATTATTTAAATGAAAAACACAAATTAAATCTTCTCAATTCAAACTTCCAAAAAATATATTTCTTTTTTTATATTTTCTCCATCCACTACTAAATTTTCTATTTGCTGTATAGTAAATTAGTATTTATATATATAGTGTAATAAAATAATATAATATGCACTTGACTCTTAAAAAGTAATGTGGAAAATAAAAGTATTAATCTTTTGGTATTTAATTGCAAATTATTTTTTAAAATAAAAAATAAAAAATTTAATTTGAACATATTAAAATGATAAATGAATAATTTACTTGAGGACGGAGAAAATATATATATATAACACAAAACCCTAATTGTGTAAGTGTAACAAAAATGGTGAATAGGGAGTCAGAGTAAATTAGGTAAACAAAAGCAAAATAAATAAAACCACAGCCCCAAAAATATTTGATACATACAATTAATAGCCAAGATTGAATTTTTATCTTTTTCCCTAATAAAGGCACAATAATGAGAATGAAATCAGATGTTTTCAAGCTTTCCATCCATGAAAATTCATGCCAAATCCACCCTACCCTACCCCACCCCCGCCCCACCTTTTGGTCCAGGGGTGAAGAACCCCCCCTCAATTTTCAAATATATATATAAAAAATAAAAATAAATATAAAAACACCCATCCTCAAATTTATTTTTTTCCTCTTTCTCAGCAGCCCCCACTTGTCCTCCATTCATTCACTGAATCTAACCCCCATCTTCCCCACCCCACCCCACCCCACCCCCACCCCCACCCCCATCCCTTCAGTGCTGGTTCTTGAAATCTATGGGCAACACCAACAGCAGTTTTTATATACATATATACATACATATATATATATATAGATACAAGTTTGTTGCTTTTCTTGGATATATTTTATTTGTGAATTCATTGGAGGGTTTGTGTCATTAATCCAAAGAATAGAAAAGTGTCCAAACAGCTGCAGAAGAATAGCTTTGCTTGAGCTTTCATTCCATTGCCCATTCCATCCATCTTTTATCAATTTTTTAAAAAACATTTTGTTTTTCTTATCTTTTTTGTACAGCCAAACATTTAAATTAGGTTTTGGTTTGTTTCCTATCAAATTAAAAGCCCTATTGAAGAAACCCCACAATCTGTGGCCTTTGTTGCATTGGGTAGTTCTCCACTATTTCCACTTTGATGATTATCATCTTGTCTTAACTTTGATTTGATTTCAAGAAAAGGGCATTGGAAGTAATTATTGAAATTTAAATTGAAAAGATCCAATCTTGGTTAGGGAAAAGGTGATTAGAGGTTTGATTTTTGGATGAGATGCTAAGGGTGTTTGAGGCAAGAAATATTAGTGAGTATCTCTGTGTCTTTTGGTGCACTCATCATCAGTTTCTTGGCATCCAAAATCTGCTGAATCTTCACAAGCATTACAGGTTTGTGTGCTTTTATACAATTCTTACATTTAATTCAGCTTTTTGTTCAATGGGTTTTGGTTAGAATTTGATTTTTTCATCTGGGCTTTTCTTGATTATTTGGTTCTTTAATCAAGAATTTGTACATGGGATATGTTTATTTGTTCAATGTGTAATTCTTTTTGTCATTATGTTGATGAATTTATACATCAGATATGTTTATTCCTCTTATTTTTCAAAAAGTTTCTAAAAAAATAAAAGTCATTCATTTGTTACTTATTCCATTATTATTAGTGTAATTTTTTGGTAAAAAATTGCAATTTTGCCTCTATTGTGAGATCTTCTTACTAATTGATTCCAACATTTATATTTTTATTTTTGTTTGAATGGCAGTTTGATATCCAAAGAAGACGATCCCATGCCTTATTTTAGCATTTTATAAATCTCTTAAAACTCTTAATTACTTGGCAACCAAAAACCAACAATATAAAAATCAAAATCAAAGTCAATGAGCGGCGACGAGGCTCGGTCCAACATGGCGATATCGAGAGGATTCACCATAATGGAGGTCCAAAGAGGCGGCAAGAACGTCGCCGGAGTTCAGGGGAAGGGAGCCGGCGGCGTGGAAGTCGGAAAAGGGAAAATATACCGGTCGTTGTCGCAAGGGCATCACGCCGGAAAAGGAAAAGTGAAAGGAATGTCGAGGTACTTCACGTTGGAGGCGATGTGTCTTCTTGTCTGCCTCACGGCGTCGTTGCTTATATTGCCTCTCGTTTTGCCTCCCCTGCCGCCGCCACCTTTCCTCCTTCTGTTGCTGCCCATTGCAATTCTCGCGCTTCTCATGGTCCTCGCTTTCATGCCTTCCGATGGCGGCGGCATCGCCGCCGCCGCCACTGCCGCCGCCTATGTGTAGAATGGTGTGGACAAGATTATAGAGAAATATATATATATATATATATAAGTATCAATGGTGACAAGTTTTGTATGTCTCCCTGCAATGGGAGAATTCTTATGAAGAGCCTTAACACATTTCTTTTATTTCTTATTGCAATAAAATTCACCTAACTTTGTTATGCAATGTTTTTGTTATGTTTTGGATGTGTGATTTTTATTGTTCTCTTTTAGGAATAGTATTTATTGGATTGTGATTTTGCTAGATATATTTTTATTAGATAAAAGTGAAATGTTTATAAAAGCAAAAATAAAAAAGAAATGAAGCATAACCTAAGCTATCAATTTTCAAAATTTTATATAGAAACATGGTGCTAACAGAAAGTTAATGTAGTATTAATTTGTTTTTGTCGTCACATATAAAACAGGTAAGCAGAACATGGTTTTAATATGATGTTGATTTGCTCCGGTTAGCACATATAACACAAATTTATATAGAAACTCACGAGGATAATTATGGTGTGAAAATCACTACATATAATAGATATAATACATATAAAATAGACAAACAATAGGTATATTTTTTTATATATAATACGGAAATCCGCAGAAAATACGCACTAAATAAACCTCTGGCCAAACCTAATACCCTACAAATTGTTTCCAACAAAACAAGTCACTAGCCAGACTAGATGAACAATAGATATTTTTATTTAACAACATATGCTGGGTACCCGTGCCAACGAAAAAAAAAAATCAATATAGTGCGGACGTTGCAATTCGGCACATATAAAACAGATAAATAGTATAGATCACACGCTGAAATCATAATTTCAGCACATGTGCGGAATGGCATGGGTGTGCTAAATTTTAAAATTAAGCACCCGATTTTTACAAAATTTTAGAAAAAATTTACGATTTACCAATTTTTTCTCCATTAAAAAAAAATCAAATTTAACGTCTATTTATATCAAATCATACACTTATTCAAATTCAAAATTTTTACTATTTAAATCTCAATCCAAAATCCAATTTTCCAAGCAAACACACCCGTATGAATGTGTGATCTATGTGTTGTCCGCCGTCTGATTAAATTAGATAAAATAATTATTCGATCATCAAATAAACACATTCGTCCATCGCATTATCATTCATTCAACACTTATACAACACTTCGCACCAACATCCCGGTCTCATTGAGCGATAAAACTTTGTGTTCGCATCGGCAACAAAGCAACTTGAGAGAAAACAAGCTATAGCATCCTCAACAACATGATCTTTACCTTCCGTTATTTTCTCAGACATCAGACCAAAACGACGCACGGAAATGTAGCGCGAACCAGCCAATCCGATCCAATCCAATCCAATCCGCATATAAAAAATATTCCACAGGTACTAAACCACACCGGCGTCGCTGTGGAGAAACAAAGGAAGATGCTGTTCCAAGATGGCCAAAAGCTCCGGCTTCTGTTCAGGCCCGTCGAGCACCACTCCCCCGAGCCTTCTCCCGGCGTCGACGAGCTGTCCCCGGTGCCTCTGCGACAGCAAACTGCCTCCCGCGTCGACGCACTCCCGATACAGAGGCAGATAAGCAATGGCGACCCTCAGAGGGGCCGGAAGGTCCCAGAGACAAATCGGGGAGTTTCCCCGACTGATAATTTCGACCATGTTGGAGAAATGCACTTCGCCCTGTCGCAGTCCGGCGAGGTAAGCTTCCTCAGACCAATGCTCCCGGAGAAACACCCGGAGCTCGGGAGCAACTGCGTCATCATCGGATCTTGCAATGCTGTCGGCGACGGCGTAAGTCGCTGCAGGGTCTGCTAAAAAGTTGGAACGGAGGAGGAATGCGACCCCGTTTAGGGACCCGCCACTGCGTTCCCCGGCAGCCTTGAGAATTTCGACGCTGAGGGCGGCGAGGACGTGGTGCGGGACGTGTGGGAGGAGATACGCCGCGATTTCGACTTGGCTGCTCGACGTTGCGGCGGTGAGGGCGAGGCAGAGTTCCATGTCCCGGCAACCTCTTTGGACGAACCACTCGACTACCGGCATGCAACCCCGCTCGGAAGCTCTCATTAAAGGACCCAAGAAAGCTACGGCATTGCCCTCTTCCACCAGACACTCCATCGTCCCAATTTTACCATAGTGCGACGCAAATCCCAATGCCAGGTCGACGTCGACGTCCAAACTGTTCCTCTGTGCAATCTACGAGCCGAAAGACCGGAAACAATTCAATAAAATAAGCTAAAAACCAACTCATCGATTGCAATATCTTTCAGTGTTTCAATGCAAGAATTGACTATAACAAACGATATAATAAACAATTGAAAAGCAATATAATTTTGCAAAAATGTTCAACAATTGAAAGAAAGAAAGAATCATATAGTTGAAAATACGGTTAATCAGAAACGAGATCACAACAGATTGAATTACCTGTAACAAAATGCGCACAAGTTCGGTGCTCCCGAATCGCGACGCCTCCAAGAAACATTGGTTAACATTGTCAGCGCCGCCCTCGACGAGCATGCTCAACAATCCATGGATGGCAGTAGCCGACATGCCCAAAGCCCAACCGGGATCGAATGAACTGGAGAAAAGTGTAAGCGGGAAGCAAGCCGCATCAAACGCCTCGGTAAAATCCTTCCCGGTGAGGTGGTTGCCCGCGAGATCGAGGAATGTCTTAAATGCGTTCAATTGTAGTTGAATCTCTACAGGCGAATTGTGGCCCACTCTGTCTTTATTCCCTTGACAACGCGAATGGAAACTAATGCATTTAAGAGCCCACTCGGTGAACTTTTGAACCTTAGCGCCGGCTTCTGCCTTCAAGACTTCGTCGCCATTGCATTCCTGAAGCCTTTCGTTTAACCTGTCACAATCAGTATGTCTGAATTAACATATATGTAACGAAAATGAAAGGAATTTTAGTTAATTCGTCATCGATCATTTATGATGATACCTTTGCGCCATCACACTGACAGTGTCGGCGAGGCTCATTGTCCGGCTCTGACAGGCTGATACACACGACGCAAGAAATGATGTCCTAAGCGCAGCTCTAGTGAAATCGTACGCCCCATTGGCGATGATCTTCTTGATCAACCCTGTAATCCCATACAACTCAGGTTGCGAGCTCAAGAACCAAATCGAATCCAGCGAAATGCAGAGGGCGTCGTTTAGTGTCTGAGGATCAGCCAACAAGATCAAGCTCTCGGCAAGCTCCCAATCGTGGGAACTCACGGCGCCCTGAAACAACCTACCCAACTCAATCCGATCCTGTCGACTCAGCTTCCTCCCATTCTTCCCGGACTCAGAAACCGAAGCTGCCAATCGCGATTTCAGCTTCTCGACACCACAGACACAAGCACTCACACTCAAATCATCCTTTCCAACAATCGGCGCCGATTCTCTCGATAAAACTACATTGCCATGGCTTCCTCCACCCTCATCTTTCTCCGAGCTGAAAACAACTATCTCGGCGCCATGTTTATCCCCATCATTTGCTTGTGATGGTTCATTTGACGCCGTACTTTCAACCATTTCAACTTCAGAACATCGAGACCCTTCTGAAAGAATCCGGTTTCCGGTTTCATTACCAGGCTCACTATTTCTACCTAATTTCGAAACCTTTTTAGCTTCCATGGCACCAAAAACAGCTTACGCAGCTATACAAACAAGCCAGAGAAATCGAACTATCTCAAAATTTAGCTCAAAGTTTCGAATCGAACAAAACCTCAGCACAGCAACAGTCTCCAAAACTATGAATTATTTTTGCTGAAGGAGATATTGCCGAAAAACCCTAAAATACAGGCCTCGTGACGAACCAAAAAATCGAAATCGAAATCGCAAAGTAGGAGGATAAAAATCAGAACTAGATTATCGATTCGGAGATCAATTACTTGAAGAACGACCAAATTCCAGACAATCGAAACGCAGGAAAGCGCAGATTCTACCGATAAATGGAAAATCCAATCGGAAAATATCCAAAAACTTCACCCTAGCAGGCGTTAATCGATCGGAATCTCCGTCGTCCAGAAAACTCGAAAACCCTCGCTTCCAAACTTCGGAATATCGCAGAAGAAATCGATCCACCGCTCAAATCCCTAAAAACATTACATCATATTCATATCCAAAATTAAAATCGAAAAAGGGGGAGAACAAATCGGCAATAATACAATAGTGATGCGAGAAAAATGAAATCAATAATTACCGAGAATCAAAGCGGAATCGTTGGAGAACGAAACAGCCGCAGAATCAAAAAAAGTATTGCAGAAACAAGAATAAATATACACACACATATATTGTATCGAAAAAAATGAATAAATAAAAGTAAAATCAGAGAAACCCAGAAACAAAAACAACAATAATAAGAGAAAGAGAGAGAGGGCATATGAATATGAATATGATATTACCTAATGAAGTGTTGATGAGTGGAGAGAGGGAAGCCATGTTGGTTGTTGGGTTGGGTGTCTTCGTTGCAGAGTGAATGTGAATGTGAATGTGAGTGTGCCAGAAGTTCTCTCTCTTCTTTCTTTATTGTTTCTTTTCTTTCTTCTTTCCTCTCTCTCACTCCTCAGCTCTTTTGTTTTCTTCTGTTTTCTGTCCATCAAAATTTGCCATTTTTGCCTTCGCAACTTTCTCATTTCTTTCCCCCATATTATTCCTTTATTTTATTTTATTCTTCTCCTATATAAAATATCTATCTTTTTTAATTTTCATCTAATTTATATAATATTGTTAATATAATTATACAATTTTTATTATATTTTTAATTTATAATTTATAATTTTTATAATTTTAATTAAATTATTTTATTATCTCAATTCAAAAGTATCATTTTCGTCTATCCTATTTGTAAATATCATTTTTTATTTTAGAGGAAGTATTTCTACATTAATATTAAAATATATTTAATTTTTATTTAAATTAAAAATATAATATTAGAGTTAGTTTATACAAAGAGTCAAAGGACAAAAATATCAAATTTTCTTGTTTACTTGTCAGATGTTAAGCCTGATTTTATTATTCTAATTTTTTTTTTCTTCAAAACCATCAAATCAAATACCCAATTTTTATTTATTTTATCACACTAAAATTTAATTTTACATTCAAAACATCACATCAATACATATTTATATCACATCAAATAACTATTTCAATTCAAAATTTTACTATTCAAAATCAAAACCCAAAACTAAAATTTCACGAGTAAACACACTAAATTTTCACCCACCAATAAAGAATATTATTTTTTAGTTTACTATAAAACTTTAAGTAATCATTTTCAAGAAGGACGAAGAGAGTAATAATTATTTTTATTAATATATTTTTTTATTATTTATTAATTATATTTTATCTAAAGGTATGTATCTATAATAATATGAACAAAAGAAAATATTTTATATATTATTTTGCTATATTTATATATATTCATAATTTGATATTGAAAAATCAAGAAATTTTATTTAGGTAGTACATAATAATATTATAATGTTAAAAATAGAATAGGTAACAAAATTATATAATAACTAAGACTATAATAGAAAATTTATTAATGAATTGATAGAAAATTTATTAATGAATTGGTAGAAAAATTATTGGTAAGTAGAAAAATTAATAATAAAATTGTTACTTCCTCTATCCATTTTATCCATTTTAATGAATTATTTTTTATTTTTATAATAAATTAAAAAATAAAAATATTTTATTGACGAATAAAAATATATAAAATAATATTAATATTTTATTATTTATATTATATGTATAAATTAATTATATATATAAAAATATTTTTATAATTTAAATAAATATTAATAGTATTTTAACATTAACGTCTTATAACTTTTATTATAATATAAAATAAATAGATTTTTAGTGAGGCAAACAGAGAATAAAATTCACTTTTGTTATAGAAGTAATAAAATTGAATAAAATATTTTACTATAAATAAAAATACGATTTAGTTTAGCTAATAAAAAATATAATAACATAATTTTGGTAGGCAAATGAAATGAGTATTATTTATCATTTTTTATAACATGGGATCTCGCAGTCGTTACAGCGGCTACTAGCAAACTAATCATAAACTAATCATGTATAGCAGGTGACTTGATAAGTCTAATTTCCACACCACGGGATCATCCCTTAAAGGACAGTATTCTTTATCAATTTTAAAAAATATTCTCCCGTCTCACCAAATTAATCCACTTTTCATTTTTTAGTAGTTCCACGAAATTAGTCAACTTTCCTATTATAGTAGGGGTGTCAAAAGTAAACCCGACCCGAAAAATCGAACTCGTTCGACCTGAAATTTTTCAGGTTCAGGTTTTGGTATTTCGGGTTTGAAAAAAATCAGGTTAACCAGAACCTGAAACGAAAAAAATTAGTGTCGTGTTCGGGTCGTGTTTCGGGTTGACCTGATAACCTGAAAAATCAAAATCAGATTAGGTTTTGGGTTTTGTGTTTCGGGTTGACCTGAAATTTTTATTATTATTATTTTAATTTATAATATTTATATTATTTTAAATATAAAATAATATAAAAATTAAAATAAAAATGATATTTTTTAGGTCAATTTAATTTTTTTAAATTTTCAGGTCTGTTTTGTGTCGGGTTCGTATTGGGTTTGTTCGGATTTCGGGTGACCTGAAACTAATTCAGGTCAACCTGAACCCGACCTGAAAGAATTCGTGTCGTGTTCGGGTCTAGGATTTCAGGTCAGATTTCGGGTTCGGTTCGGGGTCAGGTTGACAGTTTTTTTGTTATCCTCATGGCTCAACCCGACACGAACACGACCCAAAAACACGAATTGACACTCCTATATTACAGTAATAGCTAATAACTAATACTTCAAATTTTTTTTAAAAAAAACTTAACTATATTTTATTAACTTATGTAAGGGTGTGTTTGTTTGGGGATTGGATTGGATTAGATTTCTATTATTCATCCCATTTTTTTCTCCCAAAAACATCAAATCAAACACCTATTTTTCATTTTATATATTATACTGAAAATCAATTTTACATTCAAAACATCACATCAACGCCTATTTATATCACATCATACAACTATTCAAATTCAAAATTTTTACTATTCAAATTCCAACTCAAAATACACGCCCCAAACAAACACACCCTCAGTTTTATTTATGTTCGATGAAATGACCATGAAAGGTTTAACACCAAACAACTTCACATACCCTTATGTGTTGAACTCCTGCACGAAATTAGGAGATTTTAGAGCTGGAGAGAAAGTGCATTGCCGCGTTATAACCTCAGGTTTTGAGAATGTATTTTCTGTCGGAAACGCTCTGTTCGATTTGTATGAGAAAATGGCTGAGTCTTTGGTGTTTGGATTGGGGAAACATAAAAGCTTGGATGATTTGAGAAGGATTTTTGATGCCATTGAAGATAGAACAGTTGAACTGTGGAATAAAATGGTTTGGAAATACATGAGTATAGGGGATTTGAGGAATGGGAGGAAGGTGTTCGATGAAATGCCTCAAACAGATACGGTATCTTGGAATACTATGATCTCCGGCTATGCTAAAGCCGGGGATACAGAAAATGCTCGGTATATGTTTGGGTGTATGTCGGAGAAGAACGTGGTTTCTTGGACTACAATGATCCAGGCGTATGCCGGTACAGGAGACATTGTAACAGCGAGGAAAGTGTTTGACAAAATGCATGATAAAAATGTGGTTTCTTGGAATTGCATGATGTCAGAGTTATAATCGGATAGGGAAGTTTTGGGAAACGATGGATCTTTTTGTCGAGATGCAGAAAGGGGGCGTGCAGCCGGATTCTTTCACATTTGTTGCAGCACTGACGGCGTGTTCAAGCTTGAACAATCTCCGATCGGGGAAATGGGTGCATAGCCTTATCGAAGATTGGGCTAAGATGGGTGTAATTATGGGCACGGCTTTGGTAGAAATGTACGCAAGCTGTGGAGATATCGACACAAGTTTTACCATATTTATCAAGATCGGAAACAAAGATGTTTTCTCGTACAATGTAATGATCAAATGTTTAGGCCTTCACGGAAGGGCAGTGGAAGCGATCAAGATGTTCCGGCTGATGCAGAAAAGAAGTGATTTGACTCCAAATGAACACACTTATTTGGCTGCGCTCTTCTCTTGCAGTCATGGAGGTTTAGTGAAGGAAGGGCAAGAAATATTTGAAGCTATGAAAATGGATACGTCGACGAGGCCAAAGCTCGAGCACTTTTGCTCTATGATCGACCTACTCTGCAGAAATGATCGTTTGGAAGAAGCCGAAATGCTGATTAAGGAGATGCATGACGAACCAGATACTGCAGTATGGGCAGCTCTGCTCGCCGGGTACAACGAAAGGGGTGATATTAAATTGGCAGAAGGGGTTTTACAAATGGCTGACGAGTTGAATCCGGATGAATCGGGAGTTCATGTCCTTTTATCGAACATTCTTGCTTCTATGGATCGGTGGTCGGATTCCCAAAGGGCGAGGAGATTAATGGAGAAGAAAGGGATATGGAAGAGAGCCGGGATTAGTAGCATAGTTGGATAATCTTTTTAGGACCGAAATGCTCGTCTTTACAAGGTACAATTAACAACAATGCTGCTCGACGGTCGCTCAATATAGAAACTATAAAAGTGTGCTTATAGGCGATGCCTAAATGCTGATAGCGAGGTTAGATTTGCTTTCGTTATCCTTTGGATGTTCTTTTACACAGCATCGATGTTTTATTTTATAAATTGGGATGCTTTATTCTTACATACGGCTTTACTCGTTGCAGCCTCGTCTGGACGCTGGAAATCCACATAATGAATAGTCGGTCAAAAGAAATATGGGATCTGAGTTTTCATGTATGATAAAAGATGCCAAGGTAATGCATTGTCTGTGTTCATTCTTCTATATTATATTCCCTCGGGCCGCCTTAAAGTTTCATTTACCTTTTGCGTCATTATATTTAATATTAAAAATATTTTTATATTTATATAAATTTATTTATTTATTTATTTATATTTGTATAAATTAGTATTATAAGATACTAATTCAAAGTATTTTTGCAATTTTTTCTTAGTTTGTACTACGATTTGATACAGTAATTAATATCAACACGCAAAAAGTAAATGGGACTTTAGAGCGGACAGCGGTAGTACATGGCAGTAAGAGAAATTACGCATCAATGTTTTCTATAAGAAAAAATTATATGTTGTGTGATTATTGTTTGTTCGCGGAATTGGATTTTAAATACATTATTCATCTCATTTTTTTCTCCCAAAACATCAAATCAAACACCTATTTTTCATTTTAAAAATTATACTAAAAAATTAATTTTATATTCAAAACATCGCATCAACACCTATTTATATCACATCATACAATTATTCAAATTCAAAAAATTTTACTATTCAAACTCTCAATTCAAAATTCAAACCTCCAAACAAACACACCCTTAGGATTATATATCAAATTAAAAATTTTAAAACTTAAACAAGTTATATATATCAAATTATGGTTGATCTATTAATAAAATGTCAGGTCAATGTTGCAAATATCAACCTGTTTAATTAAATGGGTCAAGTTCAGGTTAAAGGTTTTCTAATCCGTTTATAGCTGACCCGAACCTGACCTGATTCGTTTGTCATCCCTACCTCAAGATCACCTACCACACATAGTTCGCTTAATATAACTTAATTTTCAAAGTATTAGATTCGGTCAGAGTTTACTCAACAGTTTCGATCAAAAAATAAAAAATAAACTATCCCTTCCGATCAATAAATAAATAAATAAAAATAAACTATCCCTTCAAATTCCACATAACCTAACAATTTATGGGTGCGCTGTTCCACCATTTTTTTTTTTCAACATGTTTTCAATATATATAATATATTATATTTTATCTCACAAAAAATTAACGTTCTAACATAAAATATTATTTTTTATATTATTTACACAATTTCATATACTTCACATTAAAAAAAATAAATATACATCTGACCAAAAAACACTAAACAAACAAACTTTATCTTTCAAGTTTGTATTTTTCATGCATAAGGATGGATTTTGCCTTGTTCCATCTCCATCATCTCCACCGTGGTCGCCGCCGCCGGAGCAGGGCTGCCCTGATGACTGGAATTGCTGCCGCCGCTCGATGCCACCGCTGCCGTGGCGGCCTTCTTCTTTAGCCCCTTATTCCTTGCTTTCTCCGCCCACCCCACCAATCCGGATTGTATATGATCATCAAATATCTCTCTGCTAAACATACTTCCCATCTGACCCGACCGACCCGATCATAAATCTCGACCCATCGATTAATGATAAACTCGAATTGAAACTACGGACAAGAAGTTACGTACCTGTGCGACAATGGCGTACAACGGTAGTGTACTATAGCTACAGAGGATCTGGACGAACACTCTACACAAAAAAAAAAACAAAATCGATTAACTATTATTCGATTCACATTTGATTTTTTATTATTTCTTTTAATCAAGTTCAAACTCGAGATCGACTTGTAAAAAAGCTTTTTATTTTTTTAAAAATATAAAAATTATTATTTTATTCAATTTATATAGAAGATTTATAACAAGTTGAGGTTTCAAGCAGCTCGACTTGTTTAATATCTCTAGTTCGAAGACTTCGGTCTCACCCTATGACGAGTCTCGGAATGATGAACCCAACTTCGCCCATGATGCAAGAGTCAAATCCAAACATGACCTGCGAAAATCGAGCACAATTAATGTAAAGACAATGGAAAAAAGAGATGTACGACGACGATACTCGGGTACAATTAACGGATGAGCGGCGGCGGCAATCCATACCAGCATCCAGAAGAAGACGGCAATCTCGAAGGCGTTTTGGAACAAAATAATGTGGATGAGGACGAGGACGAGACGAGGGCTATTAAACCAAAAGTGATTGTCGGACGGCCTAACCACCAATTCACCGGGCACCACCGTGTGCTTCTCGGCGACTTCCCGCGCCAGCTGCGTTATCACGTGCTCGAGCTTCGTCCCCACAGCCAGCAAAAGCTACATCGACACCATTCGACTCGATTAGACGACGAATATTCATTGTAGTAACTAAATTTTACGAATATTCATTGTAGTAACTAAATTTTATCGAACATGTAAGGGAACGATCGGTGTTATGCACTTACGGTTAGCGGCACAAACGATATCCAGAAGTACGCATGCCAGCCTGAGACAAGACGGCGATCGGAAAGAATCAAAACAATGATATAGGCAAAATTACTTATAACTCATATGCGATTTTTTTAAATCTGTATTATATTGCTTTACGATGGAGCTTTATACAATTTCTAAATTATGGGGGAAAATTATAGGTTAAATTATACTATCTCTGTCATTCAAATTTATTTCCACTTTTTTTATCATTTTTTTTTTTAGTAAAAAAATGTTATTATTTTACTTTTTCTATACCAAAAAAGGGGAAAAAAAATTATTTTTACCTATTTTTCTTAAAACTGTGGCCGATCAAATGGGCAAAATTTTATATGACGAATGGAGCACTAAATTTTTAAACTACATGCGAGTTATAAGAAATTTTGTCTTAACAAATGCTATGTATGTATGTGCGTATCTTACCGTAGACGTTGAGCAACAAGAAGATCACGACGAATATCCAAAGATACCAACTGCATTCGTCGCGAATACAATTAAAGATTGGATACTATAGATTTTTTGATAAACAACGAACAAAATATCTCTTTCGGGAGCTCACCTTATCCCGACGACTTTCTTGAAGTCCTTCTCGAAGGCTCGGATCATGTATTTGTAGAAGTTAAAGTTAGGATTGCCTCTGCAGTGTTTCTACAAAATACGTTTCGCGATTATTGTCAAAAACGACGAACAAATAGAGCAATCGATTGATTGATCGAAATGATACTTTACCATGATGAATCCGAGTCTAAGGGTTTTGTAGTCCGATTTGTTCACCGATCCGTAGAACTGCTTGAAGAACGATCTCTGTCCGAAAGATGGAGCTAAGGTTGTAAGCACGGGTATAAGTTTTTGGACAAAATTAAGTTTTCGACACGACTTACCAGCCAACTAAACAGAGTGAATCTCCGGATGCCCGAAAATCGGGACCTAACAAAGGCGTGGTCTTGGACATGAGTAATGTTATGCTGCAGGGCTTTAAAGATTTCGACGAAATCAAGATCCGTCAGCTCGAATATAATCTACATATGTTCTTGGAAAGAATCCGAGGTTGTACTAACATAAGAAGCTTAAGTACCTTCGTTGCGATCCTCCAATGGTTTCTTTTCGATCGAGTCTTCCCATTTCTTCCATTGTTGAATCTACGGCACAAGAAAAAACATCGCCATTTTAAACAGTCGAATAACTACACAGCATCTTCCAGCTCTGATACTATATTAAATTATCAATATTAAGTTTAAATGGATAAATATCATTAATTATTACATAGTCAACCAACAACCACGATTGAAACATTCAGCTCGTGCAATGGATAAGCCTCGAAACAAAAGAATTGTCTATGTACCTTAAGTCCCCCGAAAAGGATCGTTAAGGCGGAGAAGACGACATGTGAGACGGCGAGCACGAAGATGAAGATGTGGAGATCATGCAATGCTTTGAGAGACAGTAACGGCGCTTTCCCCTAACAAAACCGGACGCACGAACATGCACGATACTTATTATAAGTAGACCGTAAGGTTTACGACAAAAAATCAAAACTATAATACTAAAAATAAAACAGAAAAAAAAAAAAATAGACACCGTCAGAAAAACGATACTTATTATAAGTAGGCTGTAAAGTTTACGATAAAAAATTGAAACTATAATACTAAAACTAAAACAGAAAAAAAAATAAGACACCGTCAGAAAAACGATACTTATTATAAGTAGACTGTAAGATTTACGACAAAAAATCAAAACTATAATACTAAAAATAAAACATAAAAAATAGACACCGTCAGAAAAACAATACTTATTATAGATAGCCGGCAAGTTTTACGACAAAAAATTCGAAACTATAATACTAAAAATAGAACAGAAAAAAATAGACACAGTCAGAAAAGTTGATCAAGAAAAAAATAAATATTGCATTTAGACTTAAAAAGTAAGTCCCAAAATTTTTTAAATCCGGGCTGTGCTAGTCAAATTCGAACCATCTATAGGCCCAGCCCGAATTATTAAGTTCTAAAAATATCCCAAATGTAAATTTTTTAAACTATATTGATAATTATTCAATATATAATAATTTTTTTTTCAAATAAACCGTAATTTATTGATTTTCAATGGACGAGATAAATAGTTCTGGTTTTTTTCTTAATTGTGCGATGCAAAACAATAATAATCATATTTTGCATCAACAAAAAAGTAATATTTTTTATGTATTTTCTTGTACCACTCACCAAAAATTAATTCACTTGAACGGAAAAACTGAGTATCTTATCATAATTGCATCTATTTAGTTAATATATAATTTATTTTGATAAGGTTTGAAAAAATTTAATTAAATTTATATTAAAATAATGTATAATTATATTTCGTAAAAAAAAATATTTTTAGGGGGAATAATCCAAATAATAGAAATTTACCCAATTTGAAGTCAGTTGGGACTATCTGACATAATTAAATCGGCCGGGCCGGGCAGCCCGACCCAAAAAATCATGCCAGTTTGAAATCGACCCTTCTAATTAAAAGAACTACCTACCTTGGCGTCGCAATAGCCGGCGGAGTCGGACGCGGCGGCGAGGAGGCGGCGGCCGACCGGAAAAGAGAAGTGGGAAACGGCGGTCTTAGCGGTGTGTTTATTACAGGGGAGCCAATGGTCGTAAAAATGTTTGGGAATGCAGATTTTGGCAATGGCGTTTTGGAGCACAGTGAGCAGAAGTGATATGAATCCGAGAAGCATCAGCTCTGTGTAGCAAATCAACGGCCAGGATGAATCCTAGATACAGATTATAGATACAGATGCATGTATGTATATGCGTACGGAACGCGGACCTTCTTTGATCTTCTGGAGGGCTTGGAAGAGTGAACCCTGGTTCTTCTTCAGCAGATACTGCAAATTATTTCGGCGTTTGGAAAATTGCAAAAAATATCTCATCAAGGGTGGCTAAATGACACAAATAACGACTTTTTGCAAATGATATATTTTATCAGCGAGATAAATAGATGATAAATATATGTGGGATATTTTTTTTTGCAATTTTCTCTTTAAAATATAAAATTATTATATTAATCGGAGGAGATCCGACCTTGCCGGAGAGATGGAGGATTCTTTCGGCGATGAAGGAGATGGCGACGATGACGGTGCAAACGACGGCGACGACCCAAGTAGGGGTGTATTCGAGAGAAACTCCTTCTCCGCCGCCGGCCATCGGAATCAATTTAATTATATTGTGCTTTAGTATGTATAGAGATAGATATATATGTATGTAGGTATATATATATATAGTTAGAGATTGAAGAAAAGCATTGGCTAAATAGCACTGAAGAAATAAGTAAGAAATGTGGTTATGGTTATGGAGAAGGTGAGGAATTAGGTACAAGTTGGAAGGAAGACTACTTCTAGTTTTTCACCGTGTACATACTTCCCTAGGACGACACGGTATACTAAAAATATCGAAAAATATCTTAAATTCATATTATATGCTATCTTACTATTCTCTTTTAAATTTATTGAAAATATATATTTTCGGCGAAATATTTAAAAAATATTGATATTTTTATTGATAATAAAAGTAAAAATATGTAAATATTCTTTTTGCACTTGCTTTTTTAATGAAATTTTGTTTTAATTTATGTGTATAAATTAAAAATATTTGTATAATAATAAGGGAGAAATGAAATAGTTTTATAGCGGCTTGGGAAGACATTTACCATTTATGGTAACAAAAATAATAAAATGGGATAATAAAAATGTGACGGAGTTTAGGGTTTAGGGTTTACATGGATTTTGACATTAAAATTTAATAAATAATACTAATGTACCCATTTATAATGTTAAATATGCTGAATTTATTCGACCGGAGATTTATCCAGTGCGCACTTTCGTGCAGCGGCTGCGAATTTTCACATCATAAAAAAATGTTGAATTCACTAATAATTTTAGTGTGATATAAGTATTACACCGAAATTTTCAAGCCACTATATGTTATGTGAATGCTGATTAGTTACTTTTAGGAGATATTTTAAATAATCAATAAATTCTTAATGTTTTTAAAAAAGTAAAACCTAACAAGAAATAATCTTCAATCATATTAAACTTAAAAAGAGTTTTAAGATTGATTTTTTTCACACCTAAAAGTATATATTGTTAATTAAATTATTCCTTAATCAAACAATCTTAATTTAATATTACTTTGACTACGGAATTTAAATTTGAACCATGTTTAATTATAATTTGAATACGAAAAATCCTTAGGATGTGTTGTTTGGGGGTTTGGATTTTGAGTTGGGATTTGAACAGTGAAATACTCCCTCCGTCCACCACCGTGGTACAATTGATATACATAAAGACTATTATACCCCTTAACATTTATGGTATTAAATGGTATTATTTAGTGGCATTTGTGTAATATTATATAAATAGTGGGGTAATTTTATATTTTAGTGGAATGTACATTTACTAAAAAAAAAGAAATAGATACATTTGCGATAGACAGACTAAAATAGCAAAATGGATAGATTAGCAGTGGATGGATGGAGTATTTGAATTTAAATAGTTGTATGATGTGATATAAATAGGTATTTATGTGATGTTTTGAACGTAAAATTGATTTTTTAATATAATATAAAAAAAATAAAAAATAGGTGTTTAATTTGATATTTTTTGGAGAGAAAATTTTGATGAATAGTGGAAGTTTGGGAAAGACTTCCAAACAAACACATCAGGGATTGGATTAGATTTCCACTATTCATTCCAATTTTTTTCCCCCAAAAACATCAAATCAAACACCTATTTTTTATTTTTTTATATTATACTAAAAATCAATTTTACATTCAAAAGATCACATCAACACCTATTTATATTACATCATACAACTATTCAAATTCAAAATTTTTACTATTCAAATCTCAACTCAAAATTGAAAGCCCTGACAAACACTCCCTAAGTGAACTCATTTTAAACAATATTTAAGAGATAAATCATGAGTATGGACACTGCACTTGGCAATATTGTGATTAATAAAAAATTAGGTATGAACATACACAAGTAGCAATATATTTTCCATCACTATACATATATATTTATTATCTAATTATTAAAAAATGTTGGAAGAAAAGAACTGCAGCAGACGTGCCTCGAATTATTAGTTATTTGTTTTCTTCCTCATTAATCAATGACTGAGTATTTAAGTCAACGTTGACTAGAGAAATAAATCGTAGTTTGTGTACAAGTTGTTAGGGGATTTTTGGTACCCAAAAATGAAATTACGGTGTGTTTGTTTGGGGAATTTTTCTCCAAATACATTATTTATTCTATTTTTTTTCCTAAAAATATCAAATTAAACACTTATTTTTTATTTTTTATATTATACTAAAAATCAATTTTAGATTCAAAATATCATATCAACACCTATTTATATCACATCATACAACTATTCAAATTCTAAATTTTTACTATTCAAATCCCAACTCAAAATCCAAACTCCCAAACTAACACATCCTTAAGTGTGTTTATTCTGTGAAATAGTTTAAAAAGATACTTTTGAGTTAGGAAATTATACTCTCTCTGTCCCGCTGCAAGGTTGTCATTTGATTTTTGCGCCATTGTACTTGATATTAAAAATATCTTTATATTTGAATAATTTACTCTACAAATATCATTGTACTTGTATTATAAAGGACTAATAAACATATTTTGTCTTTTTTTTTTTATTTGAACTACGTTTTGATATAATAATTAATATCAAAGATCAACATGCAAAAAGCCAATGGCAACCTTGCAGCGGGACGGAGGGAGTATTATTAATATAAAAATAATAAATATATATTAAAAAAATACACTAAAATAAATTATAGAAAAAAAACTAAAATTATAGTGAGAGAAAATTAATCAAGTGAATGAGTATTAATTCTTCTTAATCAATTATTAATATACATGTTGTATAAAAGTAAATCATGTGATAAAATTAATTGTTATTTGTGTTGTATTTGTATTATTAATTTAAAGAATGTGCTGTCAAAAGTAATACGGTGTGTTGTTTATTATTACATCGGGTGCTATTCAGCACCAATGCCAAATTTTAAATTCAACGCCATCATATCTTGATCCAATATACTCATTTGTATTTTTTTAATAGATTAAAATATAATAATATTTTATTGATTAATGAGAGTGTATAAAATTATTTTGATATTTTTGTCTTTAAAACTCCAAATGAAATAAAGGTGTAATGGTGGAGAAAAAAAAAATAAAAATTGAAAAATAAACAATCGAATTGGATTTTAGGTGCAAAATAAAAATTTGTGGAAAGAAAAAATAAAAATAAAAATAAAAAATTCTTAACTCCCATAAATTCAAAAAATATATATTTCTCCAACAAATAAAATAAAAAAACAATTTATTTTTCTATCTTGAAGATATATTTTCATTTTCTTATCTCATTTCCCTAACCTGTACGATGTTTGGTACAGCCAGATAAATGAAAATAGTCTCATTTCTTTTGTTTGTCTGATTTAAAAAATGAGCTTGAGAAATAAATTTTTTCTATTTTTCTATTTAGATTTCTCTCTTATATGCAGAGAAATGGAGAGAAACGGAAAGAAATGATATATGGATATATATTTTTTTAAATCTTTTTTGTACTATCTAATATATATATATATATATTTAATATATTATTTTAATTTTACAAAAATCAAATTTAATTTATTGTTAAAGTATTTAAATTTTACGATTTTTTAAGAAATTATACTGAAATATAAAACATCGTATATAATTTATAATTTTTTTAAAAAAAAAAAGTCACCAAAAATATTTTTCATGAATTTTCATTCTTTAAAAGTCTTTTTTTTATCCAATTAATTATTTATTCTTGTTTGATCCATTCATATAACTGTATTTTTTATATATTTCTCAATTTAATTTTCTATTTTACTAAACAAAGAAAATTAATTCTCATTCTCCATTCAATTCTATTTCTCTCCAATTCCATTCTCTACTCTCATTTTACTGCAATTCTATTATCTGTACGAGACGCCACGTTAATGGAAACATGAGGAATTGACTTATTCCCATTTCTTACTATGTTGAATAAAATAATTACAACTACTTAGGAATTCGGAGATTATTTAATTCAATTGACAATTGTGATAGCAAGGAGATGCATATGATCTTGTTATTTTTAATTTTTAAGACGTTAAAAAAATATTAGATGTGATGTTTATGAATATATATATTTTATCCGTTTCAATTTAATGTATCATTTTATTATTTTTTATAATAACTTTAAAAATAATAATATTTTATTTATTAGTAAAAATATACAAAATTATTTTGACATATTTGCTCTTGAAATTACAAAAAAAAAAATAAGTAGTTTTAAAATTTTGGTATATTTTGATATTTAAATATAATTATTTTTACTATAATTGAAAATTAATATTTTTTAATGAGGCGGACGAAAATTATAAAAAATATGCATTGAGTTAGAAAGCATGGCCTCCAATTCATCAAGGTTTTTCGGTGCCTACTAATTTTATTTATATAAAAATATAATTTTTTATGATAAATACAAATTACAAGTGTCTCATTGCATTATCTTCTAATTTGGTTATTTTCATCATCTCATGGCATCAACAAAAATAAAAAAATAAAATAAAATAAAAAAAAGGTTGAAGTGGTGTATATAAGAAAACCTTATCGACATATTTTTATAAATTTTTAAAACTTTTATTAAAAAATTGAACCGTCTATTTGAACAAAAAAAAAAACGACGATTCACGATTTAAAATATGTTAAAATTAAAATCAAACTATAAAAACTCAAAACCTACTAGATAACTCTGCCCTCCTAACTTCGAAAGCTAGTTCCGTCCCTGATTTTTAAGGAAAGATACGAATTGGTTGATGGTTCGGCAAAAAGAGGGATAATGGGGTATCCGGAGTTGGTGGCTTGGTTGAGAAATGCCGGTGAAATATTTATCGTATTGCAGGAATGGTGGTGCTGACATGTGGTAATTGATCGTGTTTACTCGTGGGCAGTGGCGGAACTAGGATCAAGTTAGAGGGAATGAACTATTTTGTTAAACTAACAAAATACTTCATCTGTTTCGAAACAATAAGGACATTAATAATATTATGTTTAAAATGAATATAAAATAGATAGTAAAAAAACTAAAATATCATTAACAGTGTATTTGTGTATAAGTAATGACATTTATATAAAAATAATAAAATAATATAAATAATTTTACGATGACATGGTTATTTATAAAAATAAAATTATTATTTTGAGACAAAAAAATAAAAAAAATAAATTACTCCTTCTGTCCAATTGAAATATTACCATTTTCTATTTTCGTCTGTCCCAAAACAAGGTTACTATTTCCTAATTTAGTAATTGTACTACCTACCTAATATAATAAATACCCTTTCAACTTAAATTATATTACACAAATATCATTACTTTTATATTACATCATACTAATATGAGTATTTTTGTCTTTTTACTACAATCCAATATAATACTAATGTAAAAAAATCTACGTGCAAAAATAAAATATCATCCTTCCAATGGGACGACGGGAGTATTATTTTAAGATGAAAAAAATATATTTTATATGTCTATTCATTGTCCAACTAATTTCATCTTTCTAATGGTTATATTTTAAAAATATTATAAAATAACAATTACAATAGTATTATTTACTATATACTGTAAAAATTCATTTTTAGATTTTTATGAAATAAAAAATAGTAATACATTTTTATTAAAAAATCTATAATTAAAATTATTATTAGTATTATTATTTATTCCAATCAATTTTTTCTATGCTTATATATATTAAAATATATAAAAATAAGTAAATAAATTAAAGGGGGGTGGGGTGGGACAAGCCTACCATTGCCCCTCAATACATCCACCCTTGATCGTGGAGTTTTGACTTTGAATTTTAGTTTTAAATAGTAAAATTTTGAATTGAAATAATTATTTGATATGATATAAATTTGTATTGATATTACGTGTTGAATGTAAAATTAAATTTTAATATAATCTAATAAATAAAAAATAAAATTTTAATTTGATATTTTTGGAGAAATTGTAATTTTGAAATAATAAAACCAAAATCAAAATTGTAATTTTCAATTTGTAACATTATGGCTCTGGGTAGTGGTGTAAGTGAAGTTGAAATTCAACCAAAAGATAGTATGAATGATGCTCGGTTAGCACAAGTAAAAAGTTTAGCTGAGATTTACTTGATTTCGGTAATTCTCGTTTTTAGACACATTCATACGTGACATGTTTGATCATTGGTAAATTAATTTTTATTTTTTTATCTCTAAACATACGGAGATTTGTTGATGTAAAACTTTAAAAAATATCTAAAGGATATTATTTTATGAATATTTCTCCAAAATTTCTACTCAATTAAAATTTTTTATTCTTAATTAATTCGTTATGTAGTCGCATTCTCTAGTTTCACTTTCCAATATATCATCTCAATAGATCGATTTATACAAACTATATTATATTTATCAGTTGAATTTTATGTTTTATCAAATAAATAATACTAATAATTTTCATTTTTACTAAATTCTATTTTTCTTACTATTGTTTGTCTACTAGTAAATTCACTATTCTCTCAACAAGAGAAAAATATTACTCCTCCGTCCCAAAAAAAGTGTTTACGGGAATTAAGGAATAATAGTATTTAATTGAAAGTGGATATAAAGTAGAATGCAAATGACTAAAATGCCCTTACTTTTTAAAGGATTTTAAAGAGTACGTTAGAGTAATAATTAAGGGTAGTATGGAAAAGTATAAATAATTTTGATATAAAGTGGGGACCACGACTACTAAATAATGAAACAAAACAATTGTTTTGGGACGGACGAAAATGGAAAAACAAAGACAAATCTTTTGGAACGAAGAGAGTACTGTTTTATCTTATTTGTCGCCGGTTATGAATATATTCATATTGTTTTATCCATTTGTATCAGTATTATTCTTACAATTTAACGTTTTTACACTATTATCATTCAATAATTATTTTGAAAATAAATCATAAATCAAAATATAATTTTGTTTTTTTTATTCAGTTGAATTATTTTTATGGGTAAAACATATTATTTTTTCGGTTCAAAAAATTTATTTATATAATATTTTAATATTAAAGTGAAATAAATGAAAAATAAAAGTGAAAATTTATTAAGAAATTAATGAAATAAGTAAATAAAAAATAGTACTAAATTATTTTTTAAAATAAGAATAATAATTTATGAATGAACCGAAAAAATAATAGTAATGAGATAAATTATTTATTAAAATAAGAGTAATCAATTTATAAATGAATAAAAATAATATTGATACAATTTTAGCAAAAGGAAGAAATATATGTTAAATGTTGTGGAAAAAGCTAGCGAATATATTTATTTTATGTTTTTTTAGAAATGTGCTGAAATTTCTTGTGGTAAATAAACAAACTAAACATTTACAAATTATACCCGAATTTCACTCCTATTTAAAAATTACAGTACAGTAAATTTCTACTACTACTTTTACAAACGTCGTAACGGCGGATATCTTTTCCCCCAAATCCGATCCTTCCATTTCCTTACTTCGGTGGGTACTGTTGAGCTTCATTTGCTGAAAACCCTAGTCGTTTTCATTGTCTCCGCAATTTGAGTTGCTCCTCTGGATTTGGTTTTTGTTTAGATTCTTGAATTCCGGTCGATTAAGATGGATGAAGAGTACGATGTGATTGTGCTGGGGACAGGCCTCAAGGAGTGCATTCTTAGCGGTGTTCTATCTGTCGACGGCCTCAAGGTTTTCCACGCTTTTGAAAAATTTCGGTTGATGATTAACAGTGTTATGTTGCTTTTTGTTTAGTTGCTTTGGGTTGGAATATGAATATGGTTACTGGTGAGATGAATGGATCGTGCTCCGTTGTTTGGATTAAATTAGTGTTAACAATTGTTGGGATCGCTTGATCTAGGAGATGGTGGATTAGTTGGGATTTCTTGCAGGCTCTGTTCTTATTGTTTTGGAATGATCTGAGTTATTTGAAGTTGAAGTGATAAGTCATGTTTTTCTGAGATCGCGTATGGTGTTGGTAACTGCAGTGATTAGTTGTTTTTTTGAAGAAGTTTTCGGTGGCAACTGTTTTCTGGATTGAACATATTGAAACAGAGACCGATTTTTTGAAACATTTGCGTGTGATTCTAGATGAAGACGCTGCTTCATTTCAGCTGTAGTTGATAAGTAGTGAATTGTTTCTGTATTTAGTAGAATATTTAAATCTTAGCTTGTTTAGTGGTTAGATTTGGATTTTCTGAGGAATCTGAATGATGAATTTTGTTGCTGTGTTTGTTGCCATTTTATGCTGTACTTTGTCTGTTGTATCTGTAGGTCTCAGCTGTCTGCTTAAAGTGGGTGTGTTTGTGGTTTTGATTTGAATTAGAATTTTTTGGATGGAAATATGTTTTCGAATACTTTAGTGGAAAATTTGTTGATTGTGATGTTTTGAAAGGAAAATGGTTGTTGGATGTGATGAATATTGCTTAATGTTAAAGCAAGATTGAAACACAAACAAACGCACCCTCTACGAATATTTGTTGCCTCATATATATTTACATGTTGAGTTTTGTTGATTTTTCGTTTATACATTTATGAGCTTTATTAATTCTTAACTGGGCTTCCTGTTGTCCTGTCTTTGAAAATAGGTTCTGCACATGGATCGCAATGACTATTATGGTGGTGAATCGACTTCACTCAATCTTATTCAGGTACGTGTTTGGTTGAATTAGATTGAAATAGCCTTTGGCTCTTGAACGCCCGAAAATATTGCTGTTAAAGAACTTATGACTGCAGTCTTCCGCATCTCATTTATTCTTTTTTATGGATATCTGTTATACCCTCAGCTGTGGAAGAGATTCAGAGGGAGTGATAAACCTCCGGCACATTTGGGTTCCAGTAGAGATTACAATGTCGACATGATCCCTAAGGTGTGTATTATACGTGTTCTCATGTTTACCCTTTAAATGATATATTTTCTTGTAACTATATGCATTCAAAATGCATCGTTTATCGATTTCAGTTTATTATGGCAAATGGCACCCTTGTTCGAGTCCTCATTCATACAGATGTTACCAAATACTTATATTTTAAAGCTGTTGATGGAAGCTTTGTCTTCAACAAAGGGAAGGTATTTCATTGTTTTTGGCATTTGGCCTAGTTCTTTGTGCCATTTTTTTATATGGCTGTTGATGATTTTGTTCACACGAATCATTGATTTGGTCTACTTTTGATGGTAAACTCAATCATATAGATTCACAAAGTACCTGCAACTGACATGGAGGCTCTAAAATCACCTCTCATGGGAATCTTTGAAAAGAGACGTGCCCGCAAATTTTTCATTTATGTCCAAGACTACAATGAAAATGAACCTAAAACACACGAAGGAATGGATTTGACTAGAGTTACTACAAGGGAACTCATTGCGTACGCACTCTTTACTTCTCACTTCATTTTTCCTTCACACTGTAAATATTCTTGTGAAATTCTGTTTTCTTGCTTAATATATTTCAGATGCTTTATCTGTTTTTCTAACACATGTATACATTTGGAAGGCTGTATTCTAGCTGTCAAGCAGTTTGACTTGTTTCGCAAGACATATATTTCAAATGTACAATTTTAGTATCAATGAAGCTTGTATTATGTGGAATTAAGAGGAATGCCAATTGCCACATGATAATTAAATGTGATTGCTAGAGGCTACTTTCGTTATGAGAACATTGTATTAGAACAATGTTATTTGGCTCTTCGATCAAACTTTTGTGTTTGCATTTGAATGGTTGTCATATCCTAGTGCATTACCACATCATTTTTTTTAATTTGAAATTTACTTTTTAAAAATATACAATCTTTCTAAGTAGAATGCATACCTTACCTTTAGAAAAATAAAAATTAAATTTGCAATTGGTCTTAGTTTCTAGTAACCAATTACCGTGTTCTGATTTCATTATCTTGGGATTCTGGCAGGAAGTATGGACTTGATGAAAATACTGTGGATTTTATCGGTCATGCGTTGGCTCTCCACAGTGATGATCGTTACCTAGATGAGCCAGCATTGGATACTGTGAAAAGGATGAAGGTAATTTGTTTTTGCTCCTCAAGCGCTTCTTGTGAATATCTGAAGAAATAACTATGTTTGATTATTTTTATGTTCCTTTCTGTTCTTTCTCGATGGTAGCTTTATGCAGAGTCTTTGTTACGCTTTGCTGGAGGATCACCATACATTTATCCTTTGTATGGCCTCGGAGAGCTTCCCCAGGTCTGGCACTTTCTTCAGTGTCTAGCATCCAGCTTAATAATTGTTTCTTCGATTGTTTACCTTCCAATGCTCGATTTTCGATTTATGTTAGTCTGTCATACATCTGGTATGCTCTAAGTTTTCGGATTCAATCTCTTATTAAAGCTGTACTTTACCGGTCTCACCAGGCGTTTGCTCGTCTAAGTGCTGTTTACGGGGGAACTTACATGTTGAATAAGCCTGAGTGCAAGGTAATCAACACTTTCACCTTTTCCTCTATTGAAAGTTCCTTCTATGATTATTTAATTTTATTTTCCCTAAGTGACCACTCTTGGCAACGTGGCTCCAATCATTAATTGTTATCTGTTCCTTCATATTTCCATTTCACTTGTGTATTTTCTTCCTTAGCGTCATCTTTTCCCCTTCTTTATTATAGTGATTGGTAGTTGAAGCAAATGTGAAAAATATACCTGACACGAATGAATCAAATGTCAGGTAGAGTTTAATGAGGAAGGCAAGGTGTGTGGTGTCACATCAGAAGGGGAAACAGCTAAGTGCAAAAAAGTTGTTTGCGATCCTTCCTACCTTCCCAATAAGGTAATCTTTCTGCCTGATTATGTTCTCTTTAGAATGTTATGGCTTCCTATTAGATTCTGTGATTCTCATACCCTCGACATTTAAAAGCAAATCAGGGATGTAATTTCAATCATAGGATGCCTCTATGGAAATGCCCATTTTCTATATTCTGATGACCAATAAACACAATATATGCTACAGGTTCGGAAGGTTGGTAAAGTCGCTCGTGCTATTGCAATTATGAGCCACCCGATTCCTAATACCAATGATTCTCATTCAGCACAAGTTATTCTGCCTCAGAAGCAGTTGGGCCGCAAGTCAGACATGTTAGTATCTTATATTTCTTGTAACGAAAATAAAAATTTGGTCAAAATTGAAAAGTTTCACATTAGATTATGCACCGTATTGCCAATTAAAGGTTTTGTGTATTTTGTTAGAAATTTAGGTTTCTGTTATTATTGCTGTTGATAATTAGTATACGTAGCTTTGTCTTGCGTTGGTGCCTTGAGATGATCTGCTAAGGGTGTGTTTATTTGGGAGTTTGGATAATTAGTATACGTAGCTTTGTCTTGCGTTGGTGCCTTGAGAGGATCTGCTAAGGGTGTGTTTATTTGGGAGTTTGGATTTTCAATTGTAATAGTTGTATGATGTGATATAAATAGGTGTTGATGTGGTGTTTTGAATGTAAAATTAATTTTTAGTATAATATGAAAAATAAAAAATAGGTGCATGATTTGATACTTTTTGAAAACAAAAAATTGATGAATAGTAAAATTTTGGAGATTTCTCCCAAACGAACACACCCTAAGAGGGTTCCTAGGAAGTCAGGAAAATTTGGAAAGTGTGTTCAGAAAAGTCTATATACTATATCCGATTCGGAAGGTTGTAATAATTGTGTGCGAATTCGCTTAATATTTATCTCTGAGAATTCTAGATAGGCTTCCTTGAAACATAGCCTCACACATCATTTGAAACTTTGAGCTTATCAATTGAACACTTCTTGAGCTCACGATTATTATTTTGACGAGAGAAACACAGAAACTTAGATGTAGACAGACTAGAGTGGAAGCAAGCTACAATTTATCTTATATATCTGATTTCGTTTATTGTTCTTTCAGGTATTTATTTTGTTGCTCATATTCCCACAATGTTGCTCCGAAAGGGAAATATATTGCATTCGTCTCAACTGACGCAGAAACTGATAACCCTGAGACAGAACTGAAACCAGGTATCGATCTACTTGGACCTGTGGATGAGATTTTCTTCGAGACTTATGACAGATACGAACCGGTCAACGAGCCTTCTCTGGACAACTGCTTTATATCAACAGTAAGCTGTAGAAAAATCAATATTTATTCGACACTAGTACTCAAATCATCATAAATTTTACTTGTCTATATACTTATTTGACTCTCTATCAACAGAGCTACGACGCCACAACCCATTTCGAGTCCACTGTTGTGGATGTGCTGAATATGTACACACAAATCACTGGAAAGGTGAGAGGATTAAAACTCACTTGTTCATTTTTATTTATTTACTTTTTCCCTATTAGCTTTCCGAATTCATCACTTTTCATAAAATATGGCAATGTTTACACCGAGACTTTTGGAGTTTTGAAAACCTTGAGAATAATAAAAAATTAACATTTGACTTTGAGAATAGATATTTTGATATGATATTTAAAGAAATGTATCTATATATTACTGTTATTATCAAAACTTCCAAAAGTGTCTATTTCTCTCACTTTAACTACTATTGTTTCTTTTTAGGTTCTTGATCTTAATGTCGACTTGAGTGCTGCCAGCGCGGCTGAAGAGTAAGAAAGCTTTGTGAAACACAAGGTATGTGCCCGGTGTTGTGTATCTGCGCCCCGACTGTTGTTTCTGAGCAGAAACAACAATGAAAAGAAGCAAACTTTGTGACATTTGAATCTTTCTTTCGTTTGTTCGGGCAGGCGAACTCGGCTTTTCGAGTTAAGTTGAGTTGAGTATGGAGCTTGTTTGTGTGTTAGTTTGTTTATGTTCTAAATATCTATTTACTCCGCGTGCTGCAAACCCAATTTAATTTAATTTAAGAAGTCTTTACAGATATGTTTTTGTGTTAAAAAGAATTGTCTTGAGCTGAACCAACATGTCTTGAAAATTTGCAACTTCAATCTGAGTCTCAAACGATTCTCTTTTTAGCAACTTTTATATATGTATGTATATATATATAATGTAAAAATTTGTTAGCAGTTATTTTTCCGATGTATTTTGGATATAAGGCAAGTTATATTGTATGGCAGGTCAAATTTAAAGGCGCGGTTTGACTAGGAGTGTCAATTTGTATTTTTTGGGTCGTGTTCGTGTCGGGTTGAGTCATGGGGATAACAAAAAAAATTGTCAACCCGAACCTGAAATCTGACGTGAAACTCTAGACTTGAGCACGACACGAATTCTTTCAGGTCGGGTTTAGGTTGATCTGAATTAGTTTCAGGTCACCCAAAATCCGAACAAATCCGATACGAACCCAATACGAAATAGATCCGAAAATTTAAAAAATAAATAAATTGACTTAGAAGATATCATTTTTATTTTAATTTTTATATTATTTTATATTTAAAATAATATAATTATTATAAATTAAAATAATAATAATAAAAATTTCAGGTCACCTCGAAATACGGAACCCATAACCTAACCTGATTCTGATATTTCAGGTTATCAGGTCGATCCGAAACATGACTCGAACACGACACGAATTTTTTTTCGTTTCGAGTTCAGGTCGACCTGATTTTTTTCAAACCCGAAATACCCAAATCCGAACCTGAAAAATTTCAAATCGAACGGATTCGATTTTTCGGGTCGGGTTTACTTTTGACACCCCTAGTTTGAACTCATAAATAAATATTGATATGTTTTGAATTGATAATTGATTTTTTATAATATAAACAATGAAAATATGAAAGTTCAATATGATATTTTTAAAAGTGAAAAATAGCATTACTAAAGTTTGAAAATCTCACTTGGACAGTACGCTGATTTAGTAAATTCAGTTTGAGTTAATTCAATTTGCTATAAATTTACTAAATTATCCTGTTTAATTTAAATTATTAGATTTACAGTTAATAATTGGAATTTACTTGGGGTGTGTTTGTTTGAGGGATTTTTTGAAATTTTTACTATTTTCACAAATTTTTCTTTCAAAAATATTAAATTAAATATTTATTTTTTATTTTTTATATTATATTAAAAATAAATTTTACATTCAAGTCAATTCTTATTTATATTACATCATTCAACTATTTAAATTCAAAATTTTTACTATTCAAATTTCAACTCAAAATTGAAACATGTATCAACATCTTATCCAAACTCTTGAAAGTTGGCAAGCCTTTCTCTGTTGCTCTAAATAATCTTTACTACAAATTTTGCAATTTACTCCCTTCTGTCCCACGCGATTCCTTTCTTTCTTTTCTTATAAAAAATTCTTCTTTTCATTTTAGGCAAATGATATGTTTCCTGTTTTGTAATTGCAGCTCAATCGTTGTTTCTGCTCATATCAGAACGGTACTAACAAATCGACACAAAAGCAGATGAGCTTTTTAAAAAAATAGCCTAAGTCAAACTGGTTTTTAAAATTCTAGCCCTCAAACGAGTTTTGAAAACTACTATATTTATATAATGTAGTAGTTTTCAAAACTCTTTGGATCTAAAATTATATATCTTTTCAAAACATCTAAAACATAAATAATAGTAGTTTCAAAGAACTCCTACTTTCTCTCTCAACTACCTCATCCTGTTTGTGACGGTGCCTTAGTATAGGGAAATTATAGAAGTTCTCAAAACTACTATAATTGATAATGTAAGAGTTTTAAAAACTTTTATTATGAAAAGTAGTTATAAAAACTCTTATATTTTATATTATAGGAGTTTTGAAAACTTCTATATTTTTAATTTTGTTGCATTGCATTCTTAGAAAGCTTAAGTTCGTTCTTGTTCATTCCAGAAGCAAAATTTTTGCTCAAGAGAGACATTTTCAGGTATTATTTGTTTGACTAAATTATTTTATAGTTTTCATATTATATTTTGTTTTATATTGTTGGTAGACAATATTCTCTGTTTTGCATTGTATTTTCAGGTATTTATTGTTTAGTGATTGTTGTGTTTTTGTTTGTAATTTTATAACATCTTAGGTGTTTTTTGGTATTATTTGTAAGGTTTATATTGATATATTATTTAAATGCATAATGTATTTGTCTATTTCTTATTTTAATATTTTTATAGATGGCTTATTTTTATAATATATTAATTTTAATCTTATTAGTATTTATTTAATATATATTTTTTTACAGAAACAGATGACGAGTAGTGGCCAGAGCAATATTGATATTCTGCTATATTGGGATGGTAATATTCAAACACAACACTTCCAAACTACATTCAAATATAACACTCGAAATCTGTTTTCCCCCACTTGTATAATGCTCATTCATAAGCAATCAACTACAGAAGTTTCTCACAGACATCCTATTCATACCAAGAACTAATGAAATCAAAGGCTTAAGTATTCCTGTACCAACTGATGCACTAACCTTTGTATATCTGCCCAGTAAATGCCAATAGATGACCACTCTTGAGTATCTGTAAATCATAAAAAAGTAATTACAAAAAACTAATTATAAATCATGAAAAAAATTCATTTATAAACATAAATATGGCAATAGAATATGCAATATTACAAAAATTAGAAAAAATATATATACCATAAAAATTTTAAATATGATAAATAAAAATTCTGAAAATTATATGATTATACAATAAGAAATAGTAAAAAGTAAAAGATAAATAAAAATAATAAGATAATACCTTATGAATCTGGATTGAAACAACTTTCAAACTTTTTCAACAATCCGATAGGAAATCAGAGATACAATAGGAGGTGCTGATTTAAAAAAAAAAAGAAGCGATACTCAGACAAATTTATATGAAAACAAACAAAACACAAAAATTACAATATCCGTCAACCAATATTTTCCAAACCAACAATCAAAACAAAATAGAACGAAAGAGAACAAAATTTTGAAAATCAATTACCATATAAGAGCAACACCAACGACAATGGCAGAGATTGACAAAAGAAATTGCAGAAAACCCACAGTGTCGTCGCGCAGAAGAAGAGAACGAAGGGAGAATAGGTTTAGGGCTTAAATGATATTTATTCTTATTTTTTAATAAAAGTATTTGTAGTAGTTTTCAAAACTACTATATTTGATAATTTAGAAGTTTCAAAAACTTCTAAAATTATATATTTAGGAGTTTTGAAAACTACTACATAATATAAATATAGTAGTTTTCAAAACTCGTTTGAGGGCTAGAATTTTAAAATCCGATTTGACTTAGGCCATTTTTTTAAAAAGCCCAAAGCAGATTCGCATGAATATCTGTCTATGGAGCTCATAATCTTTCTGCTCATATCACTATTCACTTCGCTCGAAACACTTCGCTCACATGAACATCACCTATTTTTCGCCCTTGAAAATTGTTAAAAGATATTCTCTCTCTCCGTACCACATATATTGTACAATATCAATTTATTTTTTTCATAAAATTTAAAAAATATTAATATTATATTAAAATAAAATAAAAATAAAAATAAAAAACTAAATTAATATTTTATTAGTATTATATAATATAAAAATAATAATATTTATGTAATAATTAAAAAATATTTATAATTTTATATTGATAATACAATCACTAAAAACTAAAAAAATACATATTTTATTATGAGATGAATCAAAATTAAAAAAAATAAATAAATTATTAAACTAACAGAGGGAGTATTTAAAAATAATATACTCCATTCGTCCGGCTAAAAAGTATTAGGTATTTCTATTTTGAAATATTCAATTACAAAATAATCATTTCATTAAATCTCTTTTTTCTTTTTCACAAATATTTTTACTTTATATCACATCATTACTTTTGTACAATTATTTTTGGCACAGAAATTAAAAAATAATAATATTTTAATTATAGTAAGTAGTTAAAAGTAGCAAAATAATATTTTTGCCCATACTTTTTGGTATAAAAATAATGATGTGCTGTAAAACAGAGGTATTTGTGAAAAAAATAAAATATTTAATGAAATAATTACTTTATAATTGGACATTCCAAAATAAAAATATATATTCTTTCTAACTGGACGAAAAAAAATATATCGCTATAAATATTCACTTTTACGAAGGATTGAAATGAAGAATTTCTGATATGATTATCTCTGTCCACCTTAGAGAAAAAGAATTTTGGGTGTGTTTGTTAGAAGGATTGGATTGAATTTTCACCGTTCATTTAATTTTTTTCCCAAACAATATCAAATTAAACTCATTTTTTTTATTTTTTATATTATACTAAAAATCAATTTTACATTCAAAACATTACATGTAACACCTATTTATATCCGGTCATACAATTATTCAAATTCAAAATTTTTACTATTTAAATCTCAACTCAAAATCCAAACCCCAGACAAACAAACCTTAAGTTTGTTATAGCAAAATTCACTAAAATATGTTGTTGATATTATACCAAACAGAACTCCACCAATACTACAACCTAGCAACAAGTTCATTTTTAACAACATCAAGATCCATAACAACCATTACTTAGATAACATCACTAAAATGACATCAAACTTCAAAATATCAACACAACACTAGATAGATGTCAACCCTAACCCTACCAGCAAAACAAGCAAAACATTCAAACTGATCTTCAATGATTCCCATTTACCAAAACACACAACAAACCTTCAAAACATCAGAGGACTGTGATTGAGGAAACGGAATCCTCACTGTCATTAGCAGATTCAGATTCCTCGACAATCCCAGGGAGCAATCGACAAATCCGTCCGAGAGCTTTCATGTCCTTAGCCAATCCTTTCTCATGCGCCGCCAGTCTTCGCTGCAGGCGTCGAAGTTCCGAGCGCAGATAAGTCACGAGTTCTGCACCGCGCAAAGCATGTGATGGATTCTCGTCACCATCTTCAGCTACAACATTTTCTTCATTCGCGTTGGAATCATCCACAACTTCTGGATCTGTAATATCCACCGATACCGTCGCTAAAACTCTGTTCCTTCCGACTCGACGAACCGCGCGTGGAGATCTATCCGCCATGGCTTGTCGACCTCGTCGTGTCATCACCATTTTGAGGAGTGGTCTTTTAATTTGTGTAGAGCTCCTGACACGACCTTCAGCTCTTAATAAGTAGAAATACGCACTCAAGAGACGAAGAGTTGCTGTCGATTAAGCTTCTGATCATTTCTCTGTAGCATCAATTTCGCGTGGGAGGAAGTGAAGAAAGGATTAATGGCGGCAGCTTTATGGGTTTTTTGATAGGACTGAAGAGCTGATCTGCTACGCAATCAGACTGACAGCATCAGAAGTTTACACTGAAGTTCCAAACTTGCCCCTTTGAACGTGGGCATTTTATTTAGGATGTGTTTGTTTGAAATTTTTCGTATTTGAATAATAAAATTTTGAATAAAAATAATAGTACGATACTATATAAAAAGATATTGATATAATATTTGAAATATAAAATTAAATTTTAATTAATATAAATAAATAAATAGTAAATTTTTTGAAAAAATTCCCAAACAAACACACTTTTAGGTTATTATTTCAAGTACTCCATAGGCCCGAAACGAACTTGCCTAATGGAGCCTAGATGACTTACCAAGTTAATCTAGGGTATGCTTTTTCTTTATAAGTACGAGAAAAATTGAGTTAAAATTTGATATTAAAATAATATTATATGATAAAATATTTTATAAAAAAAAATTGTAATTTTTTTAAAAAAATAACAAGTTTAAATAGTAGAAATTTGTAGTTTAAAATAAAAATAAACAAACTCTATAATAAATATAAGTCTCAACCCAAACCACAAGATATTAATTCAAAGGGTAAAGGTTGGACTTATGATCCGTGATTGTGGGTTCAAATCCATATGTACCTCATAATGAAAGAATAAAAATTTTGAAATTTAAATGTATAAAAATAAATAGCAAAAAGTATAGGATTTGTTTGGATATGATTTTTTTGAAATTTTTTTTTAATTTGAAAATTTTAAAAAGTAAAAATAAAAAATTAATATTTTATTTGATATTTTATAAAAAATAAATAATAACAAAGGAATAAAAATGTGTTAAATAAAAAAAGGCATTAGCTGAGTGAATATATTAGTATTATTATATATAGTCGTCATCACCATTATTGTTATTATTATTACTTTGTGCGCAAGGAAGTTTTTTTTGACTTTGCTCCTGCAGAACGTATAAATGTGAAATACAGGAAGTTTTCAGTTTCTCACACAAAAATCCACATTCTGTTCAACTCAGTTGCTGAACATCGAAATCTCGCCTCACCTGTTCTGATTCACGAGGTTAAGAAGTTACACCTAATGATCTGTTTTCTGTTTTTCCTGTAAATGCAGCTCAATCGCTGTTTCCGCTCGTATCTGACAGAATATGAATCAGTGGAATCTAATTTCTCAGTTGTTATGTTACTGCTTTGATGGTGCATTTTGACTGAAGATAGAATTTACAGCGTATGTAGTATATTGATTGCGCTGTTTTTTCTGTTTTTGTAGAACAGTTTTGATCGAAATGGTGACCGCAGAGAGTGGAGCTGAAATCCGCCGGGAGGCGGGAATACCGAACCTCTCTATTGGAAGCATTCAAACAATCAGCCAGATTGCAAAAGACGAACAGCTCTTTGTTGAGGAGAAGGTTTCTGGTTTGAATTTGAATTTGGATGAGCCACAAGGTAAAACTTAGGGTTGGTTTGGCTCTTTTTTTTATTTTTTGAACTTATTACTGAGTCTAGGAGATTATGATAAGCGCAGTGGTGTTAGGATCGATCTTAGAAACAATCAATGAGGCTAAAAATGGAGTTCTCATGGAGACTAGCATGCTTGTCATCTTAAGTAGTATGGAGATCTGATTGATTTTTCTGTTCAAAGTTTGGGTTACATTTTGTAACCTTTAAGTTCGTTCATGCATGAGGTTTTTGATGTTTGTTTGTTCTCAAACCTGATTAGTATGGCTCCAGAAAAGCCTAGTCGAGGGCATATTATTTTCTTACCTTATATACAGGTATCATTAGTTTCGATTTGTTCACAGGACCTGCTATTGTCTTCAAATTTTGTTATTCGAGCTTCCAGTGTGATATGCCGAGTTTATCTTCAACTAGTGACCATTTTTTATCACCATTCCTCTTTGAACTTAGTGAAGTGAACAATCAAATGGATTTCCAGTGTATGAAAATTGGTTGTGTATTCAAAGTTTTTCCGTTGTTGATTTGGTGCTAAAGAGAAAATCTATCCAATTATTCAACTGTATCCAAACTAGTATATAGTTCTCGTCATTTTTCTTAATTAAACCAATTTACTTGTTTTTCTTGGTGATGAGGCATAATGTGAAGATCTTCTTCTTGTTCAACTGTTTTTTTCTTGTGGATGTAGATTTATTGTTTGGTATTTTTGCCCGTGACTTTTATATTTTATCGGACTTTGTAAGGTTATCCGAAAGTTATAATGTCTTGATTTCTACTATTCCGAGTAGTAACTTTCTAGTGACTCTGTTTCTTTCCAACATCTATAATTTCTACATCTGAATTTCTCAGAAACAGCAACAAGGAAGAAAAAGAAAAAGAGTAAAAGCAAGTGAGGCTATAACCTTTCAAATATCTCTTCATTTCTGATTTCTCCTTTTTCTTATACAAACATATACATACGTGTGTGTGATGCCAAGTAGCTAATATTTGTCTAATTTACAGGAAGAAAAAGGGGCCACCACAGCAAACCGATCCGCCAACTATGCCGGTAGCTGACCTATCTGCATCAGGGGAGTTTCCAGAGGGGGAAATTCAACAATATAAGGATGAGTATGTCCATCAATATTTTTATGCACTCTTTTCTTGCATATAGCTTTGATAGAACTTAAGGAAAGTTAACTGCTGTTCCATATAAAGAAGACACATAGTTTCTTTACTTTTATCTTTAAACAGGGATGGCATATTTAAGATTCCAACAATTTGCTTGGTTGTTTCCAATGAAGAAATGAGTGGATAACTCTGATAGTTAGATCGGTTGGAGTTATTTATTTCTAGAATTGGAATGTATCTTTCTCGGGTCCTAGATCCCCCTAAGGGTAGGCTATGAGCTAAATCGATAGGACTTGTGAGTTAGCAAGTCGAATTTTAACAGGTCCGACGCTGAGGTAGCCTCTCAGTCATAAAAATTGTAGATTGTTTTTTTACTGGACTTGGCAAACTCATTTCAAACCTATCGATTTTCATCTCTTAATTTTAACTGCTCTAAGTTTAATACTGTATCTTCTTTTCCTTGAAGCATTAAGATAGCATCTTCAAGATCACTTATTTTTAAAGAAAGAAACTACATCTTACTTTTTTGAAGTAAAATGGTAAATAATATATTAGACTTACTTAGCGGTAAGAGTTCCTATCAGCCAAGTTGGTGAGGTAATTTTTTACGATAAGATATTAGCTTGTCTTTGTATTCTGTGTTTTAATAGTGGTTGAATGTGATGTTTTATTTATGGAATAACGAGACTACATTGCATCGTAAGTTAACTGTAAAATATTTTTCGTTTATTTCTTGCTTGGTATTGTGGGAAATCTGAAAAAGGTATATGTTATATATTTTCAATGCAGTAACTTGTGGAGAACAACATCCGAAGAAAAAAGAAATTTAGAGCGATTGGAGCAACCAAATTATAATTCACTCCGGCTGGCAGCAGAAGTCCACCGTCAGGTAGCTTTATGCATTTCATATGCAACTATTTCTGCACTCAACCAGGAAAAAGATAAAATAATACTCCCCGTCCGGAAAAATTATGTAAATTTGTTTGGATACAAAAACTAAAAAATAATAAAATTTTATTAAAGTGGAGTATGTAAAATGTAAACTGAGGCACTATAAAAAATATTTTAAAAAATAGATAAAAATGTGATGAGGTAAATAAAAGTAGTCAAACTAGTTATTATTTGTTAAAATATGGATACTAAAATTTTGAATGAATAAAGTTATTTAATATGGCATTTGAATTTGTGTAACATAGAAAAGTTGGTGGGTTTAAAGTGTACAATATACAATGATATTTTGATAAATGGAGGTCAAAGTGAGGATAGATTAGAAATTGTAGCATGTTCCACATATGCTAAAATGTTCAATCCTTTATAGGTTCGAAACTATATTAGGCAAATAGTGAAGCCAGGAATGTTGATGATTGATCTGTGTGAAGCGTTGGAGGATACAGTTCGGAGACTCATTTCGGAAAATGGCTTAAAAGCGGGGATTGCATTTCCTACAGGATGCTCATTGAATTGGTAAGGATTGAGTTCCACTTTGTTGTCTCTCATAAAGTGCAGTTATCTACCCAGGTTTAAGGTGTTCGACAATGTTCTTTTTTTCCCGAGGGTTGCTGCTCATTGGACGCCTAATACCGGTGATAAAACCGTGCTTCAGTACGATGATGTGATGAAACTGGACTTTGGAACTCACATTGATGGTAATATATGTGTATATATAGGCTTTCTTTTAGATAAGAGAGTTATGCAGTTTTGAAATTTTGAAAATGGTAAAAATTAATATGTGATGCTATATCTTATAAATATATATATATATATATTATGTTTCTTAAAAGGAAATAGCGCCAAAATTCTAAAATCTGTTGTGTAAACAAAGTTACAGTGTTTGTAACTCATTTTCATGCATCATTGAGATTACGGTGGAAAGTGGTAGGATGGCTTCTAAATCTGACCTATTTATTGAAAAAGTTTGTTTCAGATTTATTGAAAAGGTTTTTTTTGCAATTGCAAAAGTTTTGTAGGCTGCCCCGTTTATAATGTGTGTATGTATATATATATATATATAATTCTTTATTTAATACAAAGAGGACTCATTTTATATAATTTATATATATAAGACTTATTTGATCTTTACTTTCGAATGGTCCTTAATTTTTGTTTCACCCCGAGCCCCTACTAAACTCTAGCTTATTTAGCCAAACCTGGCACAACCTATTTCCACCTCTAATTGAGTTTGATGAATGCCTTTTTTTTTGTGGAACTAACAACTCTATTTTAAAATTTAACACGATTTAGGTTTATAGATAAGCAGTGGTTACTTTGTTATATCAGGGCACATTGTGGACAGTGCATTTACAGTGGCATTCAACCCCATGTTTGATCCACTGTTAGAGGCATCTCGTGAAGCTACCAATACTGGAGTTAAGGTTAGAGGATGAATGATGGTTTTTGTTGATTAATCATAGCATGCGAGAATACAAGTTATAATTCTCTAAAAACAGGAGGCTGGAATCGATGTACGTCTGTGCGACGTTGGGGCTGCAATACAAGAAGTCATGGAGTCGTATGAAGTTGAAATCAATGGGAAGGTGTTCCAAGGTATGTTCTTACTTGGACAATTTGTATGCATTTATGGGTATTTTGGTGTAGTCTGATTTTCGGATTAGTATTTGAGTTTAGGGATGTCAAATGGGACGGGTTAGCCCCTAATCCACCCAGACCCGATCTTAATGGAGCAGATTCGGGTCTAAAAAAATTTGTTTCGGGTCAGGTTGTGAACTTTGAGTTTTAGACTCAGTCAGATTCAAGGCGGGTTACGGATTTTACTAAAAGTCCGTCATCCCCGGATCCGGACCCGGACCCAAATATTTTAATAATTATTATAATTTATTTATATTTTTTACAATATAAAATATATTATTTATTTTTTTTAAAAAAAATAATAATATAAAATAAAATCTTAGTTCTAAATTAAATTTGTTTTCGCATTTGTTTCTCCTACCATTCTCTTTATAATCTAGACTACTGTTGATAACCATTATTGTGAACTATTGTTAATATTTGATTGTTCTTATTTTTAGAACTTTGACGCATATTCTTTTTTTAGTATTAAGGGTGTGTTTGTTTGGGGGTTTGGATTTTGAGTTGGAATTTGAATAGTAAAAATTTTGAATTTGAATAGTTGTATGATAGCAATGTAAAATTGATTTTTAGTATAATATAAAAAATGAAAAATAAGTGTTTGATTTGATATTTTTAATGGGATGAATATTGGATTTGAAATCCAATCCCCAAACAAACACACCCTTTTATTTTTTAAAAAAATTATATTTTATTCTTTTCTTTGAAAAAAAATTGTTTGTCGGGTTGGCCCCGAACCTGACGGGTTTGGGGCGGGACGGTCTTGGAGCCATGTTGCGGCTCTTGAGTCCTAATATTTTCTAACGGGACGAGTTTCAGGGCCTACAAAATTCTAATGTTTTCTAGCGGGACGGGTTGTGGTTACTGTGTTGAATTTTATAGGTTAACACAGTACTAACAGCACAACGGTAAATAACATCATCAACATATATATATATATATATATATTTTAAAGATTTAGACTAATAATCGACTTGGATAAATATTGTAGGGAATCTTACTTGTACCTCTTGCAGGGGCTAAAAATTTGCTAACAATTTTTTAAGCGATGAAAAATTATTTTAATCTGTTATTTTCGAACATGTCACACTCAAGTAGTAATCTTGATGATTGATTGTTCAACAGTAAAAAGTATCAGAAATTTGAACGGGCATAGTATCGGAAGCTATCAAATCCATGGAGAGAAATCTGTTCCGACAGTGAAGGGAGGAGAGCAAACAAAAATGGAAGAGGGAGAGGTGTATGCCATAGAGACATTTGGATCCACAGGTTTTGCTCTTTCTTATTTTCTGTTGGTTAGAGATCTTTTAGTTTATCATAAGATAGACAATGTTCGTTGCACGCTACGCAGGGAAAGGGTATGTCAGAGAAGATCTAGAATGCAGCCATTACATGAAGAATTCGGATGTTGGACATATTCGACTAAGGCTGCCGAGAGCAAAACAGCTGTTGGCGACAATCGACAAGAACTTTTCTACGTTGGCATTCTGCAAACGCTATCTCGACCGCCTTGGGGAAACTAAGTATTTGATGGCACTAAAGAACTTATGTGACACTGGGATTGTTCAGGTACGCCTATAGTTGTCTCGGGTAGCATTACATAGTAGTTAACCTCAAAAATGCTATATTGGAATAGCAACAGGGTGACCGGTATTTAAAATTTTAAAAATACATAAAAATTATTATACTTGCAAATTTATAGTAAAAATCATGAGAAAAATTTATAGATTAATTTTATAAGTATTGTTCAAGTTGGTAAAATTGCAAAAATTATATGATTCTTAGATAGTTATATAAGTAAAAACAATTAAATTACTACTACTTTGATAGATAGATAATCAAAGTTAATCTGTATCTAATTTTCTTCCCTATTTTTTTATTGCTACTCTTGTATGAATTTTTTTTTTTCATTGTATGTTAATCAAATAGCACAATTTTATTTTATTTTTCCTTTTTAGAGTTAGAAGTACCTATAATATAATTAAGATTATGATATAATATATTATTCAATTTAAAAATCATTTTGCACCGCTATTAGCGAGCTATTGATAACTATGGGTACACTATATACATTCACACACTCACATGTGTGTGCATTTTTGGGTTTATGAATGGTGTTTGCCTAATGTTACATACAGCCAATAGCTCTATAAACAAACATATGATTCATGCAATGCTACAGTGCAATTACTTTAAATTCCTGCTAAATTGAGTTTTGATCTTATGTATTTTTGTCGGATTGAGCAGCCGTGTCCTCCGGTTTGCGACATTAAGGGCAGCTATGTATCTCAATTCGAGCATACAATATTACTTCGCCCGACGTGCAAAGAAGTGGTGTCTAGAGGAGATGACTACTGATGAAACAAATGGTGGTTGAAGATTGCAGAATTCGAATACGAGAGAGGTACGGTGATGATATTCTAAGAAACCCAACCAAGGTAAGTTTCTACAGCTACCTTCTCAAGTGCTTTATGTTTTTTGTATGATCTGTGTTGTTCTGTTGTTGTAATGGTCTGTCTGTTCCTTCTCTATTGAAACTCTTTGAAAATCCATTCATATATCAAACTAAGATCCCAAGCTGTGTTTATTTTGTATTTGCATACTCCTTTGATGCAATATTTTTATAAGAACTAGTTTTTTCTTAAAAAAACATGTAATCACTTTAAATTGGGAGGGCATATTTTGTGACATTGGCCACTTGTCAATATTTAAATTAAATATCTAAGAGTTATTTTCAAGTGGAAAAGCATGAATTTCTTTATTTATGCACATTCTAAACAGTACGGAATGCCTTCTGTTTTTATTCCCCTCAAATTATGCAAGTAAATATTCACGCCATATTACATGTGTTTACAACATAATATACCGGATTTTTATTTAAATATTCTATTTATTACCTCTATTTATTTGTAAATTTTGAATCTATATTTTACTATTCAGTATTTTTTTTTTTTAAAAAAAAAATCAAATTAAATATTTATTTTTTTTATATTAAATTGAAAATAAATTTTACTAAAATTTATATTGTGGATTAAATCATTATTCAAATTCAAAATTTTATTATTTAAAATTCAAAACTTTTAACTATTTAAACCCACAAAAATATGAAGCCATCGATTATAGATATTCATAATTATAACATGCAAAAAAAGAAATGAAGACACAAGTTGAGGGAATTTGTAGAAACACAGAATGAATAATTAGATATATGGCGATTCAGGGAATCAGAATTCTCAAAAATCCCAAGTTATTAAACCTTACAATTAAAAGAAGAGAATGAGAAAATCATCATGCCAATAATTAAGTAATTAAAAAACATAATGAAACCTCAGCTCAGGTAGTAGAGAATGAAAACCAGAGATATTAAATAAATGGCTTCGATCGAACCTTTTTTTCAGATGTCTTGAAAAACAGCAAACAGGTCTCCATGAATGTAGTCATTGTCCACCAAGCTCACCAAGTAATAGCTGCCCTTCACCTGCACACCATACACACATTATTATCATTTCCGCATCTTATATATACATATATATATATATGTGTATTCATTCTAACCCCCTCGAGCAATTTCCTCGATGGATCGTCTTCGGGGTAAAGTTTTGCCCAGCCCCTTGTCCATATCTCGAATGCTTCATCCTTCCACACAACAAAGCTTGCAGGATCGACAATCGTAGGCTGGATTATCTCCTGTGCAGGGAACACACCCCATGTCACGGCATTGATGCCTGTATTCTCGACATTAGATATCAAAGTTCCTCCGATATTCACGGCCATGTAGGTCAGCATCGGGTAGAGTTTGCATTTCTCGATCAGCAAATTCAGCTTTTCCAGAGGGCAGAAGAATTCCAAGTATGCCTTCTGGTAGACGTATCCACCCGGCCCGCCCCATCCTGCATATCCAATACAGAGTCGAATCCCATTAGACATGGTTACCAACACACCACAAAATTGCGTAAAAATAAGGTTGTGTTCTTTTGTGAGTTTTACCACAACTTTTTACTATTCAAATACTTTTTTCCGTCCAAAAATGTCTTGCATCAAACAATTATTTTTCTTTTTTTATATTATATTACAAATTTTATTTTACATTCAAAACATCATATCATCTTCTATTTATATCACATCAAGCAACTATTCAAATTCAATTTTTTACTATTCAAAAATCCAAACCCAAACATTAAAACGCACAAACAAACACACCCAAAAAGTCTCACCAAACAATTGCTATTGTTTATGTTGTAAGTACGAAATTGCAAACAAACGCACGTCTCACCACATAGTGTCATGCAAAGTTCTGATTTATGTAGGCATAACGGAAAACTCATATTCAAAGTTGCTCGACCTTACAAGGTTTTATATCCTAAAAGCAAACTCCCCCTTATACATTTCTACATTATTATCCAATCCCCAAGGTGTGTTTACTATTGTGATTCAGATTAATAGACTCCTTTATCCATCATAGTCGCATGTTCACATTAATGTATTTAAGTCCCTAAATATTTTATTTAAACCTGGAATTAATATTCTAAATGATTATCCAATCCAATAAAATAGTTGGAATAAACTAATCCTAAAAATTAAAAGTGAAATTGTTAGGGGTGTGTTTAAATCTCATTTTCCCCCAAAAATTTACGTCAAATAATTATTTCAGTTCAAATTTTACTATTTTCAAAATAACTCAAAGCACAACTAAACAACCTCGACACCATTAGTAGTAGAGACAAATAGTATTATGCAAAACTAAGCAAATCAAACAACATGCAATAGTATTCAGCATTCACCACCCCGCATCACAAAAATGCACTATTTTACCCCAAAAATAACATCCAAAAAAAGTAGACAGTTCAGGAAATCACAAAAGCAACCAAACACAACAAAACTAAACAGATTCTCTTACCAACAGTCGGGGAGTCAGATAGTGCACCATTAACAGCTGGCTGGCTGTTTATCGTGAGAAAACCTTTCATGTTAATATTGCCAAGTTGCTCGTTAATAATTTTGGTCTCTGGCTGCAGCCCATCTAGCTCGGACCACGGATTGCTTCTAAGTTCCCCGTGACAGAACTTCATAAATTTCTGATGCATTCGAAACACATAAAATTTACATGTCCATTCACTTAAGTATTGAACTCAAAATACACTTTATTGAAGAATTATACCTCATATATATCCTCAACATTTTTCAAGGGAACACCCCATTCCTCGGCAAGTTTCTTGTCACGGGCGCGGGGCCGCATGAACTGATGAAAGAAATTGAAAGGTTTATCTCATTGAAAGGAGAAATATCGTTTCAGGTGGAACAAAATACAGAGATTATTTCTATACAAGAAGCAACACTGAAATGGTTCCCTTCATATTCCATAGTTATGTGTTATTTTAAGATCCATACCGTCAAAGAAATATCACTTTCGATAATTGAGAGAATCCCACATAAAAGTTGGATGAGAAAATATGAAGCATTTGATAAGACTAAATCTGCAATTATGCAGAAGAGTAGTATACGGTAATTCAGGGTATATGTAAAGCTCCAAATCAATACAAGGCTAAAGGAAAACCTTCAAATTTTAGAAGACCTTAGTCTCGAATGTAAAAGCTCTAAACTCCTCAATTAATGTTTTTACTGTATCCACACCAATATTCCTACCAAAAGACCATTCATTGGCACCAAATATAAATAGTTTTATATAGAACTAAAAGATGAAGATGGTTTATCCAGAGATGGAAAATAAGAAAACCACTGTATATCAGTTGCGCCTTAAAGCAGGTATGCAAGAATGTCTAATTAAAGAAATGAAACAGAAGACAGAAGAGATTGATTGCAACACAGTCAACAAAACACTCAGGTTTGTCAAAAACCACTTGCCTGATAATCAGTGAGTGCACCATAACTTGCATTGCGGGAATCTCCCCATCGACCATGTGGATATTGATCCCAACCAATAGTCCGTGAAATATAGCTCTTAGGACGATTAGCCCTAAAATAGTTTTCAAAACGGTTTCAAATCAGAAATTAGGCCAAAGATCTTCCGGGTCCACAAATAAGTTTACGTACCAAAATATTGGACGAACATTTTCTTGCACCCGGTTAACATTTGCTGGGCGTCTCCATGGCAAAGACCTAGAAATTTTGGATTCCTGAATCAATCCAAGACTCTGCATGTCGAAGTGTAGATTAGCCTCATTCCCTCAATTGCATATAAATTTTGTAGCTAAAAGGCTTCACACAGGCTAAGAAAACCAACCGTTAATATACCCAATGCAGATTTTTCCATGTTCAATGTATAGAGATGAATTGTCCGGATCCCACTGGCCATAATTTTTTTGCACATTTCCGTTCCTAGGTGAATTCCATAGGCCCTGACAGCTTCTTCATTATCCTTAATAGGCTCCAAGGCAGCCATGATTTCTGGTGGGATCTACAGTAAAACATTAAAACCAGATCACGAAAGTAGTAATAACTAGAGGTGAGCTGTTATTACTAGCAATAAGTGTACCATAATGATAACAAAATCAGCATGACATATACAGACATATAATAACAGTAAAAGTTGTTCAACTAACATGAGAGACATGGAAGAAAAGAATTTTGACAAAATATACAAGGGTCATCCAATCAGTTCAATTTCAACTCCTCTGCTAAGCTAGTATGAATAGAAGTTGTTTCTTAAGATAAACATTATATATCAACAACATTAGTTGCCAATTATCTTAGGACTTAAGAGGCATCTCAAAAGAAAATTGACAGGTGATTGTAACCTTCAATAAGATACAATCACGTGGCTTATAAATTTATCATAAAAAGTTTTATGTTTCACGGATGAGGCAAGGCTAATTAAATATCACACATAACCATTCCATTTCTATCTTGATTCAATTACAAATCAGAAAGTATATCAGATGAAACTTTCTATGCATTATCTTAGCTGTTCAATCGGCAAGCTTACTAAAGAATAACTGAGAAATATTGTAGTAATAGAAACTTGGATGGCTTGTTCACATTCTTTGGAGAAAACCCCTTTGGGAACTCACATTTGTAGTTACTGTGGCAAGGACTGAAGCTTAAAGAAACATCCATGCGTTATCACATAAGCATCTGCCTAGCACAACTTTTTTAGCTGGGCATTTTGTTTTTTATTTGTAAAAATATTATACACTGAGTGGATATGCATTAGGATATACGAGTATAGTTAGGTTACAGGGTGTTGAGTGGTGAATGTGAATACTAGTAAAATTTTGTATCAAATTTAATGAGGTAAAAATTGTTCTGAATCTAAATTCATAAATTGAGTAGTTAATGAATTTTAAGTTTTCTATGCTTATGTAAGACAAAAAAAAAAAAATTATTTTGGATTATATTATATCTGGGATGTTAGTTGTTGGTGAGATCTAGTGGGGAGAAAGAATGGGCAAACAATAAGAGGAACTTTGGGCTGTCAGAGTAATGTCATCAGAAGACATTGCAAGCACAGGTAGATTGTGTGCAACAATATATGAAATTGGCAACTACCCCGAGTTCATAGCTAATAGTTACGAATCAAATGAGAATGGCAAGGCATTGTGTCACACCTTAGTTTTGCAGAAGCCAGTCATGCGAATGAAGCCCTTGTAATTATTAATGGGCATAATTCCAGGAACGATTGGGCAGGTTATTCCAATTTGACGGCAATCGTGTACAAATTTGAGGAAGATATCAGTATCATAGAAAAGCTGGGTTACAATGACCTCGCCTCCAGCATCAACCTGCAAAAATAGCACCAGGTTGATATAGCTTGCAGAAAAACTACAGTAGTCAAATATCTCAAATTCATTACAGTAAAATATTGCCACATTAAATTTCAAGAATGACCTTCTTCTTTAAATAAGCAAGGTCTTTTGCATATGCCTCTGGCGGTGCCACTCCATTCTCAATAACATCAGGATGTCCCTCTTGAATAAATGGTAAAAAGATAGAGTAAGATTAAATAACATTAACTCAATTAAAATTACACAGCACAAACAAGTTCATCATTATCATCAGCAGAATAAACATCACATAATTATATCACAGTTTAAAATGAAATAGAGATGAGCTTATCAGTTTGCAAAATTCAAATCCATCATGACAATCAACTACTTCTAAACAGAAATCCACAGGTATATACAATATAGATGTTGCATTAGTGAACATTTTTGAGGATCAACAATATTCAAACGTATTTTAAGCCAAAATATGAAAAAAGACCAGTACCTGGATAGCCAGCAACAGTAATCCCAAAGTAGTCACCATAATTGGCACGGATATGCTCAACCTGCAAACAAATAGAAAGGTACAAAATGAGCCATCGCTCAGCCGCAGGACATGCAATAATCATAAATCAGAATGAAAAAAGACACCATTAATTCATTAAATTCAAACTTGTATATGCACTCGTAGTTTCATATCCACACTTACAAGATCGAGTGCGCAACCAAATCCTCCCTCGACCTGGACGAACTTGTCCTGCCCATGAGGGGGATCTCCTCGCAGGGCGAGGACGTTCTGAATGCCATTGGACTTAATGGTGGTGAGTGCGTGGTCGATCTTCTCGACAGGCATGTTGGTGCAGGTAAGATGCATCATAGTCTCGACGCACACCATGTTCTGCATTCGATTAGCGATCTCCAGCGTTAGATCCGCCGTAGATCCGCCCGCGCCCCACGTGATATCGCAGAAGGCAGGGTTGTGCGCCACCATCCGCTCCATCCTGTCGAACAGGTTGTCGACGCCGTCCTCCGTCTTCGGCGGGAAGAACTCGAACGAAAACATCACATCCTTGCCATTGGCAGCCGTCGCCTCCCGGATCTTGTCAATCACCTTCATCGTGCTTCGCAAAACCAATCCAAACCAAACCAAAAATATTCAATCCAACCGCACAATTCTACACAAACTCAAAAAACCAAAAACCACCGCGCCAAATGTAATGCCGCTGCCGACAAAATAGTAACCCTCACCAGCCGACCTCCGATCAGATCCGCAGCAATTCCCCCACCTCCGCCACAGACTTGCACGATTAACAGAATGCAGAACCTCCAAACATCACTCGATTTATAGAATCTCGAACTGTAAAACTTCAGAGAGCAGAAATTACCCTCACGATCTGCGTCATTTCCCCCACACAATGAGGAAGAAGATTGATTGTGATAACGATGGCGAGGTAGGTAAGTGCGGTAAAACTACCAGGGTATAATTGTCAATTTACAAGGCGATCCCCGCACCACCAATCGAGGACGCACAGAAGTCAGATTACCAACCAACCTATATCGATCAAAATTACCAAAATGACCTCCTTCGATTTAGGAGACAAATCATTGATATGTAGCGGTTGGTGATGTATAAGGCTGTGTTTGTTTAGAGTTTTTTTATAATATTTTTATTAATCATTAAATTAAATACTTTTATCCAGCTTATAAAAATATCGTCATTTTGTTCGTAGTAAAATAAAATTGTCATTTTCACATTTAGGGTGTGTTTGTTTGGGGGATTGGATTAAATTTTTACTGTTCGTTCTATTTTTTTTCCCAAAAATATCAGATCAAACATCTATTTTTTATTTTTTATATTATACTAAAAATTAATTTTATATTCAAAACATCACGTCAATACCTATTTATATCACATCGTACAACTATTTAAATTCAACATTTTTACTATTCAATTCCCAACTCAAAATCCAAACCCAAAACAAACACACCTAAAATTCTCAGAAGTAAAATATTTACTCCATCCCTCCCAAAACTTTGGTTTTATTTGAGTTGGGCACTGAGATTTAATGAATATTGATATTATATTAATAGTTTGTAAAAAATATGAGTAAAAAAAGATTTTTATGCCAAGTGTATTAGTATAGAAAGTAGTTGTATTTGTGTAATAATAATGAAAAAGTAGAGATAATTTTACGGTAACACGAGTATTTATAGAAATGAGATTATTGTTTTGGGACGGACAAAAATGGTAAATAAGATTACTGTATTAGAACATAGAGAGTATAATCTTTTAACTGTTACATATTTTTCGTTATTTCATAACATTTGACGCATTTTTATTTTTACTATATTTACCATTTGTCATGTATTATATGCCGGGGCGGCTCATAGCAGGAGCATGATGAGTTGCTCAGGTCCTAATTAATAGAGGATTATATTTTAAATATTATATATTATTATTATTATTATTATTATTAAATTTTAAAATTAAATTCTAACTTTTAATTTATATTTTTTTCTTCATAATTATCATATTTAATTATAAAATTAAATTTTAATTTCTAATCATATATATATTTTATTTTTTTTGTCTACACTTCTTTACCTTACATCTTATCGCATTGTCTCCAGCAACTCGATCAAACTTGCCTCATTTTTTCTCTTATATCTTTAACCCTCCTTCAGTTTTTACTTTTCGAACTTTTAGACAGACCGTCTTTCATCTTATTTTCTCAATTGATATTGTCCAGACGGTTACGTTCAACCTCTTGTCTAACGTCAATCAGTAATATTATTAAAAATATTTTTTAATTATATATTTGTAGGGCATATAATTTATTTTTGCTCAGGGCCTAAAGAAAGTCCGAGACGGCCTGATTATATGTTATGGAATCAAACAACTCTTTTACATAGGAACGATATTGATCGTTTGTATATAATGGTTTCTAATTTATTTTATCTTCAGCAAAATTTCTCATCAATGTCTAACTTCTTAGTCTTATGTTAAAAATCAAGGTCGGCATTAATAGCCTTCTCCTACCAAGAAAATATATCACTAAAGAACTTAAGCAACATGACACTTTTTTATACTGTGTTACTCTTCCCTCCCCATATACCATGTCCACGTTGTCGTATCTGTCCGTTCCACATACCATATCACTCTCCTTTTTTGGAAAATAATTACACATTTTAATCTTATTTTAAATTTTTAAATTTTACTTTTTAAAATTTTAATTAAACTAATTAGTTATTTTAATCTTAATTTATAATTATTTATATTATAGGATAATTATTTTCACTAATACATTCTTAATTATCTACTAATTACACTCCTCCTAAAATACCGTATCTACAGTGTAGCAGACACGGTATCTGGGACGGAGGGAGTATTTTTTATAGTTTGATCACCTTAAGGCTCGTCCAGCGGCCAAAGACTTTAAAAAAATCTATGGTGATGATCATACTGACATTTTGTCTCATATGACCATAATGTCTTCTATTTGATTATTTCTTTTTTTTTTAATATATAATGTGGAAATCCGCAGTCGCTATCCGAAAGTGCACACTGAGTAAACCCCCGATCGAACCTAATACCCTGCAAATCAGGTTCGACGAAAAAGTCACACTAGGCAAACCATGTGTGGCAAGTGACCCGAGGCGTCGGGGATTTTTCTGCGACTATGTGGAGTTAGACTCATTTATCAGTTGGACATCAAGAATGTTTTCTTTCATGTTGACCTTTAGAATGGTATCTATATGAAGAAACCACATGATTTAATTTGGCAGAGAGAATCTAGTCTTGTGTGCAAGTTTCGTTGTTTCGTATATTATTTATAAGAGTCCCCTTGTGCTTGGTTTGGACGGTTTAGTGCCACTATACATGAGTTTAGAATAATTAGATGTGAATTCGATTATTCTATTTTTTACATGCATATGATTGCTAATAAGTTCTTATATTATATTGTTTATGTTGATAATATTGTCGTTACTGAAAACGATCAAAATAAAATACATGCTTTTAAATAACATTTGTACCAGTACTTTCAAACTAAGGGCTTAAAACTACTTAGATAATTTTTTGGCATTGAAATACTTCATCACCTGATGGCATTGTGTTTTTACATAGAAAGTATATTTTTGATACGTTGGAAGAATAACCCATTACAAAGTGTAAGCTTATCTGACTCCCGTATGAATGCTAAATTGTAAACTTCTTTTGGATCAATGGGAACTTTGAAATACATTAGTTGTTATCGACAATATTGTTACTCATTTTGATATTTTATATGTTTTTTTTTTATCATATTGATATTCCATATGTCAATTATTTCAATTTAAAATTTTTATTATTAAAATTTCAATTCAAAATTCAAACCCCTAACAAACAACCCTTAGTATTAGATGAACACACTCTTAGTAACTTTTATATATGTAGTAACTTAAACATAATTTTAATATTAGATAATTAAGATTAATAATTCGTTATTTAGTCATTCTTATTGCGAACTTTATCAGATATAATACATCATATTGAATTAAAATAACTGTAGCGGGTCCGATCAACAAATAACAATAATAATAATTGTAGTGGGACATAAAATATTAATATAAATTAAATTATTAAATATAACATATAAATTTCTTGAACTCAAATACGACGTGAATTCTATCAAATCTAATAAAAAGATACTTATTTCGTCCACACACAAAATAAACATTTACTTTTAGCTAGTGGGTAATTAAAAATAGTAAAATAATATTTTTGTCCATATTTTTTTTTAGTGTAAAAGTAACGATGTGATGTAAAGTAAGCGTATTTGTGAAAAAAAAAAAAGAGGTATTTAATGACATGTTTACTTTATAATTGGACGTCTCAAAATAAAAATATATATACTTTCTAACTTGCTGAAGAAGTATTAAATTATCATATGAAATTAATTTAAACATACAAAAATACAGTTGAATTACATTATATTTTATTAATATCATAAATAATAGTGTATTAAATTAGATATAAAATACTCATTTCGTCAGGCTCTAACATTTTATTATATTATTATATTTTTATAGGTTTTTTAACAAATATTATTATAATAGTATATGACATTAATAAAAATATTTTTGTCATTTTTTTTAATTTTTATATTATATTTTTTATAATAATTAATATTTAAATATTTATTTTGATATTTCTAAAGTAATGTAGTAATTCAATATATAATTTATTATAAATATAAATAATAAAAACTATAAATCCTAAATTATTTTGAATTACCTTTTACCAGCGGAGAAATATAAAGACTTTTGATTATAATTTGAAATGATTTAAAATTAATTGTTAATTTGAATTTTTTGCTTACATAATATTTTAATTTAATATGTTATTAAAAAAATAATTTATTTATTTTATTAAAAACGGTACTAATTTGAATTTAAAATAATAAAATAATAAATCCTATACTTGGTTTGCGTAATAAATTTAAAATTTAATAATAAATTTAAAATTTAAATAATTATTTAATATAATATATAATTATTGATACAATATTTAAATTTAAAATAATTTAAGTATAATATAACAAATATAAATTTGATTTAATATTAAAAAATAATAAAATTCTTCTAAAATTCCAACCAAACACAGCCTCAACCTGATATGTTTCGATCAGGTAATGCTATAGCCAATGTCGTATTCATATAAATATATATATATATATACATATATATATTATTTTCCATCAACAATAAAGTATATGTATTTAAAATGACAAGTCATTTTCATAAAATAAAATTAAAATAAATTATATAAAATACGTGTCAAGTTTTTAAAATGAATATATAACATATTTATGGCAAAAAATAAAAAAAAAAATAAATCCCGTGTATAGGCCGTGTCTCTTATGTATGTTTATTCATTTTTTACATATTTTTTAATAAATATTAATAAAAATGCCATATATAAATACTCTCATATAATATATTATATATTTTTTAAATTATAAAATATTATTTTTATAACAACTACATATTTTTTATAATTAATATAAAAAAATAAACAAATAATTAGTTTTATCCATATATATTGAAATAAAAATATTTTATTTCTTTTTATTTCAAGTTAATGAATTTTTTCTATTTAGTTTGATTTTAAATTTCATTTGAAATAAAAAAATAAAAACATTGTGTTCACCCATTTAATATTTTTTATATAAATTTTTTCATAAATATCATTAAAAAATACAATATATATAATATATATATTACCCTGTACTAAAAAATTAACAATTTTAAATAAAATATTATTTTTTTTTATATATTATCAATACAATTCTAATATAAAAAAAATTTAAAATAAACAAATCCCTAGTTATTATTCCCTCCTTTCCAGATAATTTGACCGCGGTAATGTGGATATGAGAATTTAAGAGGGATATAATTAGTAAATAATTAAAAATGTATTAGTGAAAATAATTATCGTATAATAAAAATAATTATAGATTAAGATAATTGATTAGTATAATTAAAATTAAAAAATTAAAAATTAATTTTTTAAAAATAAGATTAAAGTGTATAATTATTTTTTAAAAAAATGACAAAATAAGTAAGACGGAAGAAAATAAAAAGGTGAACATGAGAAGTGGGACGAAGGGATTATTATTATTATTATTATTATTATTATTGTTTGTGGGTAGTTGTAAGCTTGTAGTTGGGGTGGGTTGGTGGGGGAGTATTGCTTGTTGATATATTTTTTTGAGGTGAATTAAAATTAATAAAAAATTGTTCATATTTAATATTTATTTATTTTTTTAAAAAAAATTATGTTACAAATAAACACAAGAAACCCATGGCTCACGTGGATTTACTAATGGTGAGATGGATTTTTTATTTATTATTTTTTTACTAATGGTGAGATGGATGATGACCCAATGTTTAGATTATTGTGCACGTGTCGATTATATATATCCATCAATACAAGACAAATTTGTAGTATTATAAACAACATAGGTGGATATTTGGCAATTAGCATTTTCATCGATTTTAAATTTATTTAATAGTTTTATATTATTTAATTAGTTACATAATTAAGTAAAGTATTTGATAAATATATATACATATATATTTTAATTTGTTGGAACTTAAAAACAATTTAGTTCACATTTTATTTTATTTTTTTATTTGTTTTATTTGTCCTTAAACGATAGGCTTTCATTCACATATTGTGTATTTATTTTTTCATAATAAATATGTAATAAATATTTAATTGCTTTATTTTAACATTATCTATTCTTTTACACATTTAAATGCTATTAAAATTAATATATTTTTTACAAGTAAATTTATAAAAATATATTGAATAAAATATTGAAAGTATAATTAATAAAAGACTGCATGGTCGTAATTTTAAATAAAATATTAAGATATTTTATTAGTATATACAATTATATTTTAATGGAGTGACGGAATATTTTAATGTTCATAATTTGTTTTTTAGGTAAAAAATAAAAAATGAAAATTGTTGGACATATTTATTATTATTATTATTTTTAAAGAGACCTAAAAATTAATTAGATTTGTTGGGCTTTAGAGAAAATAAAACCAGTGGACTGCAGTACAGTTATTTAAGCCCAATAGTAGAGAGCATAAAACCCATCTCTGGGGTTTCGGCTATGGCGGAATTGGAGCGTATAACGACCAGCGGCTACTAGAGAATGAGCGGGGAGATGAGCTCAGGAGTTCCGTTTCAATGGCAGACGAGACGAGATCGAAATTAATCGCTGTACTTTGGTATTAGTGTGATTGATATGCTGATTGATTGAATTACACTCTTCGTATCTCGGATCGAACTCGCTGCCTCATCAAACTGGCAATGCGATTGATCGCATCGTTACCCCGCCGCCATCGTTGGCGGCAATCGCCACCGCTCCCATTAATTTTTGCTTCTTTCAATTACTCTCACCCTTCGTCGTCGTCTTCTTCATCTTCACAATCCTTATTTAGTACCTCAATAAGCAACTACACCACCACCTCAATTCTCCTTAACTACCGTAAAAGCAACTGCAGCACTCCGCATAACTATATTCGGTTCTCCCGACGATTTTCTACAGAAATTCCTCTGCAAGGATCAGACGAGTTCAGTTTTCCTGTAAAAGCTGTAATCTCCCTGCTCGATTCTTATCACGATGCTTCTGGCTTACCCTGGTAGTAGTAAATCTGTTGCACTTCTTCATAATTTTCTGATTAAGGATTTAGCAGTGGAATAGTTTCCGTATCGAGATTTAGAATTTACAGCAATATGTGTGGCATGAGTTTTTATTATGATCTATTTGAATTTGTTCTTATGGAGATTCAATCATACTCTATCACACCTATATACGGTGCTTATTACATCCAATTGAATCCCAATTTTTTTATTTTTGGGTATAGTTGTTTCATTTTCTGATCATGTTGTTGATGGATAATTTTGCTTCTTTTTCCCAGTATTAGTGTGGTGATTTCTAACGAATTTCCCTAATCTAGCTGAGGACTTTTGTATTTAATTGACCACATGGTTGTCTCTCTGTAGCTTTAACGGCTGTGTATTAACTTAATTGAGTTAATTTTGCTAGGTGGGTTGTAATATCATCGTCTACAGTGGCTTTGAGGCTTGCATTGTTTCCTCAAAAAGTTTTGCAACTCAAAAAATTGAAGAGGATAGCAGAGCTGCTGCCTAAACGTTAGTATCATTCTTTATTTATTTTAGCTAATTATGTATATCTGAGAAATTGAAAATAGCAAGGATGGAGTTATGACTAGAACAAAATTTGCTTATTCTTTTTTTCTTCTTAATTTCTCAGCTACATTAAATGTGGAATTTAGAGTTCTAAAGAACACTCAAAAGAAAATTCGTTTTTATGTTGGATAAATTGCCTCTTTACTTTGGATGGTTTAAACCTATAATTGATAAAAAAAACCCTATATAATGATAGTTAAATTAAGGATAATTAATCCTTGTTAAGTTTGTGGTAATTAAAGTATCTTAAGTTATTATTTATTAAGAAACTTTCTTATTTTTCCCTTAATTAATTAATTAATTATTATTATTATTTCGTGACATTGGCCAAAGCCCTTTAATGTTATAGGTGTGCCCACACCATGAATACAAAGAGGTAATAGGGAAGGGCAATAGGGATGCTGGGAATCGAACCCCCTAACGATCGAAGAGTTAAAGGGTTTCGCAACTAGACTACACCTTCAATTCCAACATTAATAATTAATTTAAAAATAGCTATATCATATAAATCAATGATATTTACTAAAGAAAATAATCATATTTAATAATCCATTAAAGTATATTTTATACTCCCTCGGTCCATCCAAAAGTTATACATTTTGCTATTTTTGTCTGTCAAAACATAAGGTATACATTTTTTAGTAAGTGTGGATTCCGCTACACATTACAAATATCCTTGAACTTATACTTATTTACATCTATACCATTAATCAAATTAAAACACAAAGGGAAAAAAGTCTTTACACAAAAAAGTACCCACCAATCACCATTTAAATATAATATTTCTTAATGAAGTAAATGCATACATGTATACAGAGGGAGTATTATTTTATCTTATGGTTATAATCCATTAGAATAGTCCCTTGAGTTAAATTCTATCCTACAAAGTACCACACCCTAAGGATACTCGGCGTCATACTATGATTCAAGGTATTTCTAGTATCCTTTTGACACGGTACCTTTGTAAATGCAACAAAAGCAGTTTTGTGGAAGCTCGGACAATTTGAAATATAATTTCAATTTGGAATGGTGTAGGGAAAATGTAAGAGCTCTGGTTGCTGAATTTCAATGTGAAGGGTTATAAAACAGTTAAGTTTTGTGATTTTGTACAATGGAATGGCGCAAGAAAATCAAAGATAATCAGGCATTCAGTTGAATGATCAGTTAAGAACTTGGATTCTCAAAAAAAAAAAAAAAAAAAAAAAAAAGAACTTGGATTCAAGGTCCTAGACTTGCTAACACTAAATTAAATGAGAATAATGGTAATAGGTATTAATCCTTTCTAAGATTAAGTTATGGATGTGAGATCAAGTCTCACACTCACAAATTGAAGTGGTGCAACTATGCTTAAATCACATTGTAGTGTTGTTAATAAACTAGAAAGTTTTCAGCTTATATAAGTTCCAAGATATTACATATAACTCCTTGAAAGAACAAAACTTGAAGGGCTGAAACACAAAGTTCACACTTTAAACTTTCACTGATACCAAACATGATGATGAAGAGGAAGACTCCTAAATGGATGTGTGTATGATGCATTTTTTTGAAAATTTGACGCTCATCAACCACTGGTAATGCGAAGCGAAGGCTACTTGTATATTAGGGAATTTCAAGGATGTCTCTAATTGGTGAAATGATGGTTGAATTGGAGTTGGTTCTATAGGAGTAGAGGAATAATCTTCAAAATTGTGGCCTAGAGTCTAATGATGTCAAAAATCATGAGTAATCAATTTGAGCGAGTTATAGATCTTGGAAGTCTGGAAAAGGTGTAATATGGTTTGGTGAACTGAGATTGGGTGGACTTTGGTTTGGTTAAAAGACACTGGTTTAGAAGAAGTTGATAGTGGAAGTTCATTGGTTTAGCAGTTTGGAGCCCCTTGGCATAACTGCAGATGATCAGTCTGGTGGTCTGAATCTCCGTGTCACCAATACACGAACACTGTATCACACACTGTTGAATTAATAGATGGGAGTGGTAGTTGTGTTCTTACTTGGATGAAAAATGAAGATTTACAGTTATTTCTATGAGAAAAACATTAGTCATTATCTCTGAAACCCGGCCTTTATATAGCATCATTCCTCATCTTTATTATTATATTTTTTAACTTTCCAATTTTTTCTTTCTCTACTATTTTAAATTATGAAACATGTAAGAATAATGTAAGGTGAAGTGTTTAATTCAACATAACATGTATTTTTTTCTTTTTGTTGTTTTGTGCATCCTAATAGTACCTCCACCATTTCCACCGCCTCTGTCTGGACGAAGTTTCAGAGATCAGCTTACCCTTTTCTTCAAGGAAAAGAAGACTGCTGGGTGCCCGTCACTTTTTTGGTTTATTTCATCACTGGTCATTGAGGTCCTTTTCCTCTTTGCTTTGCTTGGATTTTATCCAAAACCCTTGGCGAACAATTTATCTTGCCATACAGAGCAGTTGTGTTATATAACTTATGTTGTAGGTGCTTTAATAGATCGAGTAATCTGTTCCTTTATCCAAGAAAAAGTATTTCTAGTCTAATATGAATACCTTTACGTTTTGCCGAGATATAAGGTGAAGATGGAATTGATTTTAGGTACTACTGAAAAGTATGTTTTGAGCAAAGGACCCCTTGTATACTATTTCCTTATCTTGGCAAAGTAAAAAATGTACCTTTGCAATGTGGAGACATAATGATGACAATGGCTGTGCTGACAGCATCACATTCATTGTCAGCTAAGTGCTTTTTTAGGTCCTTTGTTTTACTAGTCATTCAATTCATTGAAGCTGTTTATTCTAGTTTGCTTTTTTATTGGTTTTGTCTTTGTTTATCTGTAGTGTGTACTATTATAGATTCACTTTCATCACTTATGGTTCACAATATTTTCTCTCTCACTTGTGAGCTCCATTTACTGATGTGTTTTCTTTTGAAACGATAAGCTAGTTACAACTGAAGTAGAACAATGACTTAAATTTGCAATATTCTCTATAACTTCTACTTTCTGAGTATGTTAGATGAGGTGTCATCTTTCTTATTTTCTGGTCTCTTGAATAATTTGCAGGTCCCCTGCTTTTTTGTGTGGCTAATGAGCATCCGTAGGATGTCGTTAAATAATCACCCTGGTTTTGATAGTGTAAGGCCAACTTCATTATTTTAATCTGATTTTTTTATTTGAAATCCCCTTCTGGCATTTTGCTGCTCGTTGTGAATGGCAAGTTGAATCTTATCTTAAAATATTACAGGGAGGAACTTTATGGTTTGAGAATTTGACTGAATATCCACATGGTACACTGGGTCCTATTTTCCCACTGATAATTGCAGGCCTGCATTTCACCATTGTTCAGGTTGGTACAGTTCTTAGCATGTAACTTTGATTCTAATTCAACATTTACAATGGGTTTCAGAACTGATGAAGTTTGAGATTGTATGTTGGAAAATTGTTTGTTTGCCCTCATCTTAAAGGATGGAGTATTGGAGTGTGATGATAGTGTATCAATGTATTCCATGAAACATTGTTTCCTTTACAATATATTGAATAAATATCAAAACATTCCTTGTTGGAAATCAAAATTGATTTAAAACTCCACAATATGGCATCTGTGATTAAGAGACTCCTAACGAGAGTTATTACTATTGATTATTTGATATGGCTTCCCAGCGTCATATGATACTCATGCCAATAGTCTCCTTGGATTGGCTTCTATTGTCTTTCCATTCTTCTTTGAAGGCTTTTAGAAATGGCTTGTGGATATCATTGAGGAACGCTGATTGTTATCTTAAAAGGAAACAAGCTGTTCAAGCCAGTTAGATTATTACCAGTGAGAGAGGGGTTGGTTCTTTATTTCTTACCATGGGTCTGCTACTTAAATAGTATATTAATAATGGAATTGGTTCTACTGATGTTTAGAATTTATCACAGTTGGTCCTTACTGATGGAAGCTTTTGTTTGAGTATCCTTTAAGTTGTTTCTTTACATTCTGGTGTTTATCGCTTTTCTAAATCCAAACAGAGATTTTAAAACCATTTATGTTTAAAGATGTCTTTCAAGTTGTTTTCCACAATGCTAGCTTTAAATTCGGATGCATGATTTACAGCAAAATGATTTTAAAAATTATACATACATATATATATTTACTAATTACATGTATCTACTTGTCATTGCTGCTATTCTTGATTGGTCACATTTCTAATGGGGAATATTCTAAAGTCTTATTTAAGTTACTTTCAGATTTCTCTTCAGAGACATTCACGTGAGAATTTACAAGGTTTATTGGGATCATTAATGAAGGTTAGCTGGTAAAACTTATTTAAATGCTTTCTTTGCTCCACTTTAGATCCATTTCCATCTGCAGACTTAACTAGCTCACGATATATTATTTCTTATGTTGTCTATTCATATAAATAATGCATTGCATGATGTTTGTACTGCAATAATGGTATATTTGCATAAAGTTTGTTACCATAATATCTTAATTTACCCATAAAACCTAATGTCACAGATCACCTTTTTGTATTTGTACATAGGAGTGGTTAACCGTACTTATATCCTAGTTTTTGTTGTGTTATGAAGTTATTTGTTCTGCAAAAACAGTCATGGTAGTTGTGAACATTACATTTAATCCTAATTCCTGACATGTGCTTTAAATAATTGCAACATGTAATATATTTAATATAATGGCGGCAATCTAAATATTTTTTTTGCTGTATATATAGATATACAAGATTTATTTGGAACTGCTGACTTTGCCTATCTTGGTTGCTACATTCAATGTTCCTCAGGTACATTGCTTCATCCACTTTGTATTATCACTATACTGTACTAGTAAAGTTTTTATGTCAGGCCATGTTGATCACCCATAAACAGAGCATGACAGTTTATATATGCTTCGTGCTGCAATGTGAAGTTCTCAAATTCAGAAGGAATATATATATTATTTCATTTGGAGGTCGTTTGACCTATGCATGATGCTGTCAAATATGGACAACTAATTATAGGGAGACATATCCCCGGGATTATGGGATAGTTTCTAAACACACAATCTAATTTAATCTAAAAAAGATATAGCTGTGATAAGAAATAAAGCTACAACTAGAATAAAGTGAAAAACTTCCTAAACTACACAATGAAAAACACAGTCTTAATAGAAGTAAATGAAATTTCTTTGTTGAACATGCATATTGAATTTTGCTACTTATTTTATGCTTTATTTACATGAATCCAATAATAATTGGTTATATGTTTCTGTGTTCTTGGTATTTTTTCTCAAAATGTGCATGCTCTTTCTCTCTCTCTTTATATATATATATATATATTCACATATTTATATATCTCTTTCAGGGGAGCTTGATATATTGGCTGACAAATAGCTCTATGAGCCTGACACAGGTTGGTAGTACAAAAAATTAATCCCATTAATATTTCGATCTGTTATGGGAAAAATTAAGTGGCAGTATCGATCCTGGGTTGGTTCCTATAGTATCCTTTTATTAACTATATTGAGCTCAGTTTGTTATAGGGTGTGCTTTTTCTTCTGATGCACAGTTGTCTTTCATTGCACACTGTACATCGACTGTGATGGATTATTAAATGATATAATTGTGATGAATTAGTATGGTGTTCTTTTCATGTATCCAGTGTTATGAATCAGCCTGTTGTTGATATGTCATTTTACTTTTCTTCCTTCCTCTGCAGATAGTGAGCTTACAAAACCCCAAATTTCTTGATCTTCTTGGGATTCCTAAAATGAATGCTGCAGCTCTTGCTCCAACTGAGCAAGAAAGACAAAGCTCAGCAGCAGCAGCAGCAGGTAATATTATTCGTACAAAGGACGGTCAGATCTCTGTAGAAACACTATCACCTGAAGAATTGGTTTCTGTAAGTGTGGAACACTCTACACTTTCAATATCTTTGAAATTTTCTGAAAGCTCTTGTTATCAAGCTGTCTTACCACATTTCCACAGTATTCAGTCAAAATCTTAACTGATGGCCGTAAGGATACTGCAATTAGATATCTAAGGTAACACAATATTTGATTTGTCATGTGTTTTAGGATTTTATTTATTTATTTGTTTTCCATGTTCGTTTTGCATCTTGTGATGTGTGAAATGCAGAATTGCTCTTGAAAAGGATCCTGGAAATGTAAGAGCTTTGCTTATTATGGGGCAGACATTAATTCAAAATAAACAATTTGCAGAGGCGGTTGACTACTTAGAAAAGGCAATTTCAAAGGTCTGTTTCAATTCTATAATCTATAAAGTTATCAATTTTCTTTGGGTAAATAACACCTGAAAGATGTGATCCATGTTGATAAAAATATATGCATGTGTAACATTAAATAAAGGCGAATGAAATGTTATTTCATCCGGGCGAAACATATTGGTTTTCATTAAACTGTTCTTGTTCTTCCAACTACTTATACTAGTTAAATGTCATACACATACACCACTTTTTAGTCAAGTATTAGTTACTCTCCTAATAAACACTCTGACTGGGGGTTTTTCCCTAATTGAATCCAGCTCCGCGATGCCAACTATCCTACAGAAGTTGAAAAGGTCGATCATCTGATTCTTTCATCTCTATGGGCTGGTATTGCTAATGTGAAGCAGGTATCATCTGAATCTTTGCATTTGTTAATTTTCGTAATGTTGTGAATCCCATATACCCTGGATTGGCTAGAGACAGGAGTTACTCATGACATGATAATATATTGAATTTTCGACTTGACGACAGACACAGTAATAGGGAAAAGATTATATATACTGCAACTGGGAGTTATATCTTCAGTCCTGTTTATAAACATGTTATATATCATTGATCATGGATAGATTAAACTAGATTGCTATGGTGGACAAATTTTAAAGCATCAAATCAATTGAAGGTATTAACTAGAAGGCAAGTAGTGACATTCTGTGGCTAGAATCAAGTGGGCCGAGACATACAATTAAGCTATCTATTCAACGAGGTACACTTGTTGTGTAGTGTAACTTTAGATTAAATTGAGGACAGTTCTCTGTTTGCTCCAAATGACAGTTTTTCAGTGAATGCATAATTACACTGCTTAAATTTTCCAAGAACACCCAGGACGTCAATTCTGCGTGGGGACGAAAACATGTGACATGTCTGTCTTCTGAATTCTGATTATTTCTTCGTCCAAATTAGATAATATCACAATGTGCCTCTGATTTGATTTTACTACGGATAGATGAGATATTGTCAATGCTGCTCACCTTTTAATCTTCTCCCTGCTCTCTTCTACACGGGTTGAAAATTGAATGACACAACATAGATAGTTGATTAATTAATTTTTCCATGTTTTCCACACTGGTAGGGAAAGATGGAGGAGGGTCTTCAGCATCTCGAAAGAATAGGTCAATTAGAAGAGCCTGAGGATTCTAAGAGCAAGGCACACTACTATGATGGTTTACTTGTTCTTTCAAGGTGTGAAATTGTTTCCTCAACTTCCTTTTTTTTCCGAATTTTATGTCATTTAACATATTCTATATCTCCTGAATTTCTTTATTTCATTTCTTTCTAATTTGGGTTTGCAGTGCTTTGCTTAATGTGGACCGTAAAGCTGAGGCATTAAAATACTTGCAAAAGGCTGCTGCTTATAACCCTGAGTACAATGTGTATTTGGAACAACTGGAAGCAGAGACACAGGATTTTACAAGCGATCTAGTTAACAGCAGGAGGGAATTCTAAGCTAGCACAACTAGTACAGCAACCAAAGGGGCACATCCAAATTCTTCCGTAAGCCTTTGGTGGATGGATGACCATGATGCCTCCGACACATACAAGTTAATCGAATAACGCTCTCCTCCATGATGGTCCGGTACTACACCCTGACTGAATTCATACGTTCCATTTGATTGTTTATGTTTTTTGTACAATACACCCTGACTCAATTTATATGTTCTATCTGATTGATTATGTTATCGTACAATAATAGGGGGATGAGTTATTATGCCAGAATTGTGATGATGATTAGTGTTTGAAAGATTTTGATTGCTGCAAAAACAAGCATGATATTGATTATTTGATTGTTAGACTGTGCACTCTCATTCCTAGCTTTTGAATTAATTTTATACATACATCACATATCTGTTTCTTGTTATTTGATTTTGGGTCGGCATCTGGTATCTGACTAAGCTCGGCATCGCCATTCCTCCTGTGTAATCCAACGATTACTACATGTCCTGGTTTATCCTCTTCTCTGCAGATTCAGGGCTTCTCTGAGACTTTCCTCGGATTTTTTAGATCATGTCTATCTGGAGGATTGCAAATTGCAGCTTCTGCTCGCGGTTATCAATCCCAAATTCAATGGAACAAGTAAGTAACACACTTGTTTATGTAGTTTTTCTGCGCATTTTGTTAACGTGCTCATACAAAATGCCATGGCCTTATCATTTGGGAGTTTAATTGAATAAGTCTTGCATATTTCGTTCATTTTGCACATTTAAGTTCCCTTGAATTCCGTTAGTTCATACAAATTCGCTAAAGCTGCTTCTGGCAATATGATACATTGTGATGTTTTCCATTTGGTTTTCAGTCTAGATTTTGATTTTGATTTTGCAACAGATCCTTCAATTTGGATGTTAGTCGAACAGGTTAGGTTGTACTGTTTTGTTATGTCTGCACTAGGATGACCTTGATTTTCCCTCCAATCTTGTTTATTTCTTATCTTGTTCTCTTCTGTCAATTTCTAAGGCTTACATTTCCTTTTTGAGCAATTATGCATGCTACAACTAACTAGTAACTATTAATACTTTTTTTTTTACACTTATTTATCATTTATCTTTACTTTATTATAAATTTATATTTAAAAGTAAGGTCAATTAGTATTTATCTTATTATATCTATCTATTATTATTATTGAAATACTAATATTTTTTAATCTGCATAGAAGGAGTACATCATTTGTCTACTAAATTTATGCCTGATTTTTTCTTCTTTTGTTTGTCAAAGTATGCACTTTCCATATATATCAACTAATTTTTACTAACTTCTTAATCTATACTTTTTAATATTATATTTATTTACAAATAAAATATGGCATGATTACTTACAAATTCAATTTATCAGAGTTTTTTCACTTTATTAACTAACTTATATTTCTAAACCATTATTACTTTATATCACAAATCATAATAAACTAATATCATAGTACTTCTTTCTTCCTATATAAAATGTTTTTTTTTTTCCTCATATAATTTTTTTATATAAAAAAAAATAATTACATTTTAATTTCACTTTAAATTTTATAATTTATAATTTTTTTTTACTTTTAACAAATAATTCAATTATTTTAATTTATAATTATTTGTATTATATAATAATTATTTTTATAAATATATATATTTTTATTATTTACTAATTATATTTTTTTTAACTTTTATATTTACGTAGACAATTATATTTATGAATACATGTAACTATAAAAAATTAAAAAAAAAGTGTATCTCAAATGAATACAGACAGATTTTGTGGATGTGGACGGATGAAACCACTATTATATCAGGATTTGCTGTTTCACAAAGGCAAGTATAAATGTTTGCCTTCCATTTTTTTTACCATAATGCATTATGTGAAATATTTATTGATTTTTTTTTTTAAAAAAAAAAAAGACTTAAAAATCATTTTCTGTTTGCTATAGATTTTTCTGAAGTTTTAAAAAATCTTATAAAGGGTAAAACCAATATATTTAATATGATACTTTTAAGTAATAAAGTAATTAATTGATATAATATATTTTAAAAAATTTACTTGTATCAAACTTTTCAAGAACGTCCCGGAACCCATTTTTGGAGACGTATGCCCAATAGTGACTTGTCACTTAGTCCTTGTTCAACGGTCCTTTGTCTTTTTTAAAATTTTATTGGTCCTATTATGTCCGTCAGTTTTATATTTATTATAAAATAAATATAAATTTGATAGATAGGAGTAGTATAATTTTTATTTTTCTTAAGTTTGTTTTGTTATTTTATTTTTATATAATTTACTTTTTAAAAAAACTAAAATTAATTTTTTTAGTTATAAAATGTCATATCAATTTATTAAATTCCATTTAATATTACACTGAGTAATATAAATAAATAAATAATAAAACCACTAAGACGAAAATATACTCCTTCGGTTTGTTATAATTATTGTCAACTCCTAATCTAATAAATAATAAGTAATAAATTTGTCACTATTTTTGTGATTATTATATATATTTTTTTTATTAATTTTAATAAATTTTTTATAGCTCACTTTACTTTTTATATACTTTGCTTTTATATTAAAAATTATTATCTTCGTCCACAGTGAATCTATCTATTTTTTTTCATGTTAATCTTTGAATATTAATTATTATATAAAAACGTAGTACGAATCCATAAAAAATGACAAAAATAATTCTATTGGTGTCTTATAACACTAATGTAACGATATTTCTACAAAAAATATTATACAAATACAATACTCCCTCTGTCCTATAACAAAGTGTTCATTTTTCCATTTTAGTCCATCTCATAATAAAATATTCATCTCTGTAACTGTACTATCTACCTAACATTACAAATACCATTACAATTTACAATATTACATTTATATCACACATACTAATAAGGTTATTTTAGTCATTTCTACTTTACTTCTATTATATCCCAATATAATACTAATATTTCTAAAACTACGTGCAAAAAACAAATAGATATTTCTTTATGGGACGGAGGGAGTAATATTTTTAATATTAAAAACAATGACCAAATGCAAATGGATAGATTGGCGGTGGATGGAGGTAGTATTACTTCATCCGTCCTACTTATTATGTTTATATTTTCATTTCTGAATGTTCTACTTATTTTATTATTATTTTTTTAAAAAAAATTATACACTTCAATCTTATTATAAAATTTCTAAATTTTAATTAAACTAATTAGTTATTTTAATTTTAATATATAGTTATATTTATTATACGATAATTATTTTCACTAATACATTTTTAATTATATACTAATTATATATTTTTTAAAATTAATGTGTCTATGGTGAAATAGACATATATCAACGACGAAAAGAATATTAATTTTTAATCTATGTTGTTCAAGCAAAGTGACATACGAAAAAAAATACTAATTTTCTTGTAAAATACAAAAAAAAAATACTAATAAACACGATAATTTATGATAAGTATAATTAATAGATAATTAAGAATGTATGAGTGAAAATAATTATCTTATAATATAAATAATATATATTAAAAGTAAGATAACTAATTAATTTAATTTAAATTAAAAAAAAAAAGAGATTAAGATGTATAATCATTTTTCAGAAAATAAAAGTGACATAAGATATGAACAATGTGGACATGGTAGGTGGAACAGATTGAGTATATTTAAACGAATAATCAAATAAAATATAAAAATAAACTAAAGAGCCACCCTCGTAATACTATTTTCAATAAAAATATAGAGTACATTTGTTATAAAAATAAACTAAAGAGCCACCCTCGTAATACTATTTTCAATAAAAATATAGGGTACATTTGTTTTATAAAATGATTTGAAGAGATATTTTTTATGAATAATATAAAAATAATAATTTTGTATAATATACTAGTATATTATTTTTATTTTTTTTTTTTTGAGGGGGATATGTTGGTTTGTTTTGACAAAAAGAATAAATCCATATTTTATTCATTCAAATCAAAGGTATCTATTTTTGTTATTTTTATCCGTCAAATCATAAATTTTTTAGTAAAAATATATCTCAAGTAAATATCAAATATCTCATTCTTTTCATACTTTGTTATTTTAATCTTACTAATATAAAGGGTAAAATACATTTTTATATATCTCTATTAAACTTTATATTATAAAATACTACTTCATTCGTTTCAAATATCCTGCAACATTTCATTTTTAGTATGTCTCAAATATTCTGGAACATTTTCAAAATAGAAAATAGTATCTACTCAACACTTTATCCCATCACACCATCAAAATAAAAAATATATATATATTTTCTCCAATACATCACCTAATTTTTAAATTATTCTACTTAACACTACCCACTTAAAAATCCGTGTCCAAAGCAATGTTGCACTTTGTTTAAGACAGAGATAATACTATTAATATATTCATTATCTAAATACAGAAATCAAATAAATATCTTTCATTCGAACAATTTTTATAAAATATTACATTAAAATACTATTTAAACTAAAATTTTAAATAAAAATTTCAAACACAAACACAAATCAAATAAACCCATATTGTTCGAAAAAGTTAAATAAATCAAAACAAACCCACTCTAAATTATACATTAAAGTATTTTGAAAAGAAAACTTAAGTTAAAGAGAATATGAGAATTGAAATTCATCTTTAAACACTTTCCAAAAATATACGCAAACAATAATAAAATATCATCTAAATTCAAAATGTTAAATGACAGCAAAGGTGACATTAAATAAAACTATAAATTAAAAAAAAAAAATTGCAATAAATCAAACTATTGAGTATAAAATGGTCCTAAACTTTTCTTTTTCCCTTTATATTTAATTTCCTTGAATTACACTCTAGCAAGCCCACTTTTTTTTTTTTTTTTTTTTAATTTTTTGTAGAAGTCCAATTTAATTTTGAATGATTTTCTATATATGAAATAGGTTTTATTTTCTAAAAATAATTAGTAAGTACATATAAAAAGTTTAAAATTAATATATTATTTTTATTATTCAAATCTCACATTAAGTATTTTTATTATTTTTATTCACACTAATCATATTCACTAATTATCATTCAAATACAAATATCTATACAAAATTGCATACAACTATTAATTAGTTCATAAAAAAAAAAAAAAAACCCAAAAACACAAATAAAAATGCTCTGTCATCTTTAAGATTTATTTTTTTTTCAATATTTTTTATTATATAATCTCATTATTCGTAAAGAAATATATATTCAAAAGCAAAATACAAATCAAATATACTCAAAGTAGACAAACCATTAAAAATTGTTTGACTGTATTTTAATATTGTTATTATGCAATAATTATACTTTTTGTTATTAAAATAGAGTATATTATTTAATTACCATAAAATATTAAATTCAAAGTATTATTTAAATATAAAGTAATAGAAAAAAAAAATCAAATTTAAAAAAAATAAAATTGTTGCACTACCTCCCATAAAAAATTTACATTTTTCAATATAATATGATAGTATAAGATGTTGGTTAATGAAATTGTCATTGTAATATTTTATTTAAATTGAAAAAATTATAGTATTTGTATAATAATAATAAAAAAATTAAAATAGTTTATAGTGATATGATTATTTATGATAATAAATTATTTTTTGGAAGGATATAAAAACAATAAAATAGACCTATTATTTGAAACAAAAAAAAAATTACTTTATTTATTTTCTAATATAAATTTTATATTCAAATTTTATTTTTATATAAAAAAAATAAGTAGTATAATAAAATAATATAAACACAACAAATATATACACGCCTTTTTTTTTTTAATAATCTTTATTCAATTGTTTTACAATTTTAATGTTGTATATTCTGAAAATATATACTTTCCCGTATATCTTTATTTTGTAGTGTACAATTACAAAATAATTATTTTTTTAAAAAAATATAACCTCATTTATTTTATAAATATTTTTGTTTTATCATTATATTATTATCTTTACTATATAATTAAAAAACTGTTATTTTTTTTAAAAAAACAAATAAACAAATTTATAATTACTTCTATTTTGTTATTACATTATTAACTATTATATAAAAAAAAAAAGTAAAAAGCAAAATTATATTTACACTACTTTTAACGGTGGTTATAATTATTATCTTTTAAACCGTGACCTAAAAATAAATATTTACTTTTAAAATTGATGAAAAAAATAATTTTTTTTTTTCAGATGATTATTATTTTTTTGTTATAAATTAATAAATTTGTCCTTAATTGAATGATAGAGATTAAAAGTAATAAATAAATTAAGAATAAAAATATAAAATTTGTGTTTAAAAAAAAAAAAACACCAATAATAGTTCGACTTCCCAAATAAAAAAGTAAAAAACCCTTAATAATATAAGTGATATATGTTGTGCCAATTAGATAATCCACAGAAACATCGTGTATCAGTTCGTTAACAACAACACACATTGTAAGCCTCCCTTTTGATTAATTAATTAATTTATTTATTTATTTATTAAAATTTAAGACTACACAACACTACAGTACAAGGAAAAGCCATTCCATTCCAGCTATATAATTTAAAAATATTTTCCATACAAAAGAAACAGCTATACATAATATATGTATGTGTGTGTATATATATAGAGCGATGGATTTGGGGCGGCATCGCCAATTCAGATCTACAACTTCTTCAAAAATTATCGTCTCCTCAATCCTCATAATCAATTCAAATTCAGATCTACAATCCGCGTCTTCGATCAGCATTGTCGGTTTGATTTGTCGTTTCCGCGGCATTGCGTGTCGTTTTTCGTCATCGGCGCAGCAATTGAAGGCGTATTACATGTGAGATTTATATGCAATCGCTGTGTTCTTCAAGTTTCCGCTCGCTCTCCCCGTATTTTGACCGCGAGGAGGGTTCTGCTGCGCCAGAGTGGTGTTCGTGTTGCCGTGATTGCCGCCGCAGTGAATTTGCAGTTCGGGAGGATTGTGGATAGCGCGAAACGAGGATTGGGGAGGGAGGGATGGACGGAGAGAAGAAGTCTTCGCCGGTGTCCGATGTCGGGGCTTGGGCTATGAACGTAATTAGCTCCGTTGGAATCATCATGGCTAATAAGCAGCTCATGTCTTCCAGTGGATATGCTTTCAGCTTTGGTTAGTCTTAATGTTCTTCGTGCTTTGGATCTAGATAATTACTGTTTTTATCTCTTTTTCCTGGAGAAAATTGAAGTTTATTCAGTTGCCTTGTGTTCCAATTATGCTCTCTGTCTTTATCATCTTCAATTGTGAAATCTCCTGCTTCTCTGTAGCTATGGGATCTTCTTTTATGAATTTTGGAAGAAAAATGAAGTATACACTCTGTTTTTAATTTACTTATCGGACTAAAAGTTTGGCTTGCTTAGAATTCATCATTTTAGGAATCTTCACTAATTTTTTGTAAACTTGGATTATATTTTCATCTGTTGAATCGATAATTTAAAGTGTTGCTATTGCTAAGAATGTTTATGATCTTCATTTATTGTTTTGGTCCGTGCAGCCACGACATTGACTGGTTTCCACTTTGCTGTTACTGCTCTTGTTGGCATGATATCAAACGCCACGGGGCTTTCCGCGGCAAAGCACGTGCCATTATGGGAGCTTATTTGGTTTTCAATTGTAGCGAATATGTCTATCGCTGGGATGAATTTCAGCCTCATGCTAAACTCAGTCGGGTTTTACCAAGTATGATATAAATTTTCTTGCTTATTATGTTTATGGTTAGGAACATGATAGTTTTGCAAAAGATATTATGATATCTTCGATGATTAATGTCCTCTTTACTCTATTAATGGTATGCATTTATGTTTTGTTTTGCTGAAATATGCTTTTAACACACTGTAATCGACAATCAGATGCCACTCTTCTAAACCAGAAAAACCAAAATCGTAGAACTTGCCCTTTTGCATCCATCTTGCTCTGTCATATATATTCCGTAGAGTTTTTAGGCGTACGATGTTGAATTCCGATCTAGACTGTTGATAAAATTAAACGATACAGTCGTGTTAGGCATGATTAATGGATGCTTGAATACTCTTGGTCTTTTCCAAAATGCAGTGTATGATATCATTATCATTCAGAATTCTACCCTTCTTGCAAGAAATTATGTTCCTGTATTTGTTTATCGATAAATCTTATGCCAAGTGATTTATGAGAATAATTAAGTGCGTGCCATATAATTTGTACTAACTGATTTCTATTCTTATTGACGTATAATTGTTTCTCATGTCAATATTCGTCCAGTTTCAAAGCAAATTTCTCATAAATTCATCTAGATATCCATTCAGCGCTATTTGGTTGTTTGCTCTGCAATAATTATCTGGACTGCAAACTAATGCTTCTCGTACTTTTGATGTAGATCTCAAAATTGAGCATGATTCCGGTGGTCTGTGTGATGGAATGGATCCTTCATAATAAGAAATACACGAATGAAGTTAAAATGTCTGTTGTGGTTGTGGTTATAGGTGTAGGTGTTTGCACTGTGACTGATGTCAAAGTGAACGCCAAAGGATTCATTTGTGCTTGCGTCGCTGTTTTCTCGACATCTTTGCAGCAAATTGTGAGTAAACCATAACCTTAACATCATAAACTCTTCATTCAAAGATAATTTCCATTAATCCGTAAATTTGTTCTCGTCTCAATAAGTAGCAATTACTTTGGTTTATGTTTGTTTGGTTTTTATTTAGAATTGAGATTTTGATTTAAATGTACTTTGATGGGGGATTTTTGTGAGATGGAATAGTGTATTTTTATTGAAAACTGTACGTACTGAATAGTGGTGATTTTGGTTTGAAATGCAATCCAAACACATTAATTTCTTTCGAACAATAATTGGATGATACTCTTTTTAAATGCAGTCCATAGGCTCATTGCAGAAGAAGTACTCAATCGGATCCTTCGAATTATTGAGTCGAACAGCTCCTATTCAAGCCGGCTCTCTCCTCGTGCTCGGTCCCATCGTCGACTATTTTCTTTCCCAAAAGCTAATCCTCGACTACAGTTTCACCTTCGGAACCATCGTAAGTATTCTTCAACTTCCCATTTCGCACCATTACATACAAATATAATCATATAAAATAGAACTGACAGTACATACTAATTATTTATACATAATGTGCTCTCTGTTTTAATATTCATATGCTATCTATAGTATTTTCATGTACTGATCTAACACAAAAATCCCAACTTTTTTCGCAATTTGTGCAGCTATTCATACTCCTATCGTGTTCTCTAGCCGTGTTCTGCAACGTGAGCCAGTACCTCTGCATCGGGCGCTTCTCAGCCGTCTCATTCCAAGTTCTCGGCCACATGAAAACAGTATGCGTCCTAACTCTAGGATGGCTTCTGTTCGACTCCGAGCTGACTTTCAAGAACATCTTGGGGATGGCTGTCGCCATTTTCGGCATGGTGATCTACAGCTGGGCTGTGGAACTCGAGAAGCAAGGACACTCCAAGATAGCCAAGAACAGCTTGACCGAAGAGGAATTCAGATTATTGAAAGAGCGAATCGACTCGTCTCCCCTTAAGGACGCCGAGCTTGCCATCACCACGAAGGTCTAGTAAAGCTTATCCTTCTTCTGTTATTGATTTATTAGCAGCACCATAGCTTTTGTGTAGTTCATATTTATTTTGTTCCGGGAAGAAAAGAAAAAAGAACCTCTTTTATATATATATTGCTATCGATAAATTAGAAATTTAGTTAAAATGAATCGACAAAGATATAGAAAAGATGAGGTTTTTATCTCTATGACCGCAATCCGAAAGGGGTGGCCTGAGGCGTTGGGGATTTGAACCCATGATCTTACGGTCACACGTCAACTCCCACGCCACCAGGCCATCCGTAATACCTTAAGGATGACCATTAATTTATTTGTTGTAATTAGATAATGTTGCAATGCATTTACCAATTTGTTGTTTGTTTGGAGGCCACAATCAAAATTGTTAATTGCTTTTGGATTAGCAGGCTTTGACATTTGACAATTCCCATGTTGGAAAGAGTCTTCTTCTTTGGTCTTTTTGTAATTGTTGCAAGATAATGACCTATGTATTTTAATAAGTTGGAATTTATACATGGAACATCTATATGTAATTGTTTATTTTTTATAATCTTTTTGATATTTTGTGTAAGAAAAAATAAAAATTTTGATTAAAATTTTTTTATTAATGAATAGTATTAAAATTTGAAAAAAAAATATATGTAATCGAAACCTTATTCTTTATGTTAAACATTACATTCAATATATATTGCTTGAGATGCTATTCAATGATTTTTCATTGTTAAGGAAATAATTAGAACACTCCAAAATACTTTTATATTATATCTAAAATCAACTTTGGATTCTTATTTTGGGTATATATGTACTTTTTATCTCATTTTAAATTAGCATTTTAATCAATGAATTCAGCGGTGTAATTAAAATATATATAGCTATTCAATTTACTGTTTTAACTCAAAATATTTTTAAAAAAAAATAAAAATAGTGATAAATACTATATTCAACATCAATTTGTTTATAGAAAATGTTTAAAATACTACATTGTCAATTATTTATATATATAAAATAATATTTTAAAAATATACGGTAATTAAAATGTTAATGTTTTTTTTTAAAAAAAAATATTAAAAAAATATATACGGTAATTATTTTTATATAAAAATAAAATTAAAAAATAGTGTAATTATGTTTACTTTTTTGGAATAATTTATCGCTAGCCTCAAATCAATCTCCAGCCTCCTACACTATCACACGTTTTTATATACTCCCTATGTCCCTTAATCATCTATCCATTTTTTCATTTTGGTTCGTCTTGTAACAAATTATCAATTTCTTTTTTTTAAGTAATTGTACTATCTATTTAACATTACAAATATCTTTCCAATTTACAATATATTACACAAATGTCATTACATTTATATTATACAATACTAATAGAGTTAATATAGTTTTTTTATTTTTATATCTACTTTATCCCAATATAATACTAATATTTCTAAAATTCGTACAAAAAGCAAATGAATATAGATATGGGAAGAAGGGAGTATAAAAAGAGGGTTAAATAATTTTATTTTAAAAAAGAAAACAAAAAACAAAAAACAAAAAGAAAAAAACCAAAAAAAAAGAGCAAATTTTCATAGACATCTTAAATTAAAAACAATAAAAATAAAAAATTGGATTGAAAGAATATATAATATGAAAGTTGTCAGGGTTATTTTTTATATGATAATAGTACTATAATATATTGTGAGGTTATTTTTATCAATAATTAATTGCATGAAATACATATTTTCAGATACATTTATAATTTGTTTTAATTTTTTTTTATAATTTTTGCTAAACTGTATAGATTGAATTTTGAGAACCAAGCATAATTTAATAGTATTGGATTTTACTTTTAACTGGTATCAAAATAGATATAATAGTATTGTTCTTGTTATTCTTTTTTTATTGTTTCTAATATTATATAATTTTGTTGTTTTTAATAAAAAAAAAAATGCTAATTATACATATATGATTTAACTAGTATTTTATTCAAAAACAACGAAAATCAATATTTTATTAAACACAAGCAAACAAACTTGCATTTGAAAATAATAATAAAAATAAAATAATAAAAATAAAAATAGTTCTAATGTGCTAAATGGTCAGATCCCAATCTAAAATACTTCTTGTATTCCAAAATAATTGATTCATTTAATTAATGATACAATAGTTAAGATAATAATACTTAATTTCTTAGCAGTATATTTATTTTTTTATTCTGGTACGTCCTATAATAAGTATCTATTTCATTTTTTTTTAATAGCGGTACTTTCTACTAACATTAAAAGTACTCCTACAATTTGCAATATATTACACAAATATCATTACCTTTATATCACACAATACTAATAAGGTTATTTTAGTCTTTTTATTTTTTTTAATTTATTAATACCACACCCCAATATGACTAATATTGCTAAAACTCCGTACAAAAAGCAAACAGATAAATAGACAAGAGACGATGGAATATTTAATTAGTTAATAATAGTAAATTATAGTAATGTTTTTTTATATAATTAATTATATTGATAGTATTGAAATAAATTTAATATATATAATAAAAAATTAGAATATATATTTAAATAGTATTTTAAAATTTATATCGCAATAAAAAATATATATGCAATATGAATAAGAATAAAATTTTCTACAATACAAGTAAATAAAAATAATTTTATTTATTTATAATTAAAATAAAATAATTTTATAAAAGATGTGAAATTTTATATGTAGATAAAAATATTTGTTTAAAAAGAGAGCGATATTAATAAACGAATTACGTATGATATTATATATCATGTACTTAAATTTATATTTATTAAATATATCTAGTAAATTTTACTTAAAATAAAGAGATATCTATAGTTATGGAAACAAAAAAATTAAAGAAAAAAAATGTCAACTAAATTGATTACTAGAAGCAAACTGATGTTTAAGGTAAGTCCCTTTCTAGCCACGGGGGGCAGAGGGTCAATCAAGTATTTGTTTCCCCTACTTGGGGTAGATGGAAAATGAATGTGTGGACGGATCGACATTGGGCTGCCCCGGGAATGCGGGTATGGGCTACGGGGTTCCCTGCAAACTATGCTCGACAGGCAAGTCACACTAGACGAACCATGTGTGACAGGTGACATGAGGCGTCAGAGGTTTGAATCCATGACCTTACGGTCATACGTCCAACCTCTACACCACCGGACCATCCCTTACGGGACTCGAGGGATGTTGATTTTCATGTTCCTGAGAGTGGTTGATCAATTTTGGTAGCTTTAAGGTGATGAAGGTGATAAATGCCTAATGTGATCAAGTATTTGTGGAGTCTGGCTGTGCTATATTTTGGTAAGGTAAGTTAAATAGGCATAAGCAATAATACTTAAGGGTGTTAATTTATATTTTAGTCGTATTGGTATTAGATTGAGTCATAAGTGTAACAAAAAATTATCATTTTGAATTCGAAATTTGATCCGAAATCCTAGACTAAATACAACATAAATTTTTTGGATCGGATTCAGGTCAATCGAAACCCAATCAAACTAAACATGAAATAGACCCGAATTTTTTTTTTTTTTTATTTTTAAAAAAGAAAATAACTATTTTACGGTTTTATATATATGAATGAAAACTAGTTTTAAAAAACGCGCTTGTGAGAACAAATCAGGGTAGCCATTCCATTCCGCACGGGTACAGCAGCCTCCACTCCTCTGGTGAAATTGACCAGTCAGACATCCGTCAGCGCCACCGGCCAACTCGCCCCCGCCCTAGATTCTGCCGTCCTACTACCACCCGAGGTGAGGTCAGTGGTCCATGATCCATTCGATTGGGTAGATTTGATTCCGTGCTTTTCTATTTCGTTGTTGATTTTACTTCTTTCTATTTTTTATCTTTTGGTGAAGTTAATTGTTCGATCGTACTGATTTTGTTGCAGGATCGTTTTGACTGACCTCTCGGTGAGTTAACTACGGCGAGGACGATGGTAAAGGAGACGGAATACTACGATGTGCTCGGTGTGAGCCCCACGGCCACCGAGGCTGAGATTAAGAAAGCTTATTATGTTAAGGTTTGATTCGCTTTATCGCTCGAGTCGTAAGTGGTGTGTATGTGTATGTATGAGTTTGGGGTGTTAGGGAACTTCATTTGACGGTACAATAAGGTTTTTGACCTGATGTTAATTCTAGTAGGTGTTTTGATTTGAGAGTTGTGATTTGCTTATCTGATTGAGATCTTGGTTCGATGAAATCATTGTTGGATTTAGAGTTGAAATTTAGCAAGGCTTCTGCTCTAGGATTGGATTACTCGAGTTTTGAAGGGGTAATATGAGTTCAATTTATTGGTTGAACTTGTGTTTGCCTATTTTATTGGATTGTTTATACTTTGAAGTATTACTGTGTGAAGCAATTAGGTTTTCTCTGTTGGTTTCCTCATTACTAGGAAGATGCTTTCGTGGGATCAATGCCGTGCTTCTTTTCATGATTGTGTTGGAAGCATTGGCCTAATGCTTCATCTGTTGCTTTTCCTTGAAATGGAGGCATGCTGAATTTTGAATTGTATTCGAAGTAGTTGGAATGTTGGATGCATGACGTGTTGTCACAGCACAGCTGCTAATTCCGGATAAAATCGAAGATATTTATAGTTGCTCTAATGTTAATAATTTTCTGTTTTTGAGTAAGAAGCTGTTTCTACTCAAGATGGTATGTCAAGAATTAATATAGGTGAAAGGAAAAATATGCACTGGGTAAAATAATTTATAGCAGGTGTCATGTTTTTGTTAATTTTGTTTGAAAAATTCCACTTCTGAATGGTGAGAATGAATGATTATCATTTTCTGTTCCTAAATTTGATTTTGGGACTTCTTTTCCTTCATATCGTAACATTTCATTGCAGGCCAGACAAGTTCATCCAGATAAAAACCCTAACGATCCTTTGGCAGCACAAAAATTTCAAGTGAGTTTTTACTAATTTTTTCTAGGCTTTAGGCTTTTAGTGTGTAGCGTATTGTTATTAATTTTTTGAGTTCACATTATTCTGAAATCAACATATATTTTGCATTATGGACTCACAAGGAAGAAATCATCACTTAAACACAAATCCTTTATTTGTGCAGGAGAAATCAATATGTCCATTAGTATCCAGTTGTTTTAAACAAAAAAATTATATTGTTGCATGTGTAATTTGTCATTTTAAAGGTTTGCCCTTATCTAATCTCACACTCGCTAACCTTTGATTTTAAATCATACAAGATAAAATTGTAAAGTTCTAAGTGGAACTATATTCTGACGGTCAAGCATGCATCTCTGAAACTTTTAATTAGAAAAATATAGGGAAGCAGTCATAAAATAAAATAAAAAAAATACAGGGAACATTCCAATGCTTAAACAATATAGTCTCTCTTTACTGCAAAATATAAACACCACAGTTTGGCCAGTTGATATTAGATTCAATTTTGGATATGAAAACAAAACGTTTGTTATTGCTATATAGTTAACTTAAATCTTCTTTTTAAGAAGATTTATGAAGAAACAATAGCTATATAGAATACTTTACTTTTAGAATAATTCATATTATTATATTTGTCGAACAAGGCTTGGTTTCTTTCCAAAAGTGATTGGTATGTTTAAACTTGTATCAGAATTCATTCAGTTTTACTGAATTAGCAATGCTTATACTAATGTTTTACTACAATGCATAATAGAAATATTGTTAAGTGGTGCTTAGGCAGGGCTTTACATGACCAAGCTTGAACAGTAAGCTGATGGTGTTTTGCGGGAATAGATGCATCAAGACTCATGTTTATGAATTTGTGTACTCATTTGCCATGTATATTAAAAGATGCTCATTGCTTCTACATTTCTAATCAGATTTTAGGCGAGGCCTATCAAGTGCTGAGTGATACAACCCAAAGACAGGCATATGATGCCTGTGGGAAATCTGGAATTTCAACGTTAGTTTATTCTGACATATATGGCAGTAGTATTCACACAGTCACAGTTAGTTATTAATGTTTTCATTTTACATCTATTTCTGACAATGTGTACGTTGTTGACTCCTTTTCAGAGACTCAATTATTGATCCTGCAGCTATTTTTGCCATGCTTTTTGGAAGCGAGCTTTTTGAGGAGTACATAGGCGTGCTTGCTATGGCATCAATGGCGTCATTGGATGTTCCAACAGCTGGTGAAGAGTTTGATACAAAAAAGTTGCAGGAAAAAATGCGGGTTGGTTTCTTATATCTTCATAGTTTATTGTACCTATATCACCTCTATTATGATTAACAGCGGTACAAAGTCTACACTGTTTGGCCAAGGAAATTCTAGGAGTAATTCAGTTTTCAATGCCAGTAGAGAATAAAGAAGAGTTGAGGCTAATGCTGGGCAATATATATATATATATATATATGATGAAAAAGATACCGAATTTCCATACTGATTGCCAGTCTTAGTTGACCATGATTCAAATTAAACTGGACGATGGCTTTTGCTGTGGACATATTTTGCATCTACTTATAAAAAAAAAACAACAGAAAAATCTCTGATTAGTTTTCGTTTTCTAAATACTGAATTCCATTGATATGTCTTTCCATTCTGGTAATGATTTATTAATTTCCAATGAACTGTCAGACTGTCCAAAAGGAAAGGGAAGAGAAGCTCGCTAGCATACTGAAAGGTAAACTTAACCTGTACGTCCAAGGAAATAAAGAAGAATTCATTCATAATGCTGAGGCTGAAGTGTCAAGACTTTCGAATGCTGGTACGATCTAACTCATTAGTATCTCTATTTATTCCCTTCTTGCAGTTTTCGTTTTTTTTTCTTCGCCACTACTGAGGCCAAATGGATTCTAGCTATAGCTAGGAACCATGATCGTTAGGCTTCTCTTTTAAGATATATAGAATTGAGGATCCCTTATCATTATTGAGGAAAAGGTTTTAAAGCCTTTTTGTTTTAGCATATCCGTGACCTGGCATGGGATTCATTAATTGTTGAAATCATTTATATGTAATCATTCATGTCACGAGTGATTACACAATGAAAGATACACTTCTATAGCATTTTAATGCCATACCAAATTACCAATGTTAATTCAGAGAAGAAGCATTTTGCTTGAGTCTCTGTTGTGCCCCATTAATGATGAAAGAAATTTCAACTTATTAGGAAAAAAAGAAAATTCTGGAAAAACATGTGTTTGTTTAGTGTTTATAGAGTTAATTGTTTTATTGCTAGGTACGAGAAATTCTTAAGGTATTATAGTGAATGATATTTTGTATGTTTGAATTGTTGAATATGAGTATATATTGTATATTGTTTATTATATTTGTTGGTTAATCTTTTTGGGGAATTATGTAGCTGGTTTTAGTCTTGGGCGAACAAACTCCATGTGAATGGTGACCTGACCTTTCAAATGGCTAATGAAATTGAATATGTCTGACATGAATTAATTAATTACAGTAGATATATTCACCGTACTTTGTTTTCTAATAATAAGTAGATATGGTTTTTGCTTTTATCGAGCTATTCTTCTAAGTTCTAACATGCACTTATATGACCTTTCTTTCCCACAAATTCGTGCTCTATGACAGCTTATGGTGTGGATATGCTGAACACCATTGGTTACATATACGTAAGGCAGGCAGCAAAAGAGCTTGGAAAGAAAGTGATGTACTTAGGCGTGCCGTTTGTCGCTGAATGGTTCCGAAATAAAGGGCACTTCATCAAATCCCAAGTAACTGCTGCAACAGGTTAGTTTTTGTTTTATACTGTTCCTTCAAGAAGTATATATCTTGGCTTAAATTATCGGATCAAACACTTACATAATATATTGATTTATTGCCATTGATCCCCGGCTGCGCCATAAACGTATTCTTAAACAGATCTAGCATAGAATCTTGGGAATTTACTCAGCGAAATTTATTAAGCAAAGAGTTCCAATTAGTTCTTATAAATGCCGAGATTAGAGTGTGCTCTCTCGTCTCTATCATTGCTTGTGGATTCATGTTCGTCGTACTGTTTCCGTAGGCGCCATTGCGTTGATTCAGCTTCAAGAAGACATGAAAAGGCAGCTCACTGCTGAAGGAAAATACACAGAGGAAGAACTCGAAGCGTACATGGAAACACACAAGAAGCTAATGATCGACTCCCTCTGGAAGCTCAATGTTGCCGATATAGAAAACACCCTCTCGCACGTTTGCCAAATGGTTGTCATGTTTTCTTCTTGTTTGGCAATGAATTGCTGCAGCCGGCAGCTTCGTTCGTTCGTTCGTTCGTTCTTGATTAATTGTTCCTTACGTTTTTCCTTTTAGGTTCTTCAAGATAACAATGCAAAGAAAGAGGAGCTCCGGATGCGCGCAAAAGGTTTGAAAACCCTCGGCAAAATTTTCCAGGTTAGATGAATGCTCTAACCCCACTGAATTTCCCTCTTTGAAATTTTCTTTTATTCATGATCGAATAATGTTCGAATATTTCAGAGGGTGAAATCTAGCTCCGGTGCAGAAAGTACACAAAGTGATCCAATTCATCAATTGAATGGAAGCGAGGCGAATAACAATCCGGCGAACACATCGGCGAGATCTTTGAACAAACAAGACGAGCCGTATAAGACTCCATTCGAAGCCCAGGTATGATCTGATCCGATCCATCCATCGATCTTGTTCTGGTCCTAGCCATGAACGAATTAAAGCTCGGTTTTCCGGTATGATTAGTTACTATAAGCTGAATTGAGACTCAACTTGACTTTTGGTTTGTAGAGTCCGTACGTGGAGGCGCCCCCGTTTCCGGGGGCTGAATACAGCAACTTTCCGATGCCGACTGCTCCACCGGGCGCTCAGAAACATCCTTGAGATGGAATGGATGATGTATGGTATGTGCTCTTCCTCCTTTGATGGTTTTTGTGTGTTTATTTATATGCATGCATGCATTTACTTGTTTGTTGTGATTTTTTTCTTCCCATTGTTGTGTATAGATATCAAGCAATCTTGTAGGTTTTTGTGCTATTCTTATTATTATTATTACTATATGCTCTCCACCCAAAGCCTTTTGCCTTATTCATTTAATTTTCGTTTCAAGAATCAATCGGTCTCTGTTTACATAATCTTTTAAGCTTTATTCATCAGCATTATTTCTTTCAAAAAATATCATATCGAATAGCTATCTAACAAAATATTATATTAAATATTTAGTTTTTTACTATAGTTAACACTCCAAAACTTGCAAAATTCTTATTTGAGATCATTGTCCGACTTGTTATAGTGGATTGATTTACTTCATATTGACTGAAATTTCATCCACTCTAGTTATAATTCCGAACAAAGGACTGGCAATTCGGGAGGGTCCGGTTTTTCGAGCTGGCTCGGCCCGACTCGATTCTGAATCAGGTTGGGTCATAGCCCGATTTTAAATTGGGCCTCGTAGGGCAAAGTATAGCCCGGTTTAAAACTGGGATGTGCTCGCCTGGTTTTATTTTAATTATTTTGTTTCTTTATAAATTTTAATTTAATTTAGAAAAAATTTAATCCAAATGGTATAAATGAATAATTAAACTCACAACCATACATAAATTAACCAAGACTATTACTATCGAGTCATCATTTAATTTTTTTTATTATTTCATTAGTTAATATATAAATATATATATATATATATAACTTAATTTTAAAAAATTTAATTTGAATAAATCAGGCCGCGCCCGGTTTGTAGGTGCGTCGGATCAGTCCGAAAATTTGAGCTATTTTTGGAAATTCAAGCACAATCTTTTTGTGTTGTGCTCGGGCGGACTTTCAGATTGCATTTATTTTGTCCCTCTTTAACTTGTAGTGATAAGCTTGAATCATTATGTAATCAATCGAAAAAAAAGTATGGCATACAATATACTAAAATTATTTTTGAATTTAAAATATAAACTATCACTACTTATTTATATTCAAAATCTCACATTCATATCTATATTATACTAAAATTATTTTTGAATTTAAAATATAAACTATTACTACTTACTTATATTCAAAATCTCAAATTCCAACTCTCAAAGTTACTATCAGACAAAATTAAACACTACACAGTGTTTATGTAACTCCCCTTACTACGATTGATTTTATTCAAATATCGAGCCCAATAGTCATTAACACCATAGGAATATGCATCTGCTTCAAATATCAAACTTCGATCCATTTATCTTATCTTAGCAATGGCACCACGGTTTGTTTCGATTTATCATAGTAAAGAAGGAAATAGTTGTACATACCTTGCGGAGAAGTAGGATCGGAACACAAATGTGTGTGTGTCAAATCCCACTAAGGGTGACCACAATTCTGCGCGGTGTTGCAGCATCACGGTGCTCGCATAGCCATATACCCTAAATGACGAGGAAATGAAACCCATCCTTAATTTTAGTCGATTCTGTGCCAAATTGTTTATCAAGTACATACCTGCCAGGTTCCCATGTTTAATTTTCCATCTGTGATAGGTATCCTGAAAAAGTATGTAGTGAATAATTTTGTTGTATTCGATTATACAAACTTTAATATAAGTACATGTCCGAAATTTGAAATTCATACGTGAGGGAGCAACCAAACATAGACGCCTTAATGTGTGCCGGCATGTCATCTGGACCTGAAGTAATAACCAACACTCGATTATCAATCATCGAAGAAAAACAGAAAGAAATGGCAACAATGTGCTCTTTTTTTATGCTTCAATTAGATTTTGATTTTTACTTCTAATGGTGTGTTTGGTTGAAAGTTTTTGTGGGATTTTACTATTCCTCTCATAACCTCCAAATATCAAATCAAAACACTTGTTATTCATTTTTTATATTCAAAATATCACATCGAATCTTGCTAGCCATTCAATATAGTAAACAATAAACAAACTGCAGGTTTCTATCAAAATAAAGTATCGGGCGTTGCATATTATTGGAAAGCAAGGAGAGCAACCCATCGAAACAATCTTTTTAAGATATAACATCCAAAAATTCAACAAGCAAATTCCAGTTTGCTTCAGGAACAAACATGCCTAATGCTGGTTTAGAATCAACATTCCGATTCTAAACCAATACGGCCAATCTACGTTCTGTGTTTTACTCTATTTTGTGGGTTGACGGCAGAAGAGGATTCTGCCACATTCATGCGATGCATTTTTAACAAACATCAAATTGGTTGGCAATTAGAAATAATTTGCAGTTGGCCCTTTAGATATACCACACCGAGTTCATGAACTAACCACTTAGATCAACTTATTACGCAATACATTCAGAATTAGTTGTGATCACATAACATATATTACTCAACTAGTCCCTTTGGATAGAAGTTTTGAAATAATAAATGTGGAAGGCTATGTTACATGTAGTTAATGATGCATTTTCATATTAGCTTAAGATCGTGAAATAATCCTTTAACAATAAAGAATTCCCTATTAATGGGATTTAAAAGATATATATATTTAAACCTTATACATAATCCATTTATAGTAAAAAAATGTATCCATTCACAATTTCATCACACAACCTTTAATACATAATAACCAATTTGCCGTTATTTTCTCTATTTGTTCCAGTTTACTTTTACATACCTCATTTTTATATTAAAATACTACTCTCTCTGTTCGAAAATTTTATATATGTTTGTGCGGAGACTAAAAAAAAATTTAATATTAAAGTAGAGTAGGTAAAAAATAAAATAGGAATATTATTATAAATTTATTAAAAATTGATAAATATATATATATATATATATATAGTGGAGTAACTAAAAAAAATAGAAGTAAATTAGTTATTATTTGTTAAAGTAAAATTAATAAAATTTACTGAGAGAGTATTATTTTTCAATATAATTATTGAGGGAGTATTGTCGACAAATAGTGTCAAAAGGTTTAAAAAATGTCTATGCAAGCAGAGTCTATGTTCATGGGCAGGACACTACACCAACCAAACAAACAAACAAACTAGCTAAGATAATTCAAGAACACAGAATTGCATAATCATTGTGGTAAGAACATAGTTAATAAAGATTAGGAGAGATCGAGAAATTACCTTCTAGTGTATGTTTCCATGGCGCAGACCTTCCCTGAAGCCACGAAATTCAAAAACCTGTGATTCATCTGCCAACACAGCTTATGTCACAACATCAACCATGGACAAGAAAATTACCTCCGGTACTACTTTGTTCAAAAATGTCTCTGTATCGTCTCGAACATCCGAGTCGTAGTTTTCATTTATAGTTAAAGATGCACTCGTGTGTTGCACTGTCGAAAAGGAATTGAAATGAAATGTGGAAGAATCTCATTGTAATAATACAATATTCCATATCAGTAAGTCTTATCTTATGCTCGAAGATCTTCATCACTCACAGAAAATATGAGCAAGGCCACACTTGAATCCTGACAAGTCCTTCCCAATCTCCTTCGTAATCTGAGACAAATTCAGAGTTAGTGCAATCAGAATTGTGCGCTTTTCATGTTCATTAACCTAATGGTTTCATATGGAACACGTTTCAACTCGAATACTACGCCATAAGTGGTACGGAACACGATTCGAGGAGCTGAGGTAATACGATTTCTGGCGTGGTTATGTCAGGATCTAATTTCCGATGGAAATTCTAGTTCTAGACAACAGTTACTACGTATAGAGAATTAGAGATCGAATCGTACCGTGGATGTGATGAGATGACATCCTCGCCTTAGAGCGGGGACGGTTACAGTCTTCTGCGCCCATTTTGGAGCAGTTCCGACGGACGATGGTGCTGCCACCGACATATCAACACGGCGACGACGATGAGGAGGAATCCACACGCGATTATTGGTTCCTACGGAGTTGCAGTAATGGAATTTTGCAGCTGCGATCGGTAGAGGTACAGCCTTGGGAGAGAATATCAACGGCGGCGGAACGGAGAGTGATACCGACACCGAATGCATTTGCACCGCCTTTGAGCCCAAAAACCTGGTTCTGTGTCAATTAACGAACGTAGATCGATGGAGAAGCTTGAATTCTAGGCAGAATTGGATTTGATCCAGTTCGATTAGACGACGCCTTGTGGATTCTGAAGACGCCATTGAAGTTGGGCCACATCACATTTTTTGTGGACTCGTAAAAATTCTTCTCATACCTGTGGCCACTGTATTTCTTTTCATTCATTTATATCTACAGATATATATTTATTTACAATATGATTTGTTAGTCTCTTTTTATATAATGTGTGTTTGTTTAGCCATATCAAATCTCAAATTTTTATTATTTAAATTCTGTATTTTTAAATATTTTTTTTCACAAAATATTATATTATACTCCCTCCCTCCGTCCACAAATATTTACTTTTGGCGCGGTGTTTAAAAACTAATATTATTTTAATTATAGATGGTAGTTAAAATTAATAAAATGATATTTTTGTCCTTACTTTTTGGTGTAAAAATAATGATGTGATGTAAAGTAAGAGTATTTGTAGAAAAAAATTAGTAATATAATGAAATCTTTATTTGTCCCAAAATAGAAATATGTATACTTTTTCTAGTTGGACGGAGGGAATATATTATTTTAATACCAAATTCAAACAAAAAAACAATATTTCAAATTCCATCAAAAATAACACACCCATAGTGCTTTAAATTATTGTCAATACTAATAAAATAAATTAGGTTTTTTAACCAAATTTAATACTCTTTCCGACCCACATAATTTATCATATTTTCTATTTTCGTTCTTTCTACATAATTTTGTTTCTTTTTTGAAAATATAATTTTATACATTTTAATTATATTTTAAATTTTTTATTTTTTAATTTTAATCTATAATTATTTTTATATTATATTCACTACTTAATTTTTCATTCATTCTTTTTATTATTATACTTAAAAATAAATAAATAAATAATAAACTCTTCCAAATACACAAACTTGGTACATTAACGGCTTACTTTTAACACTAATTCATCAGTAATCTTTTATATATATATATATATATAATATCAAATAATTATTTTATCTTATAAAATAATATTGAAGGTTGGTTACGGCAAGATCATTAGTTTGAATTGTTACAGAAATAGGAAAATTAAGAAAATGAGAAAAAAAAAAAAAAAAAAAAAAAAAAAAAAAAAAAAAAAGAACTTACAAGAAAACCATAATTTGGTGATCTGTTAGATCAAATCTATGGTTGGATGACCAAACCAATATTTTTTATAGCAGTTTTAGTTTATATTATAGAATAAATACATCAAATATTTACAAATTCATAAACAAAATTCTAGCTAATATGATTTATAAAAACTATTGCTCTTTGCTGAGAGGTTTTTTTGGTCTACGCCCCAAGGAATAATATAAAAATTTTACTTCATTAAAAAAATATAAAAAATAAAATAAAATCGTACAAAAGACAAGCAACCATTCCTAGAGCTGTTAAGCGAATCGAGTCGTTCGTAAACTCAGCTTGGTTTGGCTCGATTTGGCTCGGTTAAAACTCATTCGGGAATGTTAACGAGCCGAGCCGAACAACATAAACAGACTCGTTTGATTAATGAACGAGCCCGAGTTTTGTTTGTGAACGATTTGTTTAAATAATATATTTATTAAAAATATTATATATATAAAATTATAATTTAGAAATAAAATAATTTTAATTTTTCTTTATAATCTATATATAAATTTAAAAAAAAAAGACAAACGAGCTCGTTCGAGCTTAATCGAACCTAAACAGAGCCGAATACGAGCTCAAACAACAAAAATTCTTAACGAGCCGAGCTCGAACATTACGAATGAGCTCGAAAGCTTAATGAACGAACACGAGTGTTGTTCGCAAACATTAACAAACACTTAAAATTTGGCTCGGCTCGACTCAATTCGGATCGGTAACAGCTCTAACCACTCCTACCATTCATTTAGAAAGAAGAAGAAAAAAAAAAAAAAAAAAAACAAAGAATTGCTGTTAATGTACAATGCAATTTTTAAACACCACACCAAACAAAACAATTTGTTGTTGGTTCTGAAAAAAAATCAAACATCCAACCACCCAAAATCTACGTTACTCCAGGTCTCCCTATACAGTGTATATATATATATATATATATATAAAAAAAAAAAAAAAAAAAAAAAAAAAAAAAACTCAATTCACACACACAAACTCATATATACTAACTGAAGCAATCTTTGATTTCTGGAGGAGAAAAAAGAAAGGGATATTGTCAACATACTCTCTTGTATCATCATCAATCAAGAACTCCATCTCATTTCAGCTACTTCCTTGTCGATCAAGTATCGAAACGACGCGCTCTGCTCGAGCCAGTACACGTGCTTCTCCGGCCTACCCTTGGCCATTTTCGTGATGTCTTTCTGCTGGCTCACCGGGAGGCTTCCGCAGACCACTTCCAGAAGCTCTGCCATGCTGAGCGACACGTCCTTGGCATAATACCGAAGGATTTTCGGCAGGTATATCTTTGTTTGCTTGTGGATGTACACGGTGGCCTGCATGAACTCGTCCTTGGCGACTTTCAGATCGTGAAAGATGTGCTTTGAGGTGTAGACTCGAAGCTGTTACACAGTTCAACCAACATTATCAAGAATTATGATCCGTCCCACGAAATAAAAAAGATTTTACAACTAGTAATCAAGAAATATGAAATTTAAATTTTACCGGTATATCTGTAGGAAAAGAAAGAATTCGACATTTTCTTTGTAAAACAGTTCGACCAAAATTATCAAGAATTATGAAAAGTCCCACGAAATAAAAAAAGATTTTACAACTAGTAATTCAAGAAATATGAAATATAAATTTTACCATTATATCTCTAGGAAAAGAAAGAGTTCAACATTTTCTTAAAATGATATTAGCCTTGACTGAAAATGTAAGTGTTATAATTCCCCCGGAGACATTGCAAAAGAATAAACATACAAAAGGTTATTATGAATTTATTAGTTATTACCTGTGTAAATTCTCGAGAGGTTATTATTCTACACGGTAATTTTGTGAAACGTGTGGAGTGGTAGTAGACAAAAATCACTCGATAAGAATAAGATGAAAAAGGTGAGAAACAAATAGTGGATGTTTTACCGCAGGATCAGAGTATGAGCCCGAGCAAAGGGCGAAATGAACGAGCGGTTCAGGGTAGTCGATAGCACAAGGATGTTTGGTAGTCCCAGCCCGGAACTTCTTCCCGGGAGATAGAAGTGTCTGAAGCCACTGAGATAGTAGCATTCGTGCTATGTCAATAAAGGGGTTAAAAAACGAAACAGAAAATATAACATGAATGCTTCGGAGGAGTGAAATTTTCAGAGACATACAGGGGCAGAATAATGTGATTTGATTCCCAGAATGCTGCTTTGTATGTCGTAAGCATTTACATGATGTCCTCCGACATTATAAGAAGCCTGAGAAGATATTCTGCCCGTCAAACAATTGGAAATGGAAATAGTAATAACAGAGATTAGTCAACATGAAGAAGTTGTGAGATTGGTACCTTTTCAATGGAAGCGCTCTTTATGTAGTTTTGAGTTCCGTACGCCAAGTAAGCCTGCGATCAAAGTAAGCATTGCAAGGAGGATTTAACTCAGAAATACGGTAATTAAAATATTTTGTAAAGAGGACGGGGAAAATAAGTTTAGCGAGGCATACGTGCATCACCAATGCATTGTGAATGTTGATCCAAAAAGCGAGCTTCTCTTCGCGCCTCATCTTCTTTAAGTCAATTTTCTCGAGATGCTTGACTAAAGACCTGCACGGATTCGATGATTTGAAAGATGAGGATGGATTAAAGCATTATAATGATTGATGGTAGGGATTGGGTGTGAAAAAACCTGAATTTATGGAGCATCGTAGCTGCATAACCATAACTCTCGTCGTCCAAACGTATCTTCGTAACTTCCACCATTCCAGAGTAGGGTCCTTTGTCCTGTTTCACGCCTTCCGAACCACAATTCTCGCTAATTTCGTCAGTGCATTGAGGACTCCAACTGCCTGATAAATTTCTCGGGGAGAATGTGCTGGAGGAGCAGAAGGAGGAAGAGGACGAGACGGAATACCCTTTGTGAGTCTGTGCGGGGCTGGCGAGTTTGCAATAAATCAACGATATACATCTCATAATGTCTTCGGATAGTCTACCCGGGGAGATGAAGGAATCATCTATGTAATGATTCCCGAAATGATCAGCAAGGCTACGGTGCCGGAAGCTCTTCCTTTCCTGCAGTCAATCAACAGATACACAAGAAATCCATCAATAGCTAGTCGATTTCTGTCGAAACCAATGAAAAGATTATCACAAACCTTGCAAGGCGAGGGCTTTGGAAGGGCAATTTGAATTGATTTTGAAGAGCTGGTTAAAGCGCTTTCCGAAGAGCTTCGGGCTTTCTGATCCTTGGAATTTCTTGGTGTTTCCAGTTTTGATTTCAGGGAAAGATGATCCGAGGTAAAACGTGGAGATATTCCAGTTATTTCTTTTACATGGTTGCCGTAGTCCCCTGGAATGCTCGGGAGATGCCGGTGAAGCGCTGTCCGGTACAGAGAAAGAAGGTAACTCTCCAAATTCACTATTTCAACTTCGAGTGCAGCAATTTCTTTCACAAGTTCCGCGGAAGACTGCATCCAATGACACCAATGAAATACATTAGTCCAACAAAAATGAATCGAAAGACAACATCAAAGCAAGATTCGATTGAACCAACATTGTCCCTGCCTAAAAAATACACAAGATATCAGTTAATCTTGTCTTCTTCGCGGCATTATTTCATTATTTGATCTTATACCAGAATACTAACACAGATGAAATCACCAAAAAATAGTTTCAAAGACCATACTCAATCAAAAACAATGGCTACTTAACCAAAGGATTAATTCAGGATCAGCACTGCATTATTTCATTGTTTGATCTTATACCAGAGTCGAAAAGTTAAGTTATAATACTAACACAGTTCAAATCAACAAAAAATAGTTTCAAAGATCATACTCAATCAGAAACCATGGCTACTTAACCAAAAGCATTAACTCAGGATTAGCAAGTTCTAGGTCAGCTCTAGGTCAGCAGCAAGACAAGATCCAAGATGAAGAACTAATAATAATGATGTAATCGAAGCAATTACTGCAAAAAAATCTGTAACAGACAATAAAGATCAACCACCGTTTAACCAGATGGCACAGGGTTCAAGGCATGAACCCTAACAACAATAAACTGTGAATATCAGAGTAGATCACCACAGCTTTCCACCAAAGACACCCTAAATCGTGGCTTTCAAAAACCAGTAAAATCAATTCCATGGCAGTCCGTCAATCGATTTAAAGGAAGAAATACCAAAACACACAAAACATGAATAAACCTAAAACCAATCGCAAACACTGACATGATTCTGGCGATGGAGCGAAATCTTGGGCGACATATTGAGTATATGATGATCCTTAGGCATCTGACAACCAACGGAAGAAATCGAAGCGAATGGAGATGGAGGGGGAGAAGGTGAGCTCATTATAAAAAAGCACGAATCCACCGACAGTAGGAGCACAATCTTACAGGAACCCGTGCAGAATCATCCTTGTACGGCGAAAATATCCAATTCCATGGCATGAAATAGCCTCCGACAATATCTAAAATATACCATGGGGACAACACCGGCCATGGCGGAATGCTCCAGAGGCCATTGAATGTAGCAGAAACGCACTAACAAACAAACAATACAAAATTATCAATATACAGATATATATAATCCAAACACGATGGAGTGGGTAGCCAGAAGCATTAAATACTACAGATTCAGTAATTCAATTGCAGTAATTCAGATATTGAAAACAGATGGAATGGGTGGGTCAAATTCAAACCATCTTTTTAATTAAGGAAAATTATGGACCGTAACAACACAATAATAATGAATTCGGAAAATTATCACCATAACTTTTGGTAGGGAAGGGGAATCATGACGATCATTATTGATTGAGGGCCAGAACGACAAAATTTGGGGGCAGGTTACTGTGATTGGATTAAAGTAATGTCAGACATAACGATTACTGAAATTGAAATTAGGGCTTACCAAGTGGAGATGGAATTTGCATTTGGTGGTCAGGTAAGCTTAATCCAACATCCTTCATGGCCACAAAACCAAAACCAAAACCAAAATCATAACCATAACCATAACTAACATCAGCATCAAGAGATTGGTTGATCAGTCGTCTTCGTCGTTTTCCTAAAACCCTATTTAATAATTGATAATATGAATAAAAGTTTGTAAAAAGGCTCGATGCCTTTTCACTCGCAACGGTCATTTTCAAGGGTTTTACGTTACAGCATTCAAATTGGGTCCCACTGCTGACCATCACGCACCTATTATTTAACAATAAATATTTTAATAATATAATTGTGTTGTAAATTATCTAATACTATTATTTATATTTTATTAAAATACGTAAAATATTTGATGTAAATTTTATACAATAAAATAATTAAATATTCAAAATAATATTTTTTAATAAAATAAATAACTAGATAATTTACTATATTGTTGTAATTTGAAACCCAAATAATATTATTTATCTTCTCATTATTGATAATAAAAATGTATATTTTTACTTAAATAAAGTTTTAAATTAATATTTTATTTTAAATTGATTGAAAACCACAATCAAACAATTACATATATTTTTATTTTATAGTACTCTTTTAGATATTCATATATATATAATTTTAAATATTAATTATTATATCAACCATGTTTCTATTAATATTGTATAATATAAATATAATAATATTTATATAATATATTATATAAATATAATAATATTTTTAATAATAAATACATTGTTATTAGACAAAAATAGTACTATTTTCTCTAAATATTTGATTAATTTAAGTTACCTATATATATATATATATGATAGGCATCAAATTTAAAATTCTTAATTAATCTTATACAGTTATGTAAGTGGATAATTTCTATGAACACGTGTGCAGAAATAATTGAATTTGTTTTATTTTTATTTGAATTTGATTTTTTTTTTTTTACTTTTGTTTAAATACAATATTTTACTGTCATATTTTATAATAAAAATAAAATATTTTATTGAGATGGTAAAAATTAAATAAAGAAAATTGAGGCCAAACAAACGCAAAATTCGTCCGAGGGAGTTTGGGAGATAGACTCATATTTTTTTTATAATTTAATAAAATGTATACAATATATATATTATTTTTTAGAGAATAAATTTTTTTATAATATAAATAAAAAAAATTAAAATATATAAATAAATATAATATAAATTTATAATTAAATTATACAAATTACTATATATTTATATTATTCTATTTATATCCATCAAATCAATATACATTAAAACTCCTCAAATTTTAACAAAATTCAAAAAAAAAAAAAAAAAAAAAAAAAATCAAAACTCAAACTCATTTCAAAATTCAAATAAAATCAAACACAAACCCAAACCTAAATTTTCCCAAAATCTCCTAAAGAAACTCACCTATAGTATCATTACTATCAAAATATATTACTACTGCTAATAATAAGAAACATTTGGAGCTGTTTCATATTAAAATACTTACTAAAAACATCTTAAATTAAGAGATCAATCATGTCATAAAATTATATTTTAAAAGATAATTATTAGTTTAAAAATAAATATTCTGAAATTCCAAAGGAATATACATGATGATATTCCTTTTTTATATATAATTATATTTTAATTATTTCTTTAGTAATCCAGATGTTAGATGAATAGATGGGGTAATATTTTTATTATAAAATTAATTTTTAATATAATATAAAAATATTTAATTTAATAATTTTTAAAATATAAAATAGACAAAAGAATGCAATCACGAGCGATGATCAAGGGTCATCAGCTACTATAGTTATATAAAGGTGACAACTATCGTACTAAATTTAAAATTGTGTTGTACAATAAAATATAATATTACTATTGACAATATGTCATTTATATTAATATAATACAAACACAATATAATATAAGCAACAATTAATTTTAACATATGATATACTCTTATAAAACACAAGTTATAATTACAAACAAATAACATATGTCTTTATTACATCAATCACCTGTATTATTTATATATTTTACATGTGTTGTTCTAAAATTTCTGCAAGGTAACCCTTCTCTTATAAAAAATTATATTATGTCTCAAATAATCGTGTTAGTATTTAAAAATGATAAATGATTAGAACAAAACAAAAGGATTGAGAATATAAAAATAGCACAATATGGGCTTCTCCATATGTGGCTAAGTTAAATAAACTTTTGGACCCCATCATGATTCGCACTTTGATATTTTGTTTGTTGCAATTTTATATATATATATATATATATATAGGGGTCCAAGAAATCTTTAGAAGATATATGTTTGGAATTATGAGAAAAATTATTCAACTTGTTAGGATTACGATCCAAACAAATATCGGTAGAATCTTAATAAAAGTAAAAACAAAAAATTTAAAAGTAAACAAATAAATACGTGGTTTGGTCAAGATAACCTACATTCACGGATAAAGAGACAAAAGCGGAGCAAACTTTTACCATATAAAATAGGCTTGAATAGCTATTTAAAGCCCACAACTCTGAATCTCACAAAAATACTCTCAAACTAAAAATAAGTAACCCACAAATGTAAAAAACTACTTGTCTAATTTGTTTGTGTGTGACCAAGGCTACAAATTCATAGGAGATAAAGTACACAAACATATACCTGGTTCAGTCAAGATGACCTACATTCACAGACAAAAAGACAAAAGCGGAGCAAACTTTCACCATATAAAATAGGTTCGAATAACGATTTAAAGCTCACAACTCTCAATCTTACAAAAATACTCTCAAGCCAAAAACAAATAACTCACAAATATACAAAATTACTTGTCTAATTTTTGTGTGTGTGACCAAGGCTACCAATTCATAGGAGGAGACTTATGGCAACTTTGTCACCAAACACAATTGATGCAATTTTATTTAATTATTTAATACTCCATCCGTCCCATATAATTTGTCCATATTTTCTATTTTCATCCGTCCCACATAATTTGTCATTTTCTTTTTTGAAAAATTAATTATACACTTTAATCATATTTTTAAATTTTAAATTTAATTTTTTTAATCTTAATTAAATTATTTAGTTATTTTAATGTTAATCTATAATTATTTTTACTAAATAATAATTATTTTTACTAATACATTTCTTAATTGTTTATTAATTATACTTTACTTAAATTATCGTGTCTACAATAATAGACCCTATTACATGGAACGGAGGGAGTAATATTTTTTATTTTTAGAATATATATGAAAAAAAGATGTGAGATTTTCGAACCATTTAGAATGTATTTATATAAATAACTATATGTTGGAATTAATCTGAATTATTAATTTAAAATTATTTATTTTAAATAAATAAATTAATTAATTAACTAATAATAATGATTAAATTCAGCTGTGTTGTCCCCTTTGTTTAAGGATCAACATTAAATATAAAATGATGATGAACTAAGAATCGACATGATTAATTTTAAAATAAATATCATAAAATAAGGAAGAAATGTTTTTTTTTTCAATTTATAAATTTTCTATACATATAGATAAATAAAAATATTAAATCAAATCAATAATAAGTGGAATATAATATTAATTAGATTTTCCAAACTGGGCTTTGGAATGATGAAACAAGTACAGTTTATATATAAGCCCAATAGTAGTGCATAAAATCCATATTAGGGTTTACGGCAACGCCAGAACTGAACTGAAGCAGAGAACGACCGACGGCGACGAGAAAATGGGTAGGGAGATACGCTCACGCATTCCATTTCAATGGAAGCGAAAAGAGAGCGAAATCAATCCTGTTATTTTGGTATTTATATGTTACTAATGCTTACTGACTTGCTTTTCGTAGCTAGGATCAAGGTGCACGAACTCCGGCAGAAGACGAAGGCGGAGCTGTCGGCTCAGCTGAAGGATCTGAAGGCGGAGCTGGCGTTGCTGCGCGTGGCGAAGGTGACCGGCGGCGCTCCGAACAAGCTGTCGAAAATCAAGGTGGTGAGGCTGTCGATAGCGCAAGTGCTGACCGTGACATCGCAGAAGCAGAAGGCGGCTCTGCGGGAAGCTTACAAAAACAAAAAGTATTTGCCGCTTGATCTCCGCACTAAGAAGACGCGAGCCATCCGCCGCCGCCTCACGAAGCACCAGGTATGTTCGTTAAACTCGTTTCAAGTTTCGACTTACTCAGATTTATAGATTAAACTTATGTGACTAAAAGGATTCAAAATATTCAATTTATTGGTAAATCTTACGGTTAACTACGCAATAATGCTCGTTAATATGCCATTTCCAATTACCTTCTGTTGTCGCCTATGTCATTTACAACATCATCTTAATCTAGAAGCATAATTCGGTGGACTGTGGGAAATTCACTGCATTCTAGTCTTAGATTCATGCATTGTGTAGAGAGAATGTAACTGTAACTGACCTCAATTGGTTTTAAATCTGTATTGCTTATCTCATATTGTTAATGCCACTTTTCACTAACCTCTGGTATCATCGTTTGTGATGTTTTTCCGACTTCTGTATTACATTATTTTGATTTGATTTGATTTGGGGGATACAGTATTCTGATAAAGTTAGTAGAGGTAGATAAACTATAAGGGTGTGTTTGGACTTGTATTTGGATTTTTTAATATAAAACTTTTAAAACATAAAACTAGGTTAGGTTTGGATTTGATGCCCTTTAGAGCAGATGAAAATACAAACAAACACACCCCAAGTAAAACTTAAGATGTTATTTTTTGTGGCTAAAATCGATTCATTATTCACATAAGCTGATGAATTCTACACTTCAATTTCTTCAGGCATCTTTGAAGACTGAGAGACAGAAAAAGAAGGAAATGTACTTCCCATTGAGAAAGTATGCCATCAAAGTATGATTTGCAATTGTTTCATAAGTTTTTAATGTCAACAACAATCTTTTCTACTAAAGCTTTTGGATTCTATTTTATGAGAAGACTTCAACCTGTTCTTTGTTCATTCCAATAGAAGATTTGCATGTTCCGTGGGGGAAAGCGTGCTCGACTATGTATATAACTTTAAGGTTTAGATAGGTTCAGTATTGACAAAATCTTCTACAGCAATTTTATAGTCGAAAGTAGATTATTATGGAACGGATCTGCTATGTGTTCTAGGAGATTCTGTACAGGCCCTTTGCCTGTAACAGCTGCTTGAACATAAAATCCTAACCAGGCAACCATAGCTAATCGACCATTCTTAATCTCTTTAACTTTTAGTTCCTCAAAGGTGTAGGGATCTTTAGAAAGGTTTAAGGGGTCGAAAAGCGCACCTCCCGGATAATTTATATCACCAGGCAAATAAATCCCTAGAGGCTCCAGAGCTTCGATGCCACAATATCGTGCATATTCTGGACCTACCTGTAGAGATATACACGTGGAATGTTAGAATTATAATAGAATTTTGGTGTGATCCTTTTGTCATTTACTATAAAGGGATGGTTTACCATTAAAAGTGCTTGACAAATAGCAATTATAATCACTCCCTGACCTCCTGCTACATGGAGACCAGGGATGCCGAGGTAGTCCAATGTGTCCCCCTGGTGTAAGATCGCAAAGCAAAGTGAAAAATAAGGTTAAAATCTTCACCAGTCGGGGGATTACAGATAATTTCAATCCCCGTGAATTACTGTGCGACCTTTAGCAACTCAAATATTGAAGAAGGCTTAGGTGGGTGGAGATTTGTCAACTAAATGAGTCTCAAGTTGGCGGTTTATTATTTAGAATCTTGTTTTAGGTCGATGAAGGATTCTCCCGGAACTTTTTGAAACCCTATGAAGTATAGTAGATAGTTGTACTAAATGCTCGGAAGGTTTTACGTTGTAGAACCATGTAATGGAACTCTTGGCCTATAAAAGACTTTCGCCCCAAACTTTAGGAGTGAATTGCTAAGGGGTGCACGATTTAACTTTGACGGATTGAAGTTATCTCGTGACACAAGGCCGTGTCTCTACCAAAATGGGCATATAACATAATCGAAAGAGGATGAAATGCAAACCTTAAGCTTCGAGTAGCCCACCCGCCACCAAACAGGCTCGACAAACTGAAATGCTCCTGTTAGGTCTAATATTTCTGGAATCAAAACACCAAGTGCAGCAAGCATAGCCCACCTTGCATGCAGTATTTCAAAGCTACATAATAACATGTAGAAATCTGCACTGTCAGTATTCTCTCAACAAATCTATTATGATAATAGTTATGGCAGAAATGTATCATTGAGGCTTCTGAATGAAGAACACCACTGGTCATGAAAATAGATATGGTTATGGTGTACTCACTTGAAGTATTTCTGCAAAGCCACGGGATCCTCACCCAAACCTGCTATATCGAAACCGTAGTCGCCGGGAAGTTCACCGGAGAGGTAGCCTGGATAGTCGTACGAGATTGGACCGAGCCAGCGAGGGCGATTCTCCCCATACCACAAGCTGCAACACCAGAGAATTCAATTTTCATCAGCAAACGAATTTGATGATCTTCATCGCGGAACAGTACATTGCTTGATTCAGAATTTGCAACAGATGGAAAACTAGGGCAAAATACGAACGAACACAGGCAGGCATGCTCAATTTCCTTCTTTCATTGTTCATCATCCACTACTTTGTTCAACAGAGAATCGAATTGGAGTAAAGTATATAGATCGAATACAGTTGTGAATAGGTGAAACGCAAACAATCGATTAAATACCTTTCTGTTTTGGCCTTCTCAGAGAGCGCCTTCAACTTGGAAGAGTTATCCTTATAAAACTGCTTCTTCTCCTCCATTCGTCTCTGCAGCGCCGCACCGAGCGGACTGTTGGCGATAGCTTTCACCGCCGTGAAAGGAATCGCTGAGAACACCAAAACTCCGGCGACCTTTCGGTCGATTGTTCGTGTGGCAGAAGAGAGGAGAGAGTAACCGACATACATACGAAGCAGCACAGAGAGTAGAGGTATATCTACAATGTTACTATGTGCTTACCTCTTGCCATGAAGCTTTGAAGCGGGAAAAGGAGTTAGCAGGACGGCCGGTCGGCAGAATTTGGGCTGCGCGGCGGCGGCGGAGGAGGAGCGACGGCGGAGAGAGGAGCAGAGACGTCATGGCTTGGCCATTCAACTGAGCCATTAACTTTCCTCGTCCACTTGTTTTTCCTTGTTTTGTTAATACTTTATTTGCTGTTTTAGGGTGTGTTTGTTCAAACGATCCGGAAAGATTTACACTGTTTATATAAATTTTTCTCTTTAAAAAATATCAAATTAAATTTTTATTTTTTATTTTTTATATTATAATAAAAATTAATTTTACATTAAAAATATTACGTATTTTTATATTACATCATTGTTCCAATTCAAATACACAGTTTACTATTTTTCTTAGAGTATGTCTTTGTTTTTTTTTTGCACACATATTTTTTCCCAACAAATTAATGCACTATATTATACATATTCTACTTATTATTTTAATACTCTTTTCATCCCACGTAAATTATTCAATGTAAATTGTTCATATGACTGTAGATACATACGGAAAGATATAATTAATACTAGATTAAAATCATTTTTGGTCTTATTCAGTATCATAATTATCAATTTTGGTCTCACTCAAATAAAAATTTATCAATTTTAGTCCCAAGATTTTCAAGATGGTTGACTGGGACTGAACACGGCCGTGTTGGATGACTCAAAAGGTGACTGGGCGTCCCAGGTAGCCAACACGGCCGTGTTGATTACCCTGCACTTTGCACTTCTGAACACGGCCGTGTTTTGAACACAACCATGTTCCTGTCCATGTTTTTTCAACACAACTATGTTCTAATCCGTGTTTTTGTCACGTTCTCAACATGTTCTAGGTCATGTTTCTGGCATGTTTTCAACACAACCATATTTTAGGTCATATTTACGACCATGTTTTCAATATAATTATATTGTAGGTCATATTTATTATTATTTTTACTTTTTGGTTAAAATTATTTGATATATATATATTTATAATTCAATAAAAATATTTTCTACAATTATTTCATAATATAAAAAATAATTAATTTTTAATATTTAAAAAATACTTCCTCCGTCCCATTGAAAGGTTACCATTTTCCATTTTCGTCCGTCCCAAAATAAGGTTACCATTTTCTAATTTAGTAATTGTACTATCTACTTAACATAATAAATACCCTTTCAACTTACAATATATTACACAAATGTCGTTACTTTTATATTACACTATTCTAACAGGGGTTATTCTTGTTTTTTTTAGTACAATCCAATATAATACTAATATTTAAAAATCTACGTGTAAAAAACAAACGCCACCATTCCAACGGGACGGAGGGAGTATATAAAAATAATAATATATTAATATATATTTTTCATAATCATTATATATATTTTTAAAATTTATACAAAAAATTTTAAAATATTATTTTAAATTAATTATTTCTATAAATTATAAATTAAATTTATTATTCCAAATAATATTTTAAAATAATACTCCCTCCGTCCACGTTAGATGTATGGGTTATTTAGACATGAGAATTTAGGATAAGTATAATTAGTAAATAATTAAGAATGTATTAGTGAAAATAATTATCATATAATATAAATAATTATAAATTAAGATTAAGATCATTAGTTTAATTAAAATTAAAAAAATTAAAAAAATAGTGTGTAATTATTTTCCAAAAAATAAAAGTGATATGGGATATGGAACGGACATAAACCGCAATGTGGATATGGTAAGTGGGGCAGAGGGAGTATTATTAAAAATATATATTAATATATTATTATTTTTATATATTTTAAAAATATTAAAACATAATTATTTTTATATTATGAAATAATTGTAAAAAATATTTTTGTTGAATTATAAATATATATCAAATAATTTTAATCAAAAAGTGAAAATAATAATAAATATGACATACAATATGATTATATTGAAAATATGGTCGTGAACATGACCTAGAATATGGCTCCGTTGAGAACATGAGTAGGAACATGGATAGTTGTGTTGAGAACATGGACAATAACATGATCTAGAACATGGCTATGTTGAGAATATGAACATGAACATGACTGTGTTCATAACACGAACAGGAACACAGCCGTGTTCAGAAGTGCAGGGTAATCAACACGGCCGTGTTAGCTTGAACACGGCCATATTGGCTGCTTGAGACGCCCAGTCACCTTCTGAGTCATCTAACACGGTTGTGTTCAAGCCAACACGACCGTGTTCAGTCTCAGTCAACCATCTTGGGACTAAAATTGATAAATTTTCATTTGAGTAGGACCAAAAATTAATAATTTTTTTTAATGAGACCAAAATTGATAATTATAATATTGAATAGGACCAAAAATGATTTTTACTCTTAGGTTGTGTTTGGTACAGAGAAATGAGGTCAGACAAATAAAAATGGTATCAATGGAACTTGAGAAATAAATCATTTCCATTTCTATGTTTTCATTTCTCTCCCATATTTGTTGCAGTGTATGTTTTTTTTTTTTAAAAAAAATTGTACTATTTAATTTTTATAATTTTTTAAAAATTATATTATTTTAATTTTACAAAAAAACAAACTTAATTTATTTTTAAAGTATTTAATTTTTACGATATTTTAAGAAATTGTACTAAAATATAATTTTAAAAAATATCGTATATAATTTATAATTTTTTTTAAAAAAAATTACCAAAAATATTTTTCATGAATTCACATTCGTTAAAACTCTCTTTTTATCGGGTTAATCGTTTATTTTTGTTTGATTATTCATATATCTGCATTTTTTTTTAAATTTTTCAAATGAATTCTCTGTTTTATCAATTCTCTGATTTATTTTTGTTTTATCAAACAAGCTCATTCTTTATTAATTCCATTTCTCTTCGATATATTAGTAAAAATAATTATTATATAATTACAAAATTATAAATTAAGTAAAAAAGTTATAAATTATAAATTTTAAAATTAATTATTAAAGTGTATAATTATATATTCATCATAAATTATATGAGACGACCAAAATAGAAAAAATATTATTTACACAATTACAAAACAAACATACATAAAAAATTAAATTTAAGCAATTTTTAATTCTAAAAAGTAAAGATTAACAAAAAAAATACACACCCTCGTCAAAAATTTTAGCATTTGTATTTTAATATAATATTTTATAAAATAAAATAATGCAATTGAATAATAAGACAAGTCAAAATACAAGTTTTATACTTTTTTCTGTCGTAAAAAAAATATAAAAATAAAAGATTAATTGCGAAATTTAAAATGATGTGCAATTCTTTTATTTTATTTATTTTATCATTAATAGTAAAATAAAAATAAATATATATATATATAATTATAAAAGAAAGAGTAGTATTATTTCGCAACTTCACGGGAGTCAAAAGTTCATGTGGTATGTAGGGGCAATACAGTAAACTCACAGCATCCGCGGCACAGTGGGAGATCCATTTCAGGGCCAGTCTCCTCTAACGGCACTAACGGCTAGAAAAAAACTCAGAGCGTTCCCAATTTCAAATTTCAAATTTTAATAAAAACCCTAGAGCTAGAAAAAGAGTAAAGAAAATAAATCCGAGGATAACGATGGAGGTCGGGAAAATGGATGAATCGGTGGCGACGGAAGTGTTTTTGGATCCGGAGACAGAGTTTTTGGTGTCCAAGGAGCAGAGCGGCAACGAGTGGGAACTGTACAAGGAAAATGTCCGCCCTCTGAAGCGCGGCCGCAACGTTCGTCTCCTTAACCATGCTCTCAAATCACATGCCCAATCTCAACTGCAGAATTCACTTCTCCATCATCGGAGGTTATAAGGATATTCTTGATTCTACTAATTCGTTTGGATGTGTTCTATTTTTTTTGTTGTTGTTTTAAGGCACTGATTGATGAAAATTTGGAAAATAAAGGAAGTTGATTGAGGCGATTGACGAGTATAAAGGCGAGGATCCTCTGCACCCCTGGATCGAGTGAGATTATTTTATGTGCTATTTGATTCATTTCATTTCTGTCTGAGATTTGTCATTTTGCTTCTAAATTCATTCATTTTCTTCTTCACTTCATGTTTAAATAAATTTATGTATATACCGGATTGGAAGTTAAGAATGGCAGTGAATCTAATTGATTTTCAGAAGTGCTAATTAGTCTGTCAATTAAGCTCTTCCACCGGAAGATTAAACTTATTATGTTCAGCTGCTTGGGATTAAATCAATGATATGGTTTTACACCAACGCCCTATTTCTTTAGCGTTAATCCATATCAATTATTCAAGCGGTAGAAATTTAAAATACAGCAGAGTTCAATCTAGTTACTTACAGTTGCCCCAAAGTTCATTGAGCATGGGGCTACATAGTATAAAGTGATTGAATTTCAATGTTTAGGCAATTTGGAATAATATAGTGATTAAATTTTAAATTTAGTTTGTGTTGGTTGAGCATGGGAATACATTTCCATCCTCTTAAATATAGCTTTCTTTGTGGATTCTGTGATTCTTTTTCTTCAAAACAAAATAGTGAAAATTGTGGGCTGCAGCCCCGACACAGGGTATCAAAACTTTTTAATTAAATTCCTTTATTGTGTGCCATTTTTTGTTCGTTCTTGTAATATTTTCTTCGCAAGAAAATAGAAATGGTAACCAAATTCATTTGTTTTGTGTGTCTTTACTGAGGAAGGTAGACTTGTATAGAATAAGGGCTCTTAAGGCAGTGGACGGTATCTTCTTTCTTCCTCAAAATTGATAACATTTTATATCAAAACTAGAAGTGGTATATGATTTAAAAATATCTTGATACGTGATCTCTGGTACAAACATTGTCATGTGAGTTTTAAGTTCTTGATATTAAACTTTGGTGAAACTAATTGAAATGAGGAAAGTTTGTGCACTTACTTTTTCCTATTTGATGTTATTGATTTTGGAAAAGGTGCATAAAATGGGTTCAAGAGGCTTTCCCTCCAGGTGGTGACTGCTCAGGGTTAATGGTGATTTATGAACAATGTGTTCGCACCTTTTGGCACGAAGACCGTTACAAAGATGATCTGCGATACCTAAAAGTTTGGCTGGAATATGTAAGGATCTTCTTTGTGTCTTTATTTCATTTGTACCCTTCATGTTCAGATACTAACAAAGTAATTATGTTTGCTTTCTGAACTTGTGAAATAGGCTGAAAGCTGTGTTGATGCAGAAGTCATTTATAAATTTTTAGAGACAAACAAAATAGGGGTAACACATACCTTATTCTACATTGCCTATGCACTACACATGGAACACAAGAACAAAAATAGAACTGCAAATGAGATCTTCAATCGCGGGTTATCTATGTAAGCATTGTTTCTATTCTGTGATCTGAAGTATATAAAAGATGCTCATAGTTTTCTATAAGAAATCGATATTTCTGGTACTTCTGTACTCTCAGTTTTCATTCAATGCATATACATACACGATAACTGTCTTGCTTTGCAAGTTAGGCTTCTAGCCAATCATTATTTTTATAGCCATGTATAGATTGGAGGGATCTTTTTCGATGATTACAAATTAGACCAGGTGCTCATTCCATTTGTTATTTCATGCATATAAGTCAGTAATCAGTTGTTTGCTGCTAATCTTGATCAACAAGTTTTTTCTTGTCAATTTGTTAAACATTTTCCCTTACGCTTATAAACTGCTCCTTCCTTTTCGGCTACCAGGAAGGCTCAACCAACCGAAAAATTGGAAGAAGCTTACAGGAAGTTTCTAGCACGCTCAATGAGACAACTGAAAGCTACTGAAGTATGCAATTTGTCGTTTACACCATATATATATATATCTGCTTGAGTTAATATTTATAGTAACCCTCTTGTTAATCATCAGGAGGATGTGACCGAGAACCAGTTTCCCACTAGAAGCTTTGGAACTGTATTGGCTAGAGATTCAAGTAAGCTATGCATATAAATTTTGTAATCCTTTAAGGTTACTCTCATATAAATGTTGTTTTAAGCAGTATCTTCTTATGATGGCAGGAAATCGAACTCCGGAAAGTTCAGATATTCTTAGGAAAAAACATAAACTAGACAGGTCCGAACAGAATTCCTTCACTATGTTGTTCAGATGTTCAATTTCTTGGATAAATCCAAATATTTATGATAAAGCAGCCGTTTGTTTAAAAAAATTTCAAGAATTTCTATTATTCATTCGAATTTTTCCTTACAAAGAGCCGTAACATGTGATTTAATATTTGTGGCTTATTCGATTTTCAGGGCTCCTGGAACTAATCTGTCTGTCTTCAAAGACGACAGCAGCACTTCGTCTTTCGGACATCAGCCCGAGCTAGCAATCCCAGACATGAAGCCATGGCACTCACTCGGTGCCCGAGCAGAAAGAAACAAAGAAAACAACTCAATTCCTTCCAAGTGGACATCAACTAAGGTAACAAAAATAACACCAAAATATAATCCTCTGTCGAAGAATTTGAACTCCTTATACTCTCTACTATTATAGATTGTTAGAACTTAATCTTGATATATATTTTGATTTAGTAAATATTCAATAATGGATTATATAATAATATACGATTGAGTGAATATGGGATAATAAATTACTGATATTTGTGTTAATCCATTATATATATTTATATATATTATAATAGTTTTGTAAGGAAAAGAGTCAGATAAATAAAATTTATTTTTCCTCCTCAATTACTCTATTTTGTTAATTCTCTGTTACAGATTCCCCCAAGGCCTGGCCAGAGACTTGGAAGACCACCCCCTGGCCCTCGCATCGAGATTTTTGTTGATGAAGAATGCCCCGAGTAAGTAAACAAAAACACCACGTCCAATTATTTCGAGGACTCCATCCGATATACTATAACTAAAAAAAACTTTTCTATTTCTCATAGGAAACATAAACAAGACAATGAAAGTGGAAAATCTTCGGCCTTGCAGCTTAGAGCCGGGGACGGTAGAGATCTTACTAAGTAAGAAAAGCATTCATGCTTTTATCCATAAGTCTTTTTTGCAAAAAACAAGACACAACTAACTAACCACATCTCCGACTCCATTGTTGTCGATGATCTTTTTCAGGGAAACTTTGCTGTTGAAAGAGAATCCTCTGCGCCACTTCCCTCCGAGTTCTCTGCCTCGATAGATAACTAACTGTCCAACCAACCGTCCATGTTGGTATATTCCTTGTCCTTTTATTGCATTGCATAAGTTTCGATTTTTTAAAGCATGTGTGTGGTTTGTCGATTCCAATAAGCCTTTGAGTTGATATGATCATGTCTGGTATCGTATGGGCTTCTAATGTTGTTGTCTGTTTTCTTTTTAATTAATGTAAACTTTGGCGGGAGTTCTTCATTTGTATGCAATTAAGGTTACAGTTGGTGTTACTTATCATTTTCAAAAGAATACTTAAAAATAATTTAGTCGGTAAATGGTATTGTAATAATTTAAAATTATGATACTCTACTTAACATTACAAATATCTTTTCAATTTACGATATTACACCAATGACATTACTTATATATCATATTTTTAGTCTTTTTACTTTTATTTCTACTACATCTCATATAATACTAATATTTCTAAAATTTCGTAGAAAAAACAAACAGATAGTTAAATATGAGATTGAGTCGTATATAATTTAACATGATTATGATTTAACAAAAAAGACAATTAAATTATACCCCTTCTTTTTTAGTGATTTTTAAGTAATATATAAGTGAGCTATAAAAATGACTGTAAAATCATACTAATAAACTAGAATAGAGATATCCAATTGGTACAAATGAAATCAAAATTGATCAAATAATAATTCGTTTAGGGTCATATAATTGAATAAATTGATAACAAAAGTGTCAGGTTGCTTTAGTGCACCAAGTTTACGTGTGTATTTCTTTTACATAAGATTGTGTCTTTTTTGTTTTTTTAAGTTTTCACGGATTTTTGTTATTTATTTTGTTTAATTTAAAAATATCAAATTAAATAATTATTATTTTTTTAAAAATTATACACAAAATTTTTATTTTATATTTAAAATGTTATATAAATATTTATTTATATCACATCAAATAATTATTAAAATTAAAATTTTTACTGTTAAAAAATCAAATTTAAAAATCAAACCCACGAACACACATATAAGTCTTAAGAAATGAAGAGATACATCGCGTTAAAAAACGTACGTACGTGTAGTGTCTAGGCGCAGCGTCGGCATCCGGAAGATAACGAAGGGGGTATTTCGGTCATTTCAACCTCAGACACCTTCACCATCGCTGAAGTCGATTTATGCAGCAGCTCCTCTTCCCCCATTTTATTATGTTCCCACAAAAATTAGGGTTTTTTACCTCCCACCTCCCTCCCTCTCAAACCCTAATTAAATTCTACAATCGTCTCCGATTCGCCTCCGACGACGATTAACCATGGCGGAGCACTTGGCCTCCATTTTCGGAACCGAAAAGGACCGCGTGAACTGCCCGTTCTACTTCAAGATCGGCGCCTGCCGCCACGGCGACCGCTGCTCTCGCCTGCACAATCGCCCCACCATATCTCCGACGCTGCTGCTCTCCAACATGTACCAGCGTCCGGACATGATAACCCCGGGCGTCGACGCCCAGGGCCAGCCGATCGACCCGCGGAAGATCCAGGAGCATCTGGAGGATTTCTACGAGGACATCTACGAGGAGCTCAAAAAATTCGGCGACATCGAGAGCCTCCACGTCTGCGACAACCTCGCCGACCACATGATCGGGAATGTGTACGTTCAGTTCCGCGAGGAGGATCAGGCCGCGGCGGCGCTCAACGCTTTGCAGGGGAGGTATTACTCCGGTCGCCCTATTATTGCTGATTTCTCTCCTGTCACAGATTTCCGCGAGGCCACCTGCCGGCAGTTCGAGGAGAACAACTGCAATCGCGGCGGCTATTGCAATTTTATGCACGTGAAGATGATCAGTAGGGATTTGAGGAGAAAACTCTTCGGTAAGAACCCCGGACGTTACTGGGGCACTAGAAGGAGCCGCAGCCGGAGCTCCAGTCCCTCTCACCTCCAGAGGCGAGAGAGGGAAAGAGATAGAGATAGGGATCATGATAATAGGAGAGATCATGATCGGAGGGACCACCGCGGGGGTGGGCGGAGGGGCGGTGACCGGCATGAGGTTGATAGGAGAAGGCACGGTGGGAGTCCTCCGAGGAGACGTAGCCGGAGCCCGGTGAGGGAAGGGAGTGAAGAGCGTAGGGCAAGGATTGAGCAATGGAACAGAGAGAGGGAGGAGAAGGAAAGGGAGGAGGAGGTCAAGTAAAAGGGCAGTGATGGTTTCAAAACTTTAGGATTGAGAGGCTGTTATATTTTGTACCAAATGAATCATTTTTAGACCAGTGCTTAGTGTTTTGTTGTGGTTTTTTTATTCTCTATAGTGTTCTTCTATGATTCGGTGCTTATATGTTAGTATTTGAAGTATCTCAGTTTATCGGGTTGGGTTCCTCTTGTCGAATGTGGCTTATGAGTTATGAGAATCGAATTGGTTGTTTTTCATGTTGATTATATGGGTGTTGATTCTATTTATGTTAATAATGAATTTGCTTATGGTATAGCTATATTTAATTTCCTGAAAAAAAAAATGGCCTTGCTTGAACATTTTGTTTGGGATTTGCTCTTTGTCGGGCTCTTTATGAATGCTTTCGATCAGTTTGTGCATGATCCAAAATATGGATGGTTGTTTAAGCTTTTGTGTAGATGTTATTTGAAGCATGGTTTTCCATTGATGAAGTGTCTCAGTTTATCGGGTTGGGTTACGTTTGTCAACATTGTTTATATGGCTTATGAGTAATTCGCATCGTGGGTCTGTGTTGGTTTTCTTTTGTTTGCATTATGTCTTGGTTATAAGGTCATTGATTCTATTTATGTTAATAATGAATTTGCTTTCTGTATAGGTATATTTAATTTCCTGAAAAAAAAGAAAAGGAAAAAGAGAAAAATGGCCTTGCATGAACATTCTTGTTTGGGATCTGCTCTTTGTCGGGCTCGTAATGAAGTTGCGCTGTCTTGTATACTATAAGGAATGTTGATTAGATTGTGAAATCTGTACAGTGTATATACAGTATATGCTGAGTTAATGCTTTCGATCAATTTTGGTAATGTTGCTTTGGGATGGAGAGCTTGTGCAATGTGCATAATCCGAAATACGGATATGGTTGTTTAAGCTTTTGTGTAGACTGTTATGAAAGCACCCTTGCCTTTCGTGGGATGTTGTAGTTTACACGAATGCATCTAATGGCCGAAAGTTGAAATTCAACGAGGTAATTTTTCTTAACAGTTTCTTTCTTGTCTTTTTTATAATCTCATCTCTAAGTTCTTCCAGAAAATTATGTGCTTTAATTTAATGTTTATAAGTTGTGTAATCTAGCAAGCATTAGAAATTGGGTTGGGAGTAACTTTGAAATGTTTGCTTTCTTTGAAGTAATGTGATGTTCTTTTATTATTACGTGTTGCTCTGCTAAACGCTGATCTACTTTCTTTGTAGAATTCATAAATGGCGTGTTTACTCTCTTTCTAATGTTAGCATTGCTCAGTTTTGCGGATGCGTTTCTTTGCTTTTTTAGCTTGGGTAGATATTTTCGAGACATCGATCCATGCATTTGTTCGAGAGTTTGGATTTTTTTGTTGAAATTTGAATGGTAAAAGAATTCAAATTTAATAGTTGTACAATATGGTATAAATAAATAGATGTTATGTAATATTTTGAGTGTAAAAAGATAAAATGACTAAATAGACCACGCGCTCTCGTGTACGAAATCCACGGCGGTATTGTTAAATTAAAGGGTAAACTGTTTTTTCATTCCTTAAGTGGATTCTTTTATCATTTTAGTCTCATAAATGGAGCATGTCGCAAACTAGTCTCATAAGTGAAAAATTTTCGATATTTTAGTCCTCCGGCGCCGCCGGAGATGCCCGCGTGGCTCGCCGGACGTGTCCGCCAGGTATAACATCTGGCGGACACGTAGATTTTTTTATTTTTTTTAATTTTTTTAAAACTTATTTTTAATTTATTTTTAATTTTATTTGTATTTCTTTATTTGGTACAATTAAAAAAAATTATAAAAATTATAAAAAAATGAAAAAAATAAAATAAATCCACGTGTCTGCCAGTGTCACTGACCTGGCGGGACATCGGGCGTCTCCGGCGCCGGAGGATTAAAACCGAAAATTTTTCACTTATGGGGCTCCACTTATAAGACAGTTATAGAACTAAAAAACAGTTTACCCTAAATTAAATTTGCAATTTGATCCCCTTGTGAAATTGCAATTTAATCCAGGGATTAAATACACTCAAATTTTAAAAATTCTACAGTATTGAATACAATCTCTTATGGGCTGTTTGGTTCATGGACTTTTTTTTAGTGGGATTGAGATTTCATACTAGGATTTATATGTGATGAAATTTATTATATTTAGTATTTGGAATCCCATATTATGTTTGGTTGGTAAAATATAGTGGGATTTATATTTAGTGGATTTAGATTTTTTATATTCTAAATGACATAATTGTCCTATTATGAATTTTATTTATTTTGACAAATTAAACATCTAATTCATTATTAATATAAATTGAAACGATATCAATAATTTTATAGGATGATAATAGATTGGCGTAAACTCGAGACCCGACCGAACCCGACCGAGCCCGACCTATTTATTTGAAGTTGAGTCCAATTATTTAAGTATTAAGCCTGGATCCGGATCATGATCAAGGTAATATAATAATATATCAACCATACATATCAAAAAATATTTTCGAATAATATAATTATATTAAAAATATTTTTTGAGTTTAACTTATTTATTATTTTATTATAATATTTTTCTAATAAAATACATAAATTTTAATATACATTGGATCCGGTACATGTGTAATTTTAAATTAAAATTTAAGAATTGTAAAAAAATGGATTTTTCGGATCCATCAAGTCTTACCGGGTAGTCTCGGTCGGATCTAGTATAATCGGATCCAATTTGAATCTAGGATTTAACAATATATATTTGGGATGGATATCGATTTCGACTGAACCCGACTTATGGTCATCCTTATAATTTTATAATTCAAATAAAATTTATAATAAATAATAATTTAAACAATGAATTTATTAATTTATTTAAAAAATATTGTACAATAAAAAATAATATAAATTTAATTAAGTATATAATTCAAATAATAATTAATGTTAAAATTATTTAATTTTTTATATAAATATAATACTATTATTTTTTTTATTAGATGATATAAATGTAAAAATTAAAATTTCTAAGAATGAGATTTAAAAGTAACAGGGGTATCCCCATTACAAAAAAAAATCCCTTATTTGTAAGATTTTAGACCTTTTTTTTCAAATCCCATCGTTTTAAATTTCACCTTCTTTTTCTTAACCAAATATGAATTACATAGAATTTTAAAATCCAAATCTTGGAATCTCATCAAATCTTTGAATCAAACAGCCCTTACTCTATTAAAAACTCCAAATGGTCGTTTCAAAAGGAGTATTTTATAATTGAGATTGAATTCGAGTTGAGAATCTCAATCCTATCTATATTTGTTTATTGTCATATCGAATTCGTAGCGGATTGTCTTGGTGTCAGTTGTGCTAATCTTGGTTCCAACTCGGCTAAGTCGGGAGAACTAAAATTGATTAAAAATATTTATATTTAAACTAATATTAACTAATTATTAATATTTTTTATAATTGGATCAAATTTAATTGATTTTAGTTTCAATATAATTAGTTTGGATTGTTTTTACAAATTTAGATTATAAACATTCTATATCTTTAACATTTACTTATTTTTATTAAATTTATTTTTATTTTTATAATAATATAATCATATATATATTAACTGAAATTACAAATATAGTATTATTATTTGTATAAAATAAATTTATATTATTGTCGTAGTCGAAATCAATACTCACTCTTTCATTCAAATTTATGTTCATTTTTTTTAGATTGTTATCGAAAAATATTCTCATTTCATTTTTAAGTAAAAAATCATTCTATTTTTGTATTATTTTTCTTTTTAGATTGTCATCGAAAAATATTCTCATTTTATTTTTAAGTAAAAAATCATTTTATTTTTATACTATTTTTTACTATAAAAAGAAAAAATTAGCAATTATTTATTACTTTTATTAAAATTCATACCCACCCGATCAAATGAGCATATGGAGTAGTATATTATATATTCACAAGATTTTGACATTCCAATTTCCACGTACGCCGCCGCCCGCAACACTTATTCCTCTTTCCTTATCTTCCTTCTTTCTTTTCCTCCTCCTCCTCTCTTCAACTCTTTCCTAAACTTCCTTCTTCTTTCCGCCCCCGCCGCTCGCTATCGGATGCCGTCTTCGACCTCTATAAATGTGCATTCGTCGTCTCTGTGCTGTGCACAGTTTTTTTTTTTTTGTGAAGGTATTGACTGAAGCGTGTTTGTTTTTGAGTTTGATACAATGGCGGGAACGTATTCTGGGGGAGATAATGATTTGAACGTAGGTATGGATCTTCTGTCGATCGAAGGAATTCCATTGAACGCAGTTGTTGAGTCTACCGTCGAGAAGGTGGAGAAGACGGCAAGGTACGTACGCAAGCAAGCAAGCTTTTCAGCGGATTTATAATTTAGGTTAGGTTAGGTTAGGGTATTTTATAACAATATTCCTGGAAGATTAAGATTAGAAGGAACATTACCTATTAATGATTAATAATTGATAGTTGAAATTGCAGGAAACTAAGGAAGGGTGTGTTTGTTTGAAGGATTTTGGAGGATTTTCACTATTCATCCAATTTTTTCTCCCCAAAAATATCAAATCAAACACCTATTTTTCATTTTTTATATTATACTAAAAATCAATTTTACATTCAAAACATCACATCAAACCCTATTTATATCACATCATACAACTATTCAAATTCAAAATTTTTACTATTCAAATCTCAATCCAAAATCCAAACCCCCATACAAACACACCCGAAGAGAGCATCGACGGAGGAGAGAAAGAGCGCGTACCTTGTTGATTTGCAGAGGGATTGCAACAGCTTCCTAGCGCAGTTGAAGATGTTGGAGGATGGGCTCCGGGAGCTGGAAGCGGCTTGCAAGGAGATACAAGACGAGCTCCGGGACTTTGGTTCCTAGAATCAAGGTACTTTGTAATGTATTGTTGCGAGTTTGTGCATAATCTGAAATATGGCTATGGTTGTTTAAGCTTTTGTGTAGATGTTGAACATCAATTTTGGTAACCATTGCCCTTTTGTGGAATGTTTATGCCATTTGAAATCATCTTTTCATTTTTAATTTACATTTTTTACCTCATATTTTCTTTCATTCCTGTTAATAATAATAATAAAAAAAAAACATACATATTTATATTTATAATTAATTTTTTTTTAATATTTAAATTTTTAAAAAAAATTATGCGTATCATTGTGTATAAAAATAAATAAAAAAAAAAAAGTAAATACAAATATATTAAGAGTTTGTTTCTTTTTGTAGTTTTAGCCAAAACTACTTTATAGCCACTGTTAAGTCCGGATTTAGGGCCAAACCAAGCCTCCGTTTTTGTCCCTGATCAGCTCTGTTTTTTAAATTATAAATTTAAATTTAAATTTTTATAATATTTATAATTTAATAAAGTATATACAATATATATGTCATTTTGTAGAGAATAAAATATTTTATAATACAGATAAATAAAAATTTAAAAATATATATAGATATAATATAAATTTATAATTAAATTATACAAATTAATATACATTTATATTATTATATTTATTACTCATAAAATTAATCATATCATATCAAAACTCCTCAAAATCTCAACTAAACTTAAATACAAAAGAAAAATCAAAATTTAAACTTAATTCAAATTTCAAATAAAAACCAAACTCAAACTCAAATTTTCCAAAACCCCCTTAAAAGACACACCCTAAATATATAAAAATAAGAGAAAGAAAAAGAATATTTCTGCCGAGATGTCTATGAGATGGTAAAAATATATACTCCATTCGTCTCATATCTATATATTTATTTGCTTTTTATACAGAGTTTTAGAAATATTATTATTGTATTGTGATAAAGTAGAAATAAAGATAAAAAGACTAAATTAACCAGTATTGTATGATATAAAGGTAACGATACTTGTGTAATATATTGTAAATTGAAAAAGTATTTGTAATGTTAGATAGGTAGTACAATTACTAAAAAAAAATAAATATTTTATTATGGGACACCCAAAATAAAAAAAAATAGATAGATTGTTAAATAATATATAAATACATTTATGCATGTATGTACAACTAATTAAATTCATTTATTCATTAATACGGGGTTGTTCACATGTATTTACACTTAACTAAATCAATTCGGAATGTTTATTCAAGACATTTTGACCTTTTTTTTTTTTTTTTTTTTTTTATCTCCGGTTCAAATTTATCAATTAAAAGATTTGCTTGTTTAGTGTTTTGAAATTATGACCTTATGATCGCAAATTTAACTCTTACACCATCAGGTTATCTCTTAAAATTTATATTTTTAATTCTATGTTGACGGAGGAAGTATTATTTTTAATTATTAATGTGATTCTTCAAATTTTATGTTAAAAAAAAAAAAAAAAAAAAAAAAACCAAATTAAAAGACTAAACCAAGGCACATTATTTTTCTTGAAAAATACATATTAAAATAATGTTTACAAAAAAATTTAATAAATAAAAAATTCAAATTCGTAACAATAAAACAAACCAGAATCATATCCATTTTATCAATTAAACAGTAACATCAATTTTATCAAATCATAGGGGTAAATTTGTCATTTCACCTGCCGAGTCCTTTTAAACTACGAAATCCCAAAGCGCTCTCACTCAATTTCTCTCTCCCCACCGGCGATTGCAGAGCTGATGCTTGTTCTTGGCGTGCCTAAGGCTTCCATTTTTTAGGGTTAGGACGTTTGCACAATCTTCAATTAATGTCGAAGTATTTTATTGCTTTTTCATCCTTATGATTTTTTGTTTGGCAAAATCTGGTCCCGAAAATGTGCGTCTGCAGAAATTGGCAGCGGTCGCGCAGAGGCGCATTATTTTGCTCGAATAGGGACAAAAGACGGGCGCTTAATTTGATTGGTAGGTCATTCCGCGGCCACGAGCTCCGACAGCGGCGTGGTGGTGTTTTTAAGGTGAGTTAGTTAATGTTGCTTCGCATTTATTTGTGTTTGCTCGAATGTAACTGAGTTTGTCGCGCTAATCTGGGGAATCGAATCGCCTTCAATAGGAATCAGATGCTTTTGTTTTCAATTTTAATTTCGCCACTGTGTTTCTGATTCAGGATTTTGGGATTTTATTTGTGCTCGGAAAAAATTACTGTCGTGTTTTGTTATTCAATCGTAGCTAGGGTTTTAAAATGGCAGTGTGATCTCGAGGGTTATAAGGACATTTGAAATTCTTAAAATTGATTTTTGCTTGCATTTTATATTTTTATTTTGATCTTATGGATAAGTTTTTGATGATATTTTTTAACCGTGTTTCCTTTTGTTGACAATGGAATGCAGTTTAATAATTTTATTAGTTTCCGACATGAGTCAAAACGACGTAGAGATGGAGGATGTTGAAAAGCACCCGCATGAAATTAAAATTGAAGAATCTGAAAACAAAGGTATGGATCATAACAGTGAAGATGTGGGGGAAGGAAAAAATCCCCCCTTTCCGGCCACAGTTAAAATGGAGAATAATAGAGAGGATATAAGTGAATCTATAAATGGGGACAAAGACAGCATTGAGGCGAAAGAGCAAACTAATCCTGAGAATGAGGGAAATGAAACAATTGAAGGATCGATTCAGGAGCACACAGATAAAAATGATGACAATGAAATGCTAATCAGCAACAAAAGTGAGGAACAAGAGGGGCCTGCGAAAGAGCAAACTAATCCTAAGAGTGAGGGAAATGAAACAATTGAAGGCTCGATCCAGGAAAACTTGGATAAAAATGATGAGAATGAAATGCCAATCAGTACTAAAACTGAGGAACAAGAGGGACCTGCGTGCAGGAGTGTAGACGAGGGGCGGATGGATAAAAAAGATGAAGAGTGTCAACAGAACATTACCTGTGATGGAGAGGAAGAGAAGTCTGCCGAGAATTGCTTGGGTGGTGGAGACCATTTGAAACTTATGGAGGAAAAATCTATCGAAGGTGTTGTAGATGAAGAGCCCAAAGAACATGCCGAGGGGGATGCGAATGATGTTGAGAATGTTAGAGGAGATAACCAATCTAATTCTGAGAGGGATGCTGATGGTGCTGGCAACGTTGCAGGAGATAACCAGACCAATTCACCGAGGGATGCAGATTATGTTGAAAAGGTTGCAGAAAATAACAAGATGATCTCAAAGGGGATTGGGGGTCATGTTGAAGCAATTACAGGAGATAATAAGAATAGTCCTAAGGAGGGTGATGATGCCGGAGGTAACATAACGAATTTTGAGGGGCATGCAGAGGATGCTGAAAATATGGAAGAAGACGACAAGGTGATTTCCAAGGGAGATGCGGATTGTGCTGAAAATGCTGCAGGAGATGAAAAGACAATTTCTGAGGCTGGTGCAGATGTTGAAAATGCTGGAGATAACCGGACAGTTTCTGAGGGGTGTGAAGATATTGAAAGTGTTGAAGGAGAAAAAATGGAAATAAAAAGGGAGGATTCTGAGGACGATCCTAGTGAACACAAGCAGCTTCCAACAGAATTATCTACTAACAAAGCTCCTCAAATACAGGATGCTGAGATGGGTGAGGTTGACGGGACGAACAATTCTACCAATCTTGATGGGGATAAAACAGTTATGGATGCTAGTAAAGAACAGGATGGTGAAACAGTTCATGCTGATCCTGAAAGTGATGAGAATGCCAAGACTACTGAAACCTCCAGTAAGCATGATGACGATCCTTCATTTGCAAACGAGCAAGAACCATCTACGCCAAATTCTCTTATTAGAGATTCTTCGGCACTGGCTGAAGATCATAGTGGAGGAGGATTCAAGAGTACTTTTTCTCCCACAACACTTCCTCTGGTAATAAACATAATATAACTCAAGTCAAATTTATGAAATTGAATTCATCAATATGAAACAAACATTTTTGCAGTTCATGTGTTAAATATATAGAAATATTTTTGATTCTTAGTTGGGGGAGAAAGATGATGGGACACCAGAGGAACAAGTAGCTTTCATGAAGGAGATTGAAAATTTCTACAGGCAGAGGGCACTCGACTTCAAACCACCTAAATTTTACGGGCATCCCCTGAATTGCCTGAAGTAAGCTAGCCTTTATGGTTATATTTATTGTGGCTTTGTTCTTGGCAAATATTCATTTATTTCTCTATTGGCTGCTAGGTTGTGGAGAGCAGTTATTAGATTGGGAGGCTATGACAGGGTATGCATATCCAGATATTCTTATATCATTGTACTTTTTGTCTTCGATGCTTCCTGTTTTGTGTATAGGAATTAATAATCAACGGTTGTTGCCTTTTGGCATTCAAATCACATGTCTGCCTTTACATTCTGAATATGAAGTTTTTGTGTAATGGTTTAAAGCCTCACATGATTGTTGTTTACTGGCCGAACTGGAGGCAGCATATTAGTCTAATGTCTCCAGGTTTCATTATACTAATTTATCATAGATCAAATTGTTAGAATTGATATTTTGATTTATTATGCCATTTTCTTTCATCCAGACACCACAACATGAGTTTGCTGAATTTGTGTATTTTTTATAGGTAACTGCATCCAAGTTGTGGAGGCAAGTGGGAGAGTCGTTCCACCCACCAAAGTTAGTCCTTTTCTTGATAATCTAGTATTATTTATTCTCATTCTCTTGTACTACTGCTTCCCCCGTAATTTTGAGGTTCTAGTTCAAAGATACATTTTCAAATTATAAAATTTCTGAAAGTTCTCATTTTTTAAAAAACTTTTATTATTTTGTAATTGACATGATGTATTGTGTTCATAAATTTCTGAATTGATGTTAGAAATGAAGAAAGCTTATGAATGATTATACTGTCTAACATCATAAGAAATGCATTCTGTAAATTTATCAATTATGGTTATATTTGAAATGTTATAGAGAATATTTTCAAATAATTTTTTTTTTTTTAGTTTTACATTCTACCACTTGTGTAGCTTTACTATAGAAGTAGGCTTAAAATGAATTATGGTATGATTCTGTGGGCCCTGTTTTTTCCGTTTTGCAGGACTTGTACAACAGTTTCTTGGACATTTCGGATTTTCTATGAAAAGGTGATGCTCTTGTTTGATGATTCTTGCTCTATCAAGTACCTGTTTTCATTCATCATCATGTGTTCTTACTTATCCAGATCCACACTTTTCTAATGTGCAAATTGTGGCTGCAACTTAATAAGTGATGCTCTACGGAACCCTTTATTATTATTATATCTTCTTTTCCTCTCATAAGTACAGAAACCATATATGGTTTTATGTGTGATGAAGATTTGTCATCATAGCTGCTTGCTACATTTTTACGTTCAAATATTAAATTTTCCTTTACATGCTCTAGTCTCTTCTAGAATATGAGAGGCATAAGATACTCAGTGGTGATCTCCAACTCTCAGCGGCAACATTACCTGAAGCTTCTGGTGGTGATGTAGAGGTGAGTTTTGTTTTAACATTTTCTCGCCTGTTCTCTTGTCAAAGATTTTTTTGAATATGGTATCAAGTATATATATTTTTTACTATATCAAGGTGATGTTGCATTTATTTTGTCTTGGGACAATATATGCCATTTATCTATGAAGGGTGTGTTTGTTTGGAGGTTTGGATTTTGAGTTGGAATTTGAATAATAAAAATTTTGAATTTTAATAATTATATGATGTGAATCTAAATAGGTGTTGATGTGATATTTTGAATGTAAAATTGATTTTTAGTATATTATAAAAAATGAAAAATAGATGTTTGATTTGATATTTTTGGAGGAAAAAAATTTGATGAATAGTAGAATTTTTGTAAAATCCAACAAACGAACACACCCAAAGTTCTCCTAGGAGTTTGAACTTCTTGCACATGGATTCATAATCTGCCTTGTGTCTACTGTACTGCTGAATAATACCTCTCAGATATTTCCGGATGTTCTCTAAAATCTTCTAGACAAAAAAACATATGACACTGTTGAATCTTGCCTTTTTCTTTGATATCTGCATAATAGCGAACATGTAGAAGATACATATAAGAAATAGAATACACTGTTGACATAACTTTTTAAACATTATTTGTATCTTACGAAAGGGAAATGGCTGTCAAGCATTAGGAAGGGTCAGAAGAGATGCAGCTACTCGCGCTATTCAAGGTTGGCATGCGCAACGCCATTCTGAGTATGGTGAGGTTGGTGAACCAATTGTAAAGGTTCGTGTAATTTAAAATGCTCTAGTCATATTTTTTCATTCAATTGATTTTGTTGCCAGTATACATCATGTTTTTTTTTTTTCGGCAATTTTCTTACAGGATAAGAATCTCAATAATGTCCCAAAGCGTGAGAAGAATCTCAAAAGCATTGGTAAGAAGTTTCCTTTGGCTTGATTTTTGTTGTTGTGGAACTTAATTGAGTTTCATTGAATGTATAAGTATCGTGTTGCTTCTCTAGTTGGCTCATTTTGTATCTGAATATTGTCTAGGCTCAGCCAAACAGAAGAGACCAAGTGAAGCAGAGAATTCAAATAAAGCTGCTCGAACAGAAACATCTAGGCAGTTAAGCATTTTGTTAAAATAGTTAATACTTTGTTTAAAGCTATAAGACTAAGTCCATGTTTTTGGACATCATGCGCTGTTTCTTTTTTTTTTTTTCCAATAATGAGTTGAAACTATATTTTTAGAGAGAACCCCATGTTAGTGTTGGTTATATGCATTTTATTTATTTATTTTCTCATGCTAAACAAAATAAAAATAAAAAATAGAGTGCAAATGTCTATGTTGTATCTGAGTTGACTCAGTCAATTTTTACCAAGGCCATTGCAACATGATACTTCCTAAAATTAAAAAATTGTGTTTGAAGTTTAAAGTTATGTGAGAAAGCATGGCTTTGGTTATCGATGGCTCGTATCTTAGTTTTTCTAGGTTATCAAACATTATATGTACAATTTTACTTCGATTGATTAACGTAGGTTCTTATGTGTGCTTGCTTCTAATATTTAGATCTTAACCGTGCTTATGTGTATCGGTATCGAACTTTGCATTTCCCTGTACAAAGGCAGATGATTTATTTAAGTGCTAGTAGCATATTATGGTCGTAAACTACTGTTTGATGCCACAACATTCTTCATGCATCCAACTCTGTTCTGTTGCTTGTTTATTGGTTTTATGTCTTCTATACTTTTGCTAATAAATGAACTTGCTTGGAATTTGCATTCTAAATGACAGATGATGATTTCACTTTTGCTGCTTCTATTTATAACTTGGATATAGACATTGAATTGTTTCTTTTTGACTTTTAGGCTGGTGACGTCAGTTGTTGATGTTGGGCCCCCAGCAGACTGGGTGAGGATTAATGTACGACAAGCTGTATGTGTCCACCAAAAAAATTCTATTTATACCTTTACACATGTTCTTAATTTACATATGCAAAAAGAATGTGACTTGTCTTTTTCGTGTGCAGAAAGACTGTTTCGAGATTTATGCCCTTGTACCAGGTCTATTACGTGAGGAGGTTTGTGCGCATTGTGATTTATAATATTATTGCTGCCAATCGTACCATAATCCGTGCTGATAGAACTTATAGTAATAATAAAAAAAATAAGGAAATGAGCATGTGGTGATATTTATATGCTGCAACCTGTAACTCTCTGTAACTCTGTGACTTCTTATCTTCTCAATTGAGGATTGTTACCTTGTTAGTAATTCAATCATTAATTGGCAGCGCAGGTTCGAGTTCAAACAGATCCTGCCGGACGTGTGGTCATTACAGGCCAGCCCGAGAAAACTGATAATCCCTGGGGGGTTACACCGTTCAAAAAGGTACTTTTACCCTTCCTTTTCCGAAAAATGCTTTGAATATGAAGGGCAGAATTATTTGGTATTATTTTTGTATGAAAAAATATGCATGCTTACTGGGATTCATAAGTAAAATGGGATTCAATTTTTCGTCAAAATAAATGGAAAATGGAGAATGCGTATTTGTTTGAGACTTTGGCTTTTGGTTTTGGGTTTTGAATAATAATGTTTTGAATATAAAATAAATTTTTAGTACTCCTTTCATCTCTCAAATTTGTGTTTGAAACTTTTCGGCACGGGTTCTAATGTATGGGGTTTTTATTGATACTTTTTTGTTACTTTTTGCCTTTTATAAGTAACAAAAATATATAAAGTTGTATAGTTTTTTACTAAATAAGAAAATGAGAATATTTTTAAGAGAAATAAAAAATGAAAGTGAAACACAACAGGAGACAAAGAAATTATAATTATAATTATAAAAATAAAAAGTATAGGGGTTTACTTTGATGTATTTTTGCTTAGGCTCCAACTCCAAGGCGTTCTTTCTAAGCAAATAAAAACATATTATCAACTATTCTTTAGGCACACTTGTTTTATAATCTAATGACAAGACCAGATGCTGCAATGTTATTATTACTGTAATTGATCGCTTTTGGTTTTGGGACAGACCATGTTAATTGTCGACAGAGAGACAGACCATGTTAATTGTCGACAGAGAAATGTCGATCTATCTTTAAATTTGGTGGCGATTGATTTTCAGGTGGTGAGCCTTCCATCAAGAATCGACCCACTTCAGACTTCGGCTGTGGTAAGCCTGCATGGTCGTCTCTTCATCCGCGTCCCTTTTGAGGATCCAAATGTCTAAAGCTTAAAAAGTGCTATAATCCATACACAAGGAATCCAAGTCAGAGGTGAATCGCCTGCCCTAATTAATTTCATGTAAGCTTCGACTAATATAATTTGCTTTTGTGTTTCGAAGGATTACTTAGGTTGTTGTTGCTTTAGGTTTAATTGTTGGTTTAGATCACATTACTACTGTCATATTGGAGAGGAAATCGAGTATTTGGAGGCATTTTCGGCTTTAGTCGCCCGCCCTTAGCTTAGCTCTCCTCTCCTCTGTAAGATTAAAATGGAACTTTATCACTAATTGACAAATTTGGGACTTTTTGTTTCTACCATGACTTATGAACTTGATTAGGAAAATTACATTTTGCATCTTCATGCTCGTGCATAATCAATCCTAGACTTGATTTCGACTATTCCTAAGTTAATACAAATATATTGTCGAATAAGATCTGCTTGATTAAGTTTGTTGAACTTTCGAAAAGATATTTGTGCGGTCGAATGATTCTTGCGTAGACTGAATTGTTTGTCTGATTTACGGATCCGGCATGCGCTACATAGAAGAAATTAGAATTTGATGTATGTTGATGTATCGTTAAAAGGTTGTAATCTGATTGTTGAGCTTTTCTTTGTTTTTTTTTTTTTTTTTTTTTTTTTCTTCTCTATGTATCTGCTTATGGAATGATGCTAATTACGACTAATCAACACAAAAAAAAAAAAAAAAAAAACGACATGCTTATAGTTCATATTGATATGATCGTTTATACGGGCGTATATTTTGTGCTGAAATTAATTGTAATATGTGATGTGTGTATGTCATATATTGGTAGTTCATATATATGTATTGTTTGCACCATTTGGGTATTCATGGTAAATTTTCGATTGCAAAATTTGATCTGATTGGATTACTACTAGAGTTATTTGTGTTTAATTATTTGGAGACATTATAGTGTTTGTTTTGAAAAGTCTTCATGCCAGATTTCTGTGTAATTTGTTTCACATTGGTGCAATATACCAATGTAATCATTACATTCTATTTATTTATTTTTCTTATAATAAATATCATAATTTTTATTGTATAGTATGTTTTATAAAATTTTAACTAAATTTTAAAATAACTTTTAATTATTATTATTTATTATTTTCAATAAAATACTCCCTCGTCCCGCGACGGATATAACTTTTTTATTAGGGGCACGGTGTTTTAAGTAGTATAAATTAGTAAGTTATTAATAATAAGTTATGATATTAGTTTATTATTTTTTATATGAATAATATTATTGTTATTTTAAAAAAATAAGATTATATCTCAAAAAAAATAAAATATATGCAATATAGATATTATTTTGTAAATAATAAAATTTTATATAATACAAATAAAAAAAATTATTTATTATTACCCTAAATTAGTTTTATAAAAATGAGGAATTTGATTTATATTTGTTAAGTATATTTAAGATTGATAAAATTGTCAAAAATAAAAATAGTCATCTTTTGTGGGATATATTAAAAAGGAAAGTGAGTCATGTGTGGATTAATTTTACAAAATAGTATAGAATGTATTTGCTTTATAAAGTTGTGTTTATTGTAATTAATATTAAAAATATTTTTATATTTGTGTAATTTTTTTACAAATATTTTTATATTAATATTATAAGACACTATTTAAATTATTTTTGTATTTTTTAAAATTTGTACTGTGTTTATATAATAACTAATATTAAATATAAACAAGTAAAAAATAAAGAGGATGGAGGTAATTTATATTTTTAGTTTTGTTTATAAAATATATAGTATTTTTTCATTTTTATTAAAAACTTCTTATACATTTCTATTTAAAATTTTATTTTATCTTGTTAACTTATTCATATATTTGTCAATATTTTTATTTTATATTATCTTCTTTTTCCCCGTATAAATTGTCGTATTCTTTATTTTAGTCTATTAACATAATTTGTCTTTTTTATCTTCTAAAATAATTATATACTTGAAATCGTATTTTATGATTTTTAAAATTTTAGTTAAATTGATTAGTTATTTTAATTTAAATTTATTTGTATAATAGATAATTATTTTTTATCATACACTTTTTAATTAATTAATAATTATAATCTTCTAATATAATAGGGAGATAAATATATTATTTAAAATTCATGTGAGTTAAAATAAACATAAAATTGGTAGATGGGAAAAAATTACTATCATAATAAAAAAATTAAAATCAAACACACCAAACTGAATACAGAATGTTGAGTGATCATTTAGGTGTTTTCATTGTAGATACAGAAATTTGAAAAAGTTTTACAAAAAAATACTCACTTGTCTATTTTTATTAAATTTTATTGTTATGCATAAAACCAAACAAACACACCCATCACTAAAGGCTTGTTTGTTTGAATATTTGAATTTTTTTAATTCTGTCCCATAAAAATAATAGTAATAGTAGTAAATAAACGCTGAATTAGATATAATAGTTATATGTTGAAAATCTAATTTTATCAAACTAAAAAATAAAATGGAAAATGAAAAAAGTTAAAAGTTAAAAGTTAAAACCCAAATCCATGCAGGAAACAGTAACGTCAATTCATCATTCAGTAAGAGAGGCTGAGGGCAAAGAAGGACAAAAACAAATTGAAAAAAGATGTTTGGTAATAATGAGCATCATGTCAAAACCATATCTCAGGACCACTGTCTTCTACTCTCTCTCTCTCTCTCGACATGATGAAAATTGTCCCACAGACCATGGATTCAAGAAAATGGATAGATAGATAGATAGATAGATAGAGGATTGGGCAATGAATGGGCATCGTCATCACTACATAGCTGATAAGTCAGCCACCAATCCATTAGAGTGAGAAAGATAGGATAGACTGACTAAGAGAGAGAGAGAGAGAGAGAGAAAGAAAGAAAATGAGGACAAAACCATACATTGAAATGTGTGCCAACCCATATTTAGACATGTATCTATTAGGACACAATCCGAACTCATTGCCAAGTCAAATGTTTCACATGATCAAGAATCCCCAACAAGAGATCCAACTTGGTTAAAGACTACTTTTAAACAAACATATTTGAATTATCTATATATAAAATACTTTATATATATATATATATATAATTTCACAACCAACCTTAGAAATTTAAAGCACACCAAATTGCCAAACAAAACTAATGTATTTAAAGATACATTTACTATACGTGTATTGATATTTAAATATTAATTATTATATCAAAATGTAGTACAAATTAACAAAAAAAATTACAAAAATACTTCTATTAGTGTCTTTTAATACTAATAGAGGAAAACATTTGTCCAAATAATTATACAAATATAAAGATATATTTATTGTTAAGTACAATGACATTATGATCCTTAAAGACAGACGGAGGAAATATTTGGTACTCAAATTCACCAAACCAAAACCAAAGGTTAGAAAATTAAGAATTCAAACTCAAAAATATCCAACTCCAAAAATACAAATATCATCACATCATATTTCTAACTGATATTTTTCACATTGCTTTCAAAACAAGTGGCACATATGGAACCATTTTTTGTTTTCTTCTCCTAGCAGTAGTCGAGCACGCTCGCAGCATGCGCAAGTTACACCATGCGACAAAGCAATACTCGACACAAACAAAAGCCCATCGAGACAACAAATAAGGTTATCCGATTGAAGGGTCGAGGATGGAGCCCATCCCGACCGTTCATCCCAGAATAAGCCCCCCACCCCCACAGAATATCAGCTTACCCGTACACCGAGAGCTAAAAATAGTATTTACCATATGGTAATTTATGAGATTAAAGATTATTTAATCATCTATAGTAAAAACATTACACAAAAGCAATTGCGAGGGAGATTGAAAGACAAGTGGATAAAAAGAAAAGCAAGAAAACATTCCAAGAAGCAGTTTTTGCAACTTTTCCTTTAGGCCCTTTTTTTCTAGTTTTGAAGTATTCAAAGTTGCACTAGTTTTTTTATCGTTAACTTCTACCCAACTTTTGTTCATTCTATTATATGGTGTGAAGAGGTTTCGGGTCTTTTTTTTCCATAATTAGGTAAAACGTCGTTGGGATGCTTACCATCAATATTCCTAAAGTGAATGTTAAGGTGTATGTGGTGTACTAATTCATCACAATTGGTAGTTACTACGATGAATCCTAAGCCTACCCGAATCGCACTTATTTAATATTCAATCTAACAATATCCCATAGAAAATCATCACATTCTTACACCAATTTTTCATAGCAACTATTTCACCTAAAAAATATCAAAACAAGAAAGTCACAAAGAAACGATTTACCCTTCAATTATTGAACATATCTAAGGAACACTCGAAACAAATAAGAAAAAGTAAAGCAAGTAGCAGAGCATGGAAACTCCCACATCATGATCTAGCAAATTCAACAAATACAAAGACAAATGCAATTCTTTTTTAATCGATTTTTCGGATACATGCATTGAATATGAAAATTCTGAGTCCCTACCAAATATGCTCACATCATCCATCACTAGGCAAATTGCTAAACATCTCATTCATAACATGTAAAGAACAAAATTTTGAATTTAACCACTCACCTTGCTATTTGCTCCACATTTCTTGATTTTCTTATCTTGTTAGCTGATGTCGATACCCCGTCGTCCTCGATTACTAAACCTGTAATTAATCATCACAGAAATGGCAAGACTTGAATGATATTTATATATATATATATGTAAAATAGGCTGATTATGATGGGAAAATTCTTACAAAACCTGTTGCCTTTTTTCAATGGTTCATGTTTCCATAATTCACATTATGTAGAAAAGTGCATAAAATTAAACCCTAACAGCAATTGACGGATCAAAATGGTGGCCTTGCTGAATTTCCACTCCCCCAACCGAATAAATCGGCGGGGAACGGGTAATTTCCGGCAGCCATGGGTGCACCATTGCCGCCAGCACTTGCTCCTCCTCCACCAGTGTCATTTCCATTGCCGCCAGGCTCACCAGGATGAGCAGCAGCAGGAGTAGCAGTAGCGCCTCCGCCTCCGCCGCCGCCGGCAGTCACACCGGAAGACTGGGAGGCGGCGGACTGCGGCTGAGCAGCTGGAGTTCCTTCTTCTTGAGTATCCTCCAATGGCAGGCGTTCAAACACGGCGTTTGCAAACGACGCGGCCATCAGAACGACGGGGCCGGACGCCAGCAGCGGCCCGACTATGATGCCTCCGACGACCTGCCCCTGGCCGCCGGAGAGGAATATCGACAGGCCGCCGGAGCCAGGGGGCGCCGGCGGGGGGAGCACCGTCCCGGAGAGGGATAGAATCTCGAACCTGCCTTGCAGCGTCACTCCGCCGCCGGACGGCCCCGCCGGCTGCCGGATAGTCACGTTCGACACGGTGCCGCTGCCGCTGAGGACGCAGACGCCTCTCCCCCTCCGGCGAGCGTACACGGAGACGCTCTCGACGACGTCGTTTCCGGAGGAAACTTCCAGAACATGTGACCGGAGAGCGTTGGGGCTGTCCCGCGTGACCACTATCGGAGGCTTCGGTTTGTTCTTCGAACCCGGCGGCCGCCCGCGGGGGCGGCGGCTGGTGGTCGGAGTCCCCCCGGAGCTCGTCGTCGCCGCCGCGTCTGCGTCCTTTTCCGGCGGAGAGTCCTTGGAGTCTGCCGAAGCGTCCGGGAGCGGGTTGTGCAGCGAAATGGCCGACGGCCGCGGCTGCAGGTGGAGGTCCGGCGGCAGAAGCTGATGCACGTACCGCGACCCCGCCGCCGCCGCCGCCTGCGGCGGCGGCGGCGGCGGCTGGTTGTAACCGGCCATTCCGGCATCCAGATTCCGTTCCCACCACTTGTTAGCCAGTTTTGTTTCTTCTGATCTGTACAACACAGCAAAAAATTGAAAGCGTAGCCACACACAGCTGCCTGTATTTCTCTGAAGCTTTTCTTCGAACAGGTTGCAGGAAGAAGAAGATTTGTACGGAGAATAAATAAGGCAGAAAAAAAATTCAAAGAGGATGAAGACAGAATACTGAATGCAGTAATTAAGAACAGGTTTGCATCAAAAGGAGGGATAAAAAGTATCTTGAGATCCACAGTGGGGAAGAGAGAGCAGCAAAGGTACTATTGACTAGAAAGAATCCATGGATTGATTGGATTGGGACACCTATCGGCTATCGCTCATGGCTTCTAGGTTTGCACGCATTTTGAATTTCCAATCGCACACCAAAACAGGAATTAAAATATTCTTCCTCCACCTACTCGTCAAAATGCAATTCCATAATCACTGCGCATCACTGTTCATCCATCTATATTCAAATCAACAGGAAAGGAGAGGCGAAATTGTGGAATCCATGGAAGAACCCTAACTCCGACTACTTTTCATCGTCGAGACGATCCAAACTCAGCTTCACATCGACTACTTGAACATCCTTGCTTGCTGAATAGAGGAATATGATTGATTAAACAAACTGTTTTCCTTCAATTTTTATCTCCAATCCTTTCTGTACGTATGAACGCGAACAAAACACTTCAGAATTAGTCCAACTGATAACAAAACAAAATAATCTGAACACCAGAAATCAAATCAAATCACAGCAAAATAGAATACACAGTTACGGAATGGAACGACGAGCAACTACCGATTTTCGAGGTGCGGGAACCAAATGAATGGAGACAGAAATAAGCAAAATTGGAGGTAGCAGGGTGGGGGTGATGGAGCGTGGAGTATTGAGGAAGGAATGGAAGGAGATTGGCAGTGAATGGCGGTGGAAACTGAAAAGTAGTGTGGAGTATAAACAACAAGTGGGCGAACTACCGAGTGAGTGAATACTGAATCGTCGTCAGGCAACTGTTGCTGCTGATGATGGTGCTGAGGCTAAGGCAATTCCAAATTCACCCACCTTCCTCCAATCTCCATTAAAGCACCTTCCATATCTCTTTCTCTGTCTGTTTGTTATTACTGTAAGTAAGTAATGTACATGAAAATAATTCATATTTATATATATCCATCAGTATCTTCAACAATGATGGTTGCCTAGATTTCTTTGTCTGTCTTGTGTATTTTGATGTTTAATTTCCAATAATTTTTTGAAAAATTTCAAGTTAATACTGATTTATTTGAAGGGTGTGTTAATTGACAGAATGGAGGTTTAAATTTTAAGTTAAATAATAGTATTTTGGGTGTGTTTATTTTGATGAGTTTGGCAAAAAATTAGGTTTGAATTTCATATAAAAATAATGTTTGATGGGATGTTTCGAAAAAAAAAAATATAATTTTTTTTAAAAAAAATACAATAGTCAAAATAATAAAATTTGAAAAAATTGCAGTAAAAAAACAGATCCTTCATTTTTACTTAACTAATAGTACCATTTTTCGTTTTTTTTTTTTTAAATAATAGTATCATTTGTATAAATTGATGCATTGTTCATATAAATTGATAAAGTAATATTAAACAAATAATTAATTATATTGACAAATATTTTATAAAATGATACAAATATTTTTAAGCCTTCAACAATTCATACTAAATTTACCATGTGACAGAATTCTTTCTTATCGTATTAATGAAGATATAATTAGTAGTATACATATATAAACACAATCTATAAATATGTTAATAAACTCTCGTACTAATTATATATCATTTCCTGTTATATATTTAAAAAATATATTAGTATGCTAAAATAATTAACAATGAAATAATATACATGTATATTTACACGTGTAAAATATGTCTTATTTTGTAAATTTTTTAATAGAATAGTTGACATCGAAAGATAAATTAAAATTATTTGTGTGACAATTTTAAATTCATAATTACGGTATCGTCTTTTATTGTCTAATTAGTCTTATATCTACACTAAAGATTATATATAAAATAACTAAAAAATTGCGGCCTATTTATAGTTATATAAACATACAATCTTTGTCAAATTAGTTTCACTTCAGATATTTTGAACATCAATATGGCCAATTCATCCAATAATACGAAAAATTTAACATTCATATAAAAAATTAAAATAAATTTAAAATTATAAATTGAAAAAAATAATTATAAAATTAGTATATATTGTACAATAATTATGTAACAATTTTTAGTATAATTATTACATAAAAAATATATGACATAATTAAATTATTTATACAAATTGGAACAACTACTAAAGTAAAATAGATAATTTGTTTTAAAAACTAATTTTTAATTTTTTTATAAAAAAATAATATAGAATAATTTATCTTAATTTCTTATTATCAATTTAATAAATAAGCAAAAAATAATGTAATTTAATCATTAGTATTTATAGTCACTGAAATATCAACTATAATTATTCAAACTTATTTTTTAAAATTAAATTAGACATTAACTTATAAATAAAAATATTATATTAAAAAAATAAATCAAACCATTTAGAATTTTGAAAATTAATTAAATTTTTTTAAAATTTATTCAAATATATATTAATTGAATATGATATACTTGATAAATAAAAATTAACAATAAATTTACATATTAAATACAAATCAATCATTCGTCCCCCATATATGATTCATTGTCCTTTTTTGTGACATTTTTTTATTTTTAGTAAATTTATCATTCTTAAATACATTTGATAAATATAAATTAATTTAATTAAATTTCTAATATTTTACACCCCCTCAAAACATTTAAGTAAAAGTTATTTTATATTGTAGATGGAATCTAATATAATATAAATCATAACATTTAAGTAAAAGTTATTTTATAAATTACGGAAAAAAATTTATAATTCCAAAAAAAATAGAAAAAAATAGTTAAAATTGTGAAGGTCTTTCAAAATATGTGAATATTTTTCACACCAATCTACGGTCATAACTTGAAACATCGGAGATAGAACATCTGATCTTGCAACAATGAATGTGAACGCTCGGTCAATAAATGCAGTTAAATAATTTTTTGGCATTATTTTTTCATTTATATAAATATAAATATATAAGAAATATATATTTACTTATTAGAAAAAAATAAGTAATTCAAAATTTTTAATTAATACATATGCATTATCTTCCTAAAAAATTACTAAAACTATCTAAAAATATATATAAATATATCTAAATTTTCTCCATAACAACCTTGATACTTCATGTCAGTATATATATAGACACAATGATGTGCAAGATAAATTATTAAAGAAAAATTATAATTATTTATTTATAAAAAAAATACTCACCTTATTTGATGATTGACACTAAAATCAACACAGATAAATGAAATAATTATAAAAAAATACACTTTATCTGTCAACGAAGATATAATTAGTATTATCATGATAAAAAAACTGTAAACCAAAAAAATTAAAAAATCAGAAAAATCCAAAAAATGTCAGAATGGAGTAACGATGATTGATCTCAAATACATAATATATAAATTATATCACCGTAAAAATATTTTTTCTTTTATTATTATTAACTAATTATCACTATTTTTTATACTAATACATTTATAAAAATAAAATGAATTGTTTACCTATATATACCCAACACAACTAAAGCCTAGTAGAACTAAGGGAGTATACTATTGCTGTCACAGTCCACAAATTTTATACATTTTTTTATTCATAAAAAATATTATTTATTTATTTATGAAATAAGATTTTACATATTTTTAATTTATATTATAATTAGTATTATTCAATACTCTCTTTGTTTTACATATCATGTCACAATTCTTTATATTTTCGTTTATTCTATATATTAGGTAACTTTTTATTTTTGAAAAAGTATTTTAAATTTTAGAATTTTTTATTTTTTATTTTTATTAAATTAATTAGTTATTTTAATTTTAATCTATATTTTTTTTATTATAATATAATTAATTTTACTAATATATTTTTAATTACTTACTAATTATATTCCTCTTCAACTTTAAACTTTCGTATATACAACAAATATGACACAATGAGACGGAGGAATATTATACTTATTTATAAATAGGGCATGAATATTTGCATACTTATTTTATTAAAAAATTTCTTTTACATTGTTAACTAAAGTATTTCTTAAAATTATTTTTATTTTATATCATAATCGTTTAATATAAGTATTATATTTATTAAAATTTGCATTAAGTTCATGCTATCATGCTCCTTCAATTCCACATAAAATGTTTATTTTTTTTTTTTATTTTTCTAAATAATTTGTATTTTTTCAATTTTAAAAATAATTATACATTTTAACCACAATTTAAATTTTATAATTTATAACTTTTTAATATTAATTAAAATATTTATTTATCTTAATATATAATTATTTATATTATATAATACTTATTTTTATTAATATTTTTATTAATTATTTATTTTATTTAACTAATTTCTCGTATGTTGACAATTTATCCGGAACAATGAGAGTATATAATATGTATTATCTATTTTATTTCTATATATTTTTTATGTTCGTTAAATTTATTTTTATTATTTTTAGTATGTCCGTCATTTTTATTTTATTCTCTTCGTCTTATAACTATGTATTTATTTTTTTTTTACACGTAATTTTAGAAATATTAGTATTATATTGGGATGTAGTAGGAATAAAGTATAATGACTAAAATAACTTTATTAGTATTGTGTGATATAAAGATAATGACATTTGTGCAATATATTATAAGTTGTAAGGATATTTGTAATGGTAAGTAAACAGTACAATTACTAAAAAAAATGAAATAAATAATTTATTATGAGACAAACTAAAATGAAAAAATGAATAATTTGTTATGAAACGAAAAAAGTATTATTAATTTTGATAACGTTAAAATGTCAATATTTAACTATTAATTTGTATTCAATATTTATTTATAATAAACATTATTATTATTATATATTTACATCACATTTCCTTATTTTTTTCTAATTTTCACAAATATTCTCATTTATTTTATAGTTTTTTAAAAAATATTTAAATTATTTAATTTTCGTATTGATCCAAAAATGGACTAAAATTGAAGTATTGTCATACTCCTTCCAAAATATACATCATTCAATTTTTTGATAAAATTTATTAAATTAGAATATATATTTAACATATATAAATCAATATAATTAACTAAATAATATTTAATATAATAAATAAATAAGATATGATTAACTCAAAATTATTTTATTTTTATATATCTCTTCAAAATAAATATTTTTATTTATATTTAAAATTCTACATCTTTTATTATAAAAAAAAATAAAAATTATTCTCTATAAAAAATTGATATTCATACTATATATATATTTTTTGCCATATAAATTTTCTAATATTTAAATACATATTCTAATTTTTTTAATCATATATATTAAATTTATTTTAAAACTATTAATATTATTAATTAAATAAAAATAATAGTCTCCCCGTCCAGTAAAAAAATATACATATTTTTATTTCTAGACGTTCAATTACAAAGTAACAATTTTATTACATACTCCATTTTTTTTCACAAATATTTTTACTTTACATTATATTATTACTTATATACCAAAAAGTAAGGACAAAAATATCATTACACTACTTTTGTTTATCCACTATAATTAAAATACTACTCCTTCTACCCCTTAACAATCTATTAATTTTTTCATTTTGGTCTGTCCCATAACAAAGTATCAATTTTCTTTTTTAGGAATTGTACTATCTACCTAATATTACATATACGCTTTCAATTTACCATATATTACACAAATGTCATTACTTTTATAAAATACAATACTAATAAGGTTAGTCTTTTTACTTTTATTTATACTTTATTTCAATATAATATTAATAATTCTAAAACTCCGTGTAAAAAATAAATAGATATATAAATATGGGATGGATGGAGTATTATTTATTAAACTCCGCTCCAAAAGTAAACGGGGTGGATGTACGTGAGGGCAAGGGGCTCCCCCTTCTCCACCCCACCCACTTTTAATTTGTAATATTTTATTTTTATTTTATAATATATAATATAAAAAACAATAAACAAATTAAAAAATTGTTAAAATTGATAAAGTATTTATGTGAAAATTTAAATTTTTAATTTAAAATTTGAATAATGAAAAAAATTATAGCATAATAATTGTTTGATGCTATAAAAATAGTTATGAATAAAAAATAATAAATAATAATTTTTTTTAAAAAAGAAAATTTTAGAAAAAAATTTCAACCAAATGATAGTTTTAAGAGCTATTTTTTTAATAAATGTTTTTACTATTTATCAATCTCATATAATACAAAATTCATCCGGTAATGTGCAATTGTCACTGTAGGTTGATATTTTACAAAATTTTCGAAATATGATAAATGTATTGATAAAATTATTTGATAACAAATAGATGATGATTGTTTCGAAATTTGAAAAATTAGCCCCCCTCTCATTCCGGTCTGGTTCTGCCTTTGAAAGTAAATTTATACTTCTTACTTGATGGAAAGAGTGTTATAATTCATTATTAGTAATTAATTAAAAATTATTTTATTAAATATCTTATCACTGATAAAAAAAAATCAATAATTTTGATAAGGATAAAATATATTCTCTCCGTCCCACTTTATGTCCACTATTTTTTTCTTTTTTTTTTTTGAAAATACAATAATATATTTTAATAATATTTCTAAATTTATAATTTATAATTTATAATTTCAATTAAATTATTTAATTATCTGAATTTTAATCTAAATTATTTTTATTAATATATTATTTAATTATTTACTAATTATATAATATCTAAAATTTTGTGCCTAATTTAAATGAGATAAATTAGTCGGAACGGATAGACAAATTAGTTAGAACGGAAGAAGATATTTGTACGATGATTAACACCCTAACCATTGTATTAGAATGTAAAACCAAAATGATTTGAAGGAAGAGGGAAATGTGTGGGGCGGAGAAGGGAGGCACGTGGAGGGTGTCGGTACATTGGAACTTGCTCTCCCTCCCTCCCTCCCTCTCTATTTCTTTAATCCTTATCTCATCACATCCCCCTCCACAATCTTGAAAAATTTATTTATTTACTTATTTAAATCGATCAACGTTATTTAATATTCTCTCTCTCACTTAAATACTGTGTAAAATTTGGCACAAAAATTTAGATGATAAATATTAAATAAAATAATTTAAAATAATTTAGAAATTAAATGATATAATTAAAGAAATAAATATATATTTATTTATATATAAACAAAAAAAGAAATATTGAACTAGACGCGACAAGATAAGACACAGTAGTAGGAGAACCATGTGTGACAAGTGAACCTGGAAGTGTCGAAATTTGAACTCATGACCTCATGGTCACAAATTCACCCCACACCACCCGATCATCCCTTGTTGGACTAATGATCCATTTAGTTAGGGATATGGTATTTTAGAAAATGTAAATTAATAAATTATAATATTCTTTTATTGTTTTTATATGAATAATATTGTTCGTATTTTAAATATTTTTAGCATTATATCTCAATAAAATATATACAATATAAATATTATTTTATAAATTATATTTTTTTATAATAAAAATAAATAAAAAATTTATAATTAACTTAAAATTAATTATATAAAAAAATTTAAATATCACTAAAAATTTTGTTTATGAAGATAGATACAGATAAATTAAAAATTAATTAAAATTTTTTCATGAATTCATATATAAAAAATTAAAAATTAAATTAAATTGATTTATATTAATATTTAAATATATTTATGAGATTGTTTAATATATATATTTATAATTTAATTAATATTTAAATTATTAAAAAAATCATAAATTTTTTTTATATTTAAATTTGATTGCAAAATAACAATAGTATATATATATAATTAATAATTATTGATATTTTATTTTTACTATTTAAATTCTGTATTTTCAAAAAAAAATATATTTTTTTCTTTCGTAAACATTATATCGTATATTATTTTAATATTATCATGTAACTAAAATTTTCCAAAACTCATCTAAAAGTACACTACATTAAATAATTACTTACATTGCGTATTATTCTTTTCCTCCCGTATGACGTGACTTCATTAATATTTTAATATCCTGTGTTTATTTATTTTTTTTTTTCTGTTAATTTATTCTCTATTTTTTTTTAAAAAAATAAAATTATACATTTTAATTTTATTTTAAAAATTTTAATATTTATAATTAATTTAATTTTCGTTAAATTAATTAATTATCTTAATTTAAAATAATTTTTTTATTATACGATAATTAATTTTATTAATATATTTTTAATTATTTACTTATTATATTTTTTTTAAATTTTCGTATCTATGGTAAAAAAAAACATGATAGTCAGGACCGAGGAAATACTAAGTAATACAATTAATAATAATTAAAAATATATTAATAAAAATAATTATAATATAATATAAATAATTATAAATTAATACTAAAATAATTAAACCATCTAATTAGAATTTTATAAATTTAAATTTTTATAATATAATTAAAATATGTAATTTTCTTTTAAAAAAATAATAATATGAAATGCGAGACTAAAAAATAACAATATAAACACAATATAGAATGGAAGTAGTAATATTTTATACACTTATTATTATTACTCCATCCGTCTCAAAATTATAGTTTGAGTTGTGTATAGCTTGAGATGTAAGGAATATTAATATTATATTGATATGAGATAAAAAGTACGGGTAAAAGACTTTTTTGCACTTATGAATGTATTAGTGTAAAAAGTAGTGGCAATTGTGTAATAATAATGAAAAAATATGGATAATTTTATATTGATATGATTATTTATAGAAATGAGACTATTGTTTTGGAACGAACAAAAATAATAAACATGACTATTGTATTGGGACAGAGGAAATATTATCATTCATTATATCGTGTGTGTATGTATATATATGACATGCATGTTGATTATATGATCAAGATATATTTCATTTATACTATTCAATCCGTTCCATAACAAAGTATTCATTTTTCCATTTTTTCATTTTTTAGTAACTGTACTTTCTACCTAACATTACAAATACCCTTACAACTTACAATATATTACACAAATGTCATTACCTTTATATCACACATACTAATAAGGTTATTTTAATCATTTCTACTTTATTCCTACTATATCATAATATAATACTAATATTTTTAAAACTACGTGCAAAAAACAAATAGATACTTAATTTCGAGACGGAATGAGTATTACAATATATATATTTAATATGATTTATATTTTTAATATATTTAATATAATTTCAATCTCAAATATCTCCAAAATATAAATTCATTTATAAAACAAAAAGACAATTCGCAACAAACATTTTCATGATATTTTACAACTTTCAAAACATAGGTTCTAGCCACTCAACATTTTTAAATGGATTGATTTTTAATATATGATATAAAAAATCGTGTCAAAAATATAAAATATATTATTTTAAATTTAATATTTTACTTTTAACTTTATTACTGATAAGTATTTAATTTATTTTTTATTTTTTGACTTTTTAACTTTATAAAAGATACTTTATGTTATTTTTATTTTTGGAGAAACATAATTAAAAAATAAACTTAGGTGAATAGAACCTGAGTTGGTTTACCCAACAAAAAAAAAATAAAAAAAAAAAAATTGATATGACTTTTAATATATACAATACAATATATTATTTTATTTTATTTTATCACATAAAGTCAACATTCTATATAAAATATAAATATTTTTTTATGTTATTCATATAAGTTTTCATATATCAGAAAAAAAATAAATAAAATTGTCAAAGTAAAACACCTATAAAATAAATTCTAAAAATATATTTAAACAAAAAAAAAAATTGATTGAATTGAATTTTTATTAAATTTAATTTTTAAAATGGGATTATCGGATGGGGGCCCACAGTAGTCTCTGAACAGCCCTACCCACATATTTTTACAAACCATTGTCCCCCTCCAAACAGTATTTAGCTATCCTTCCTCTTTTTTTTTTTTTTTTTTTTTTTTTTTTTTTTTTTTCAAGTCAGTTATTAAGGGTTTGTTTGTTTGGAGGATTGGATTTGGATTTTGGGGAATTTTGTGCTTGTTTGGGAATTGGATTTTAAATATACTTTTTATTTTTTTATATTACATTCTCTCCGTCCTAAACAGCCTGCAACATTTATTTTTTGTTTGTCCTAAACTCGTTGCAACATTTTTAAATTTAGAAATAATTTAATAATATTTATATACATATATTAATATATATTTCACTTTATGTCATCGTATCACTCAAATAAAAAATAAATAATCATTTCTCTCTCCAATCACATCACTTAATATCCAAATTATCTCAAATTACCGTACTTAATACTCCTCACCTAAATTCTTGTGCCAAACACAAATGTTGCACGGTATTTGAGACGGAAGGAGTACTAAAAATCAATTTTACATTCAAAATATCATATCAACACATATTTATATCACATCATACAACTATTTAAATTCAAAATTTTTACTATTCAAATCTCAATTCAAAATTCAAACCCCAAAACAAATACACCCTAAATATTTTCTTAAAATTTAAAAATATATTGAATGATTTTATTTATATTATTAATAATAGACATGTGAAACTATTTCTTTCTTTTCCTTTAATCTTGTCAAAGTCCACTTAATTTTAATTCTTTTTCCACTTGATGCTTTTTTTTTTCTTTTTTTTTTTTGGTTCATTTTTCTATCATTTTTCTGTATTCTGTTTTTACATTTTGTGAATATTATCCAATCTGATTTTTGATGTTTTTTCTGGCATTTTAATAAATATTATATAAAATATAATATATTAATACAATATATATAATTTATATACTCTATTTATTGACAAAAAACTTAATAATTTAATATAAAATATATTTTTATTATCATCAATATAATTACTCATATCTAGAGTACAAAATAAACACGTCTAATTTTCAATAAAATTTGTAAAAATCATACACGGTCAGTATAGAGCACCCGGACCGCAACACCCAGAAAGGTCCACACGTCTGTAGTTGGGCCGCGCCTGGTGCTGTGGTCCCCGGAGGGGGGCAGGAGTAATCACTAATCAGTGATCCCCACCAACTTTCCATCCACGTAATAAATAAATAAATAAAAATAAATAAATAAAGATGACATGCGATGTCCAATTAATTATTAAAATTAAATTAATTATTTTTTTGTTACGAATCAAATAATCGAATAAACAAAGATGATAATGATAATTTCATGTTTTAAATAATGATAATGGTAATAATTGGCTAAGGGACAAAGGGAAGGACAAATATAGTTAGGTCCAAGGCTTCAAGTACAAGTGTATCTAAAATATTAATTATAATAATAAATAAATATATATATATATATATTTTTAAAGTACAAGTCTATCACTCTATATAAGAATGCACCAACAATTGGATTATATAAATATATATATATATATTTAAAAAGCCATAAATGGAGTGGTCCTATGTAAGGGTTTGTCTAATTAGAATGTGAGTAATTATTTATTTTAACTAATGATTTGAATTAAATCAATTTATATTATACTCCCTCCGTCCCAGATACAGTATGTGTTACATTGTAGACACAATATTTTAAGAAGAGTATAATTAGTAGATAATTAAAAATGTATTAGTGAAAATAATTATCCTATAATATAAATAATTATAAATTAAGATTAAGATAACTAATTAGTTTAATTAAAATTAAAAAAAAAAAGCTAAAATTAAAAAATTTAAAATAAAATTAAAATGTGTAATCATTTTCCAAAAAAGGAAAGTATCATGAAATTTAGGACGAACAGAAAAAACAACGTGACATGGTACGTGGAGAGAGGGAGTATCATTTCTTAGAAAAGGAATCTGTGATGTAATAATTTTTTTTAGCATAATTAGAGGACAGGAAGTGATGGAAAATGGGACCAATATCGTTGTAATATAATATTATAATAATTTTGAAATTTAAAAATGAATGATACTATATAATGTGGTTTTATTCAAGGTACCAGCACACTAACCCTACCCTACCCTACCCCCCCACCCCAACAAATAGGGTTTGCCACTCACACATCTTCATTCATTTCAATCAATTTTTAGGGTGTGTTTGTTTGCGACATTATATTACATTTTCACTATTTATCTATTTTTTTTTTCTCTAAAAATATCAAATCAAATACTTATTTTTTATTTTTTATATTATACTAAAAATCAATTTTACATTCAAAATATCATCAACACCTATTTATATCACATCATACAACTATTCAAATTCAAAATTTTTACTGTTCAAATCTCAACTCAAAATCCAAACCCCCAAACAAACGCACCCTACTGTCCCCGTTGGATTTTACATATGCTATTTTGTTCATTATATATATACAAAATAATTAATATTAATACTTATATTAAAAAATAATATTTGAGAATATATTATTTAAAATATTTTTAAAAGTAAATGTATATGGTATAATAAGATACTATTGTATTGACAATTTTATAAGAAATACTAATATTTTATTATTGTGTAACAACATATTTCGTAAATTAAAAAATGAATATAGTATATTATTATATGCTACCAAAAATATCGAAATAAATTTTATTTTAAAGTATTACATCCAATTATATTAAAGTAAGTGAAATTGTTATTGCACATAATACTTTATATATGAAAAATGTGTTGAGTATAATCACAATAATTTCAACTATAATACTTTTTTCTGTTCTGTCAAAGTTATGATTATTATTTTTTATTTCTTCTATTAAATTTATTTTATTATTAATTTTGAAAAAAAATTAAAATTTCAATATTTAACTATTATTTTTATTTAACATTTATTTACAACTATTATCACTATTATTATTACACACTGTTTACATTCTTTCTTCATTTTCTTTAAATTTTAAAAAATGCCTCAAATTATTTTTATATTTTTAATAAAATATTTTTTTTCAAGAAAATAAAATAAATGGTGAAATAAAACTTAATGTAAAAATATTGTATATCACACATGATTGAGGGCCTTATTTAAACTCCAATATTTGTCCCATTGTAAAGTTCAAAAATCAAATCAACATATAATTTGCAAGTTGGTAATCACTTTCCAAACAACAGTTACAGTGACCACTAATCACTTACAAAAAAGACTATATAAAAAAAAAACATATATTTAGTAATTAAATATTAGCATAATTATATAAAATATACTCTCTCCGTCCACAAGCTATTGTCCTACTTTTTTATTTGGGACGTCCAACAACTATTGTCCTTTTTTTTTTTTTAAACACAAATTTTATATTTTTACTCTCTACTTATTTATTACTTTTAATATCTACCATACAATTAAGGGCAAATTTGTCGATTCATGACAAAAAGGACAATAACCTAAAAAACTGTGCAAATATACTTTAGAACAATAGAAATTGGACGGAGAAAGTATTATATATATTCCAAACAAAATTTCAGTCATTAATTCATTTTTTATAATTATATTTAATATGAAGCAACATGAAACATGTGTTAATTAAAAGTGCTGATTAAGACTAGTTTCAACTACATGTGAGCATATGACTTATATTACTGTATGTGTTTGTCTGAGAATTGGATTTTAAATCTAATATTTATTCCATTTTTTTTTCCTAAAAAATATCAAATTAAACACTTATTTTTTATTTTTTATATTATACTAAAAATCAATATTACATTCAAAACATCACATCAACACCTATTTATATCGCATCATACAACTATTTAAATTCAAAATTTTTACTATTCAAATCCCAACTCAAAATCCAAACCCTCAAACAAACACACCATACTGTGTGGATTGTTATTATTTATTATTAATTCATACTATAGTACATGTTTTAAATTAATGGCTAAATAGCATAAAATCTATCAGTGGTTTATAAAAATTGCATCAAAATTTTCGTTATTTAAAAATTGCGTCGGATCTCCTTATAATTTAAAAATTCAGTATTTAAACCCCTTTTTATCATTGGTTAGCGATGACTTTGTAGCTATGAAAAATCTACATTTACCTTCGTAGTTATGATGAGTATACATGCAAAATTTTTTAAATTATAAGAAAATCTGACGCAATTTTTAAATAATGAGAGACTTCATGCTATTTTCATAAAGTATATTTTATACTATTTTACCTAAATTAAATTAGATTTATATTGACATATGATGTGTGACATTTGTAATGTGTTGTCACTTCGCGTCATATTAATTTGTGTTATACTAGTTGAAATTTAATATTATATATGTATATATAGTGTAAATTATTATCATATGTTGTTAATTTATATATTCCCCCCATCTCATAACAAAATATCCATTTTTCCATTATAGTCTGTCTCATAACAAAATATTTATTTCCTTTTTTTAGTAACTGTACTATCTACTTCACATTACAAATACCCTTACAACTTCCAATATATTACATAAATGTCATTACTTTTATATTACACATACTAATAAGATTATTTTAGTCATTTCTACTTTATTCTTACTATATTCAAATATAATACTAATATTTCTAAAACTATATGAAAAAACAAATGAATACTTCTTTATGTGTTAAATATGCATAGTTCATTAAATTACCTTAATTGATATATTTGATACTCTCTTTGATTCATTTCAAATGGGTCATTTGGAATTTTTTTTTGGATTAAAAAAATAATAGTAATATTTTATTGGTTAGTTGAAGTGTGTAAGATGTTTTGATATTTTTGTCTTTTGACTTTATGTATAAAGTAATTATACATGTAATGATATATTTGTAATTCAAATAAAAAATTATAGTATTTCTATTATTAGTGTATGATTAGTTTTTCTAAAATATGAAATTGATGCTTTAAAGTGAGACGAATGAAAATGATAATAAATATACTTAAAATTAAAATTAAGACATAGTGAATATATAATTTGATGGAATTATATAATACTACCTTCGTCCCGGAAGAAGAACAATATTTATTTTCTGCACATAGATTTTTTAATATTAGTATTATATTGGTTTATAATAAAAAATACAAAAAAATGTTCATATTAGATTGTGTGATATAAAAGTAATGACATTTGTGTAATATATTGAAAGTTATAAATGTATTAATTATGTTAAGTATATAGTACAATTACTAAATTAGGAAATTGTATCCCTACACAAAAATGAAAAATGTATCGTTCTTGTGGGACGGGAAGTAATATATTTAATTCAATTGTTCATCATTTTCCTTTTACCATATCCAAAGTGAATTAAAATGTGTGGGGCAAGTAATTAATTAGGGTAAAATATTGCAATATTGACTATTGAAAAACCATTTATTAGTCACAAATTGTCAAATAATACAACTTTTGACCATATGAATATTCTTAATTCACATGACATAGACATCTATGGTTATTTCAACTTTTGTCTAAAATAGGAATTTTCAAGATAAGGATATGTAGAAAAACACCACAAATTTTGTAGTCAATTTTGGGATAGATTCTAAATTTAAGATGTCATTAAAATTAAAATTAAAATTAAAATTAAAATTAATTAACTAATTGTCTACGGCTAATATTTACTCAAGTGTATATATATATATATATTTATAAATGTGAAGAAAATGCAATTAAATAAGTTTGTATGTTATATTTCTCGACCCCCATAAATAATGCTACTTTCCCAGTTTCATAAAAATGTTTTTTTTTTAATAATTTTGTAGTAAATTAAAAAAATAATACGAGTAAAATTAAAAATATTTTGGTATTAATGTATAATTATTTTTACTATGATAAAAAAATAATATTTTTTATTGATAAACAATGTACTTTCAGTTCGAACAAAAGTAATAATAATAATAATAATATGATTATAAATGTCATTAAACAATAGGTAATTAAATAATTTGATCTAGGATAATATAATAACTCAATTTCAGTATCAGGCAACATATAAAATATAACACAAAAAAATATAAAGTATAAATAAATAAGATAAATATAGTACAATATATATATATATATTATATTTGAATTCAAAATAAATGTATATATAAAAATAACATAAGCTTAAATATATAAGCTGCCAATATATTATAAGAATAACATAATACATGTTTATTCATTATATATTTTTAGTTTATATTTTTTGCATTGTCGTATCAGCACAATAATAATTAATTTTAATTCATATGCTAGCAAAGCCAAATAAATAAACATGCGTAGACTGGTAAATTTTGTGTTTTAATTTCATTTAAAAAATATATTATATTTAATATTTATTTTTACATTTAAAGCAATATGTCAGGAGAGTGTTTATCTGTATTTCAAATATAAATTAATATTATTTTGTATGTATAATTTTCAATAAATAAATATATATTTTTATTTATGAAATAAGATTATTTTAGTCATTTTATTTTATTCATACTATATTCCAATATAATATTAATATTTTTAAAACTATGTGTAAAAAGCAAATGGATATTTAGTTCCGAGACGGATGGAGTATATATAAAAACATAATTCAAATATTTCAAAGCCTAAAATGTATATGGGCCATTGCTCAAGTTGCATGGGTGGGCTGAAGAAGCCCAAATTCACTAGACCTAAATATTTTGACCCATCTTGGCCCAGACCGGACTATATCTATACTAGAGTGGTTTAGGGTTGAACCGTGTTATACTCCGTCCGTTATCCAATTGTGTGCTCATTTGACCAGCCATGGATTTTAAGAAAAATATGTATAGAAATTTTTATTTTTTTTGGTAAAAAAAATTGTATTTTTTTATTAAAAAAGAAAACATGAATAAATTTAGATGACAATAAAAAAAAGTGAGAATAGATTTGAATGACAGAGGGAGCATCATTTTACATGAATTAAAAATATTACTACTATAATAAAATCGACTGAATCGGCTCCGGGCTAAACCGTGTTATTTGGGGCATTTTGCCCATAATTTTATTATTCATTAAAAATTAGCAATAAAACACATCATAATCTTTAATACTCCATCCGTCTCACATAATATGTCTATTTTTAAAAATATAATTATACACTTTAATTACGTTTTAAAATTTATAATTTATAATTTATAATTTTAATTAAACTATTTAGTCATATTAATTTAATTTATAATTATTTTTTATTATATTATAAATATTTTTACTAATGCACTTATTAATTACTTAATAAATACATAATATCTAAAATTTTGCTTCAGTTAAAATGGACAAATTAACTTAGACGAAAATAGTATTTTATAACAAAATTATTTAAAATTTTAAATACTAAATAAAAAACTTAATAATAATAAAATAATTGTGGAAAAAAAAAAACACCAAAGAGGTATGTATACCTTTACAACGGGGCGGATCTATTAAGACATACCCAAGACATATGGGTGTGTTTGTTTGAAGGATTTTGGTGGATTTCCACTATTCATCCAATTTTTCTCCTTCAAAAATATCAAATCAAACACCTATTTTTTATTTTTTATATTATACTAAAAATCAATTTTACATTCAAAACATCACATCAAACCCTATTTATATCACATCATACAACTATTCAAATTCAAAATTTTTACTATTCAAATCCCAACTCAAAATCCAAACCCCCAAACAAACACACCCATAATTAGATTCGAGACCGAATCACATTCTATAATATTCAAATCCGATTATAGTCGGACTTAACCCGAGTATATAAGATAAGATCTGGCAAAAAGTGATCCGACACGAAATAATTGGATTTGGATCAAAGATTTCAACTCGATTATGTATACGGGTTGACACGAACCCAACATGATAATAAACAGGTCGGATTAGGGTTGAGACCCTCAACTCGAACCCGATACGACAACCCGATTATAATATATTAATATTGATTAGTATATTTATTATATAGGTAAAATAATCATAATTTATTAATTTTCTCATAAATTAATTTAAACTAAGTTCAATTTTAAATAATTCAACCTAGTTTACGTTCAAACCAATAAAAACTAACCTAATACGACAACACAACAAAAATGATTTAATTTGAATCAAGAAATTCAATTTCATTATGTATACGGGTCAATACGAATCCGACACGATAATAAACAGATTGGATTAGGGTTGAGTAATTTAACCCGTAAGTATTCAACCCGACACGAATCCAACACGAATCGACCAATTGTCAGCTCTAATAAGATCTGATGGACTTGACATATCCAAATCATGTTTGTAACTTTTAAAAATTTAATTCAAAATTAAAACCGATCCGGACTATACGTTTTAGACATCTATCAATATTTATATATTTTATTTAACAATATTATAATAAATAAATAAATCAAACTTAAAAAAAATCAGTACAATTATATTGTTACAAATCATTTTTTAGAATATATTTGATACTTCATCCGTCCATCGCCAAGGTAGCTATTTTATCATTTTAGTTTGTCGAACTTTCAAATTTTTAATGTATATGTTTCTTTTTATTTTACTTTAATAAAAAAATATTTATATATTTTACACAATACTATTAAAGAATAAATAAGTTTAAGGATAAATTTATCGTTTTATTTTTATATTATATTATTACCTACAAAATATTAATATACTAAAATTTATATACAAAAAATAAATTGTTACCTTTGCTCTGAAAGTATATTATTTATATATTAATTGGTCCAATTTGGATATGGTTGGGTCCACCCTTAAACTCTGGATTCAACCCAACCCAATGCCGAAATAATTGAGTCCGATTCTAAGGGCGTGTTTGTTTTGGGGTTTGGATTTTGAGTTGGGATTTGAATAGTAAAAATTTTGAATTTGAATAGTTGTATGATGTGATATAAATAGGTATTGATGTGATATTTTGAATGTAAAATTTATTTTTAGTATAATATAAAAAATGAAAAATATGTGTTTGATTTGATGTTCTTGGGGAAAAAAAATTGGATGAATAGTAAGATTTTGTAAAAATCTTACAACCGAACACACCCTAAGTAGACGGGTCGGAATCAGGTCAAATTTACCCTTATGCTTTGGATCCAATGCAAATTCAATATTCAAATAATTGAACCTAATTGCAAATAGATATGTTGAATCCGGATCGAATATCGAATCTACCTTTTAAAAATATACATGTATATATAATATAAATAAATAAAAAATAATAATTAAAATAAACCACAACAACAATAATATTTACGTGAAGTGTGATTTTTTTCCTAACGAAAATTATACCACTATCTTTTAATTTTAAAAATACAAAAGTAAGTATATATAATATATAGGGTTTGTTATGATTTAAAATTATATTTAAATGATTTATTCTAAACATTTTTTAATAAAATAATATTATTTATTTTTAAATATTAAATCAAAATACTATTAAAACAAAAATTAAGATCAACTTTTTATTTTTAATTTATTTCGAATCACAATCAAATAAACTCCGATTTATTATTTTATAATATTTTCAAAATATAATTTAAAAATAAAATAAAATAAAATAGTGAATGAACCATGGTTCGCCATTGTCTTATCGTCTGTACCTAAGCGGCTATGGTTCCCACGTCATAAAAAATAATAATAATAATAATTAAATAAAAAATAATAATAATAATAATGCAGAGCAGGTGTCAAGGAATCAATTTTTCTGATATACTTATTCAATTAGAACCATAACAGTTTTTATTTATATTTTTGCCCACCAACTAACAATCATTTCTATATTTTTCTCTATCAAAACACACACACTACATGCATAATAAAAACAAACTAGCTAATTGTCTTTTATCCATAGAAAGCACTTATATATATATATAGTATTGCTGGGGGTGCACCAAATATAAAAATTAGACACCAAATAATTTCAATAAACATACATTATTTACCATTTTTGTCCGTTTCAAAATAATAGTCTTATTTTCATAAATAATCATATCATCATAAAGTTACTCATATTTTTTTTTATTACACAATTGCCACTGATTTTTACACTAATACACCCACAAAGACAAAAAAGTCTTTTATCCATAATTTTTATCAACTATCAATATAATATTAATATTTTTAAAATCTCCTATCCAACCTAATTAAGACTATATTTATGGGATGTAGGGAGTATATATTATTAATATGAACTAGGGCTGAAAGACTTGAGCCCCTGAGCTGTTGTTTATATTGCATGATTATATTACTGACTAAATGGAACATCCATTCAATCATATATGAACAATGCTTATCATGTCCATATTTTTATTTGATTGAATACGCCAATATATATGTATATATGAATAACAATTATTTTTGTCTTATTTAATATCATAATTATCAATTTTGGTTATATAAATTTTTATTTTATTCAAATAAAAATTTATCAATTTTAGTCTCGTGATGTTGAATGAGACTGAACACGACTAAAAAGGGTGACTGGGCGTACCAGACAGCCAACACGGCCGTGTTGATTACCCTGCACTTTTGAACACGGCCATGTTCTTGCTTATGTTCAAAACAGTCTCATGTTCATGACCTTGTTCTCGACATAGTCATTAGTCATATTGTAGATCATGTTCACAACCCTATTCTCGAATTAATCATGTTGTAGGCCATATTCACAACTTGTTTTCAATATAATCATATTATAGGTCATATTTATTATTATTTTCATTTATTTTTTAAAATTATTTGATATATTTATAATTCAACAAAAATAAAATTTTGAATTATTTCATAATATAAAAAATAATTATTTTTTAATATTTTAAAAATAATTGCAAAAAAATATATATATATAAATAGTAATATATATTAATATATGTTTTTTATAATTGGAATTTTATATATTTTTTAAAATTTATAATAAAAATTTTTAATCATGATTTTAGAAATATAAAATATAAATTAAATTTAAGTAATATATTATATTAGTTACAATATGACTATATTGAAAACATGATCGTGATGAAAATAGAGTCGTAAATATGGCTGCGTTGAGAGAGAACATGATCATGAACATGGACCGGAATCAACACCGTCGCTGTCTGAAATGCGTTCAAACCAACACAACCGCGTTCACTCTCAGTCAACCATCATAGTACTAAAATTGATAAATTTTTATTTGAATTGAACCAAAATTGATAAAAAAAAAACAAAAAAAAATCAATTGAAACAAAATTGATAATTATGATATTGAATAATTTTGGCTCAATTCTTTTCAAGAATAACTTTGGTCTGCCATTGATACGAATTACATATTGTTACTTTATTATTCACATACTATTGAATGTACTATTCAATAAAATCATTCACCACTATAACACCACCCTGACATGCATATATCTATATATACCGCAACTACATATCTACCATACATCTACATTACACACTAAGCTTAAATTCTTCCCACAACTTAACCTAAACTTTTACAAGAAAAAAGTAAAAAACCACTACACAACACTATTACGGGATGGGTCGATAAGTCGAATTGTTTTTCTAAAAATGGAAATATTATAAATATGATAGAAAGGAATATAGCAAGACCTAACCTGGCTGTTCATATGCTACCGTCCAATTTCTTCGGAATCGATCGGAAATTTTCGACGTCGAGCTGTAAAAGATCCACGGCATGGGGTGGTTTCCGCATGTCGGGGCTCGACCATACGTCGCACTGCATCCCTCGCATGATCGTCTAACAGCATTTGGCGAGAGATCTGTCGATCTAGGCGCAAATTCTGGTGAAGTCCCGGCTAGATCGATTGTATTTCATATGGCTTTTGACGAGCTGGCCGGCGACAATGGCAGACATGAGAGAGAGCTCGCCAGCCAGGACGGAGCCGGCGACAATGGACGCCAGAAGCTGTGAGTTCGACCCCGGAGAATCTTTGCTCGCGCCCTTTACGCCGAGCAGGTTCAGGCAAGCTGATTGCGACGCCAGTTGGGTTCCGCCGCCAACTGTCCCGACCTATAATGTAAGAAAAATGGAAGGTTCAACGCATCAGTCATGTTGTAAGACTATATATAATTAAAGGTAAACTGTATTTTTAGTCCGCTATCTGACACCTTTATCATTTTAAAACTTTAAGTAGACCATGTCTGAAAATAATCTTATAAGTAAATTTTTTTTTTTGCTAAAATGGTTCTTTGGTGTCGGATTCGCCATGCTGACCCGCCGTTGTTGACGCGGCTGACATATCATCGTCACGTAGATGTCACGTCAGCAACACGTGAATTTTATTTTTTATTTTACAAATTGTTTTGATAAACTATTTTTTTAGTCCCATGTATGACCTTTTTTTTTTCTTATCATTTTTAGGATTATAAATGTATTGTCTGAAAATAGTCCCGTAAGTAAATTTTTTTCGATAAAATGGTCATCTGACGTGGTATTTACGTGACGATGACATATCAGCCACGTTAGCGCAACGTCAGCAATGGCAGGCCAGTGTGGCGAATCCAGCACTGGAGTTTTAGCAAAATTTTTTTACTTACTAAACTATTTTCAAACAGAATCTACTTAAAATTCTAAAATGCTAAAAGGGGTTAGATCCGAAACTAAAAAAATAGTTTACTCTATAATTAATATAGCGCGCTTTCGTAAAACAATGTAAGATCATTAATGATGTGCGGGATGGGATGGGATGTCGAGTACCTCGATAGATGGCATAGTGACGGAGATATGGAGATCCTTCTCGTTGTTGACGGCTTCCATCATAGTTATACAGTGAGAGCTTTCAACATTCTGCGCAGGATCCTGCCCGGTGGCGATAAAAATCGCGGAGACGATGTTGGCAGCGTGTGCGTTGAAGCCACCAATTGAACCGGCGACAGCAGATCCCGCGAGGTTCTTTAGCATGTTGAGCTCGACAAGCGCTGGGACTGTGGTTTTCAACACTTTTGCGATGATGTCCCCTGTAATAACGGCTTCGCATACAACGGACTTTCCGCGCCCTTCGATCCAGTTTACGGCAGATGGTTTTTTATCGGAGCAGAAGTTTCCTGCAACAAGAACCGAAAGATCTTATTCGACATAATCCAAAAAGAAATTATGTACGGTTCGAGATACAGATTCTATAGCCAGAATTTAAGCAATTGATATGTTAAATAACCATTTCACCTAAATGCGTAAGCTTTAAGGGATATATATCATTAATTATTACATAGTCAACCAACAAATAACTGAGATCTTATTCGACATAATGTACAGTTCGATTCGTAAGATTCTATAGCCAAAATTTAAGATTAAATGACATTCTCATCGAAACGTTTAAAGCGATACTTATCATTAATTATTATATAGTTAATCAATAAAGAACGAAAGATCTTATAGACATAATCCAAAAATCATGTACCGTTCGATAAAACGATTCTATAGCCAGAATTTAAGCAACTGATCTATTACATAATCATCTCATCTAAAAACTTAAGCTTAAAGATCTTAAAGCTTTCGCATATTCTCAATACAGTATCAATGGCCACTGACATGGTTAAACAAACAAACAGAGATTTCAATGATTTTGGTCACAGATTTAGAAGGTAAAAAAACATGTACCAAAAGTCCAAAACATTAGGGGAAATAAAGGCCTACCGGAAATGCCAATAACATCCATGTCTGGAAAATCATTCTGAAGAAAGTCTAGAACATTTTGAACACCTTTAGAAACCATGTTCATCCCCATAGCATCACCAGTGCTGCAGCTAAATCTAATGTACATATTTTTTCCAGCAATTGCACATTGGACTCCTTGGAGTCTTGCAAATCTGCTTGATCTGTTAAAGAAATAAAAAACGATATGCACAAACATGAACATCCTCAGAAAAGCTCCAAAACAATCAGAAACACTTCGATGAAGACATCAATGGCAGAATTGACAATTAATCGAAGAATTGAAATTGCAGGAGAATGAGAAGCTTACTTGTTGAAAACAACAGACAGTGTATCGAGATTCAGAGGATCCTCTAAGTAGGATTTCAACTCCGCCGCTCTTTTGGCTGAGGGAAACCTAACCACCGGAGCTCTGGTCATTCCGTCACGGAGAATCACACAGGTGGCGCCGCCGGAGGCGGCGATGGCCTTACAACCGCGGTTGGTGCTCGCCACCAAACACCCTTCGGTGGTGGCCATAGGAACGGAATATTCGCGGCCGTTCAACAGAAGAGGTCCTGCTATCCCTACCGGAAGCTGTACGTATCCGACGGGCATCTCACAGCATTGCCCTAAAATTGACTCGTAATCGAATCCTTCGAAAGGTAATCCTTCAATCGACCTTCCGGAGAGGCGTTGCACGGCCTCACGGCGAATTTTGGCTGCTCGGAGGCAGTCTCCGAGCCTCGATTCGAGAGAGTAAGACGGAATTTCGCCGGAAACGACTCGTTCGACGATGTCTTCGTCGTTGTGAGGAACAGTCTCCATGGATTTGGAAGCGGACGCAGCCTGCGTCGGCATGGAGCGCTGATTAACTACTCGATCTTCACCGACAACGAACCTCTGGGTCTCGACGTCGCTTTCTGATCTCGAAATAACCGACTGCACAAAATCGATTCCGAAGAATCCAAGCAGATAGATAAACGACGCAATTAACGTCACAACCGCGGCGAGTTCGGAAAGCGTGACCACGTGAAGGGGGACGGAATCTCGGATCTTATCACGCCAACGGTGCAGAAGAAAATACGCGACCGAGAAAAAAAGCGTGAAGAAAATGCCGTTGGTCAGGTACAGAGGCAGAGGCAGAGCGTCGGAAGCTTTCGGATTGACGCCGCCGGCGGACTGGTGCTGCCGCGCGCGGTTTGACTGCTTGGTACGGTGCCTCCGGCGAATGTCCATATCCAAAAAAAGTGCAAAAACACCACCACCACCAGGAATGTATGTGCGGTGAATATAGGCAACGTAAATAGCGTATATCCTTGAAACTGATAGAGAAACAAAAAAAAAAAATGAGCGTACCGGAGGCGGCGGCGGTGACGGCGGTGGAGCGACGGTTGCGGGAGTGGTTCCTTTATAGCGGATGGCCTGCAATGCGCTGGCATTTCCTACGCCTGTCTTTTTCGTCTACTGTGCCTTAGGGCCCTATCTATTTTTTAATTTTTATTTTGTAATTTCGGATACGTATTCGCCAAGAAACCAATCAAATTTTCGGCATACATTTTACATGCCTTCCTAATTCTTACATAGCGGATATCAGATACACATACACATACCCGGGCCCTTTTTTTTTTTTTTTTTTAAGCTGCCAAACTTAAAGTTTGCTTTTACTTCTCGTTAAAATTTATGGGTGTATTTCTTTTTATAAGTTTTGAAAAAAATTGGTTTAAGTTTAGAATGAAAATAATATTTGATAAAATATTTTGTAAAAAAAACTATATATATATATTTTTTTTTAAAATAAAGAGTTTAAACAATAAAATCTGGACATACTCGACTAAATAAATATACCCTATATAAGATTTACATCTCAAATTCTAATTTTTTTAAGTGTGTTTGTTTGGGGGTTTGGATTTTGAGTTGGGATTTGAATAATAAAAATTTTGAATTTGAATAGTTGTATGATGTGATATAAATAGGTGTTGATGTGATGTTTTGAATGTAAAATTAATTTTTAGTATAATATAAAAATAAAAAATAGGTGTTTTAATTTGATATTTGGAGAGAAGAAATGAGATAAATAGTGGAAATCTAATCCAATCCCCCAAACAAACACACCCTAAATAAAAATATATATTTATAAAAAATTTTATTATACGTTATTTTAATATAAACTAAAAAAAAAAATTCAAACCTTATCAAAAGAATGTGTGTTATAGGTTAATTTCTTTGAAAAATGACACTATGAGTTTGTTTAATTGTAATTGAATTTTAAATAATTACTATTATTAAAAATATATTTTTTTTATTCTATTTCAGGTGATAAATCTAGTTTTCGTTACCGAAATTTAAGTAGATAGTATTAAATATACTCAATTCATTCCATATCCATATATTCATTTATTTTTTACACAGATTTTTAGAAATATTAGTATTGTATTGAGATAGAGTAGAAATAAAGGTAAAAAGACTAAATTAAAATTATTAGTATTGTATAATATAAATATAATGATATTTGTGTAATATATTGTAAATTGAAATGATATTTGTAATGTTGGACAGATGGTACAATTACTAAAAAAAAAAAAAAACTGATACTTTGTTATGAGACGGACCAAAATGAAAAAAATATATAGATTGTTAAGGGATGTGATAGGAGAAAAAATTGAAAAGTTTTATTTGAATGATGTGATGAATAAAATGTAGTATATATTTATTAAAAATTGATTATTATAACAAAATACCCTCCCCGTCCAAACAAAAAAAGTATACATATTTTTATCTTGAATGGTTCAATTATAAAATAATTATTTTATTAAATACCTCATTTTTTTTTTGCACAAATACTCGTATTTTACTATCGGCATAATTACTTTTATACCAAAAAATAAAACAAATTTGTCTTTTACATTACTTTAACTATCCACTAATTTTCTTTAAAAAAATTGCCCACCAAAAGTAAATATATACTTTGTTGCTGGACGGGAGAGGTATATTATATTATAATATTATTTGAAAAATTCAATTCTAATACTTAGGGTTTGTTTCTTTAACCCAAATCCCAGATTTTTACTATTTTGACTCTGCGTTTTTCGAAAAAAATATTTTTTTTTTTCACAAAATATTTTATCGGACATTATTTTAATACCAAAATCAAACAAAAATTTTCCAAACTACGTCAAAAGAAACATACCCTTACTATAATCAATCAAACCTAAAAATCATTGTTGAGATATATTACTCCATCCGTTATCAAATTTTATTATCATTTGAACGGATACAAATTTTAAGAAAAATAAATAAAAATATATTTTTTTTCTTTTATAGTTTACTAAAAAGAAAACTTTTTATGGTCATGCTAAATAAAAAAGGGTTTTAAAGCTTTGAAGTTTTGAAAATTTGAGAATAATAAAGTATATTTAATTTACATTTTGTGTTAAAAAAAATTCAATTAAATATATATTTTTATATAATATATTAAATAAAATTTAATTTTTCATTCAAAATATCAAATTAATACATTTATATTCCATCAAATCATTATTTTAGTTTCAAAATTTTATTATTTAAAATGAAAAAAACAAACAAACACACTATAAATGTAAATAGATAATAATAATGATGATGATGATAGAAAATTTCAATATTATATAATAAAAATATATATCAAAATATTTGATATCATTTTTAAAAAATTTCAAAATTTCAAAAGCTTCTATTTATAACAGTCGAACAAGCCTTATTTTTGGACCAATTATAAAAATGATTGATCATACTAGTACTCCGTCTGTCCCACATAATTTGTCCATATTTTCTATTTTCGTCCGTCCCACATAATTTGTTCTTTTTCTTTTAGAAAATTAATTATACACTTTAATCATATTTTAAAATTTAAAATTTAATTTTTTTTAATTTTAATTAAACTATTTAGTTATTTTAATCTTAATCTATAATTATTTTTACTAATATATTTCTTAATTACTTACTAATTATACTTTATCTAAATTCCCGTATCTACGGTAATACACCCATATTACATAGGAAGAGGGAGTATTAGTTATTATTACAAATATTTTGGGGATATTTGATTGTAATTGAAATGAAAAGTTGACTTAAATTTTTGATTAAATAATATTTTTTAATTGAAAATTATATATAATGTTTATTTTAATATGAAAGAGTAAAATAAAAAAACTAAAATTTATAATTTATTATATTAAAAAAAAAAATATTTAAATATTCATTAAACTGCCAACAGGAGATGTAGAGGTCCACCTAATACAATATGAGATTATTTGATGAATCACATGTTAATTAGGTGTTTTTTTTTTTTTTTTTTTTTTTTTTTTTTTAAACTAGGTACATTGATGTAGATATTTTTGAAAATTTAAACATTATTTATTTTTAGTGTATATATATTTTAAAATTTACTCAATTTTGTTTTCATTCATTTGAAATTGGACAAGGGAAATAGCATGAAATATATATTTTTATAAAATGTTATTCTCCCTCAATCCAAAAACTATAGTTTTAATTGGGTTGAGATTTAAGGAATATTGATATTATATTGGTAATTGGTAAAAAATATGGATAAAATTTTTTTTTGCCTTTGTTAGTATATTAATATAAAAAATAGTGGTAATTTATGTAATAAAAATGAAAAAATATGGGTAGTTTTGAGACGGACAAAAATAGTAAACAAGATTGTTGTATTGAGACGGATGAATAGAGTATTAAATATAATATTTTGTTATTTAAAAAATTTTCAAAAGTTATATTTAAACATAAACACATAACATGCATATACAGTTGAAAAGCTATCAATAGACTAATAAATATAATAAATTTATTTTCAATAGAGAAAAATATGAATAATATGACACACATTTTAAATACGACTATAATATAATCTAATTTATTTTTAATAAGATCAAACATTAATTTTTACTTTAACTAAGGTGATTTATCCGTCAATTTTTTCACTTATCACCTTAAAAATAAATAAATAAATAAATAAATTATACTTTAATATTTTGAAAAATTGAAATTCAAATTAATTTATTATTTTAAATATATTTAAAGAATCAAACTTTATTATATAATAATATTTTATATATTATTAATTCAAATTTATTATTAATTTTATGATTCAAAAAAGAATCAAACTTTTTATTTAATAATATTTTGACATTATATTTTGTAAAAAAATAATAATATATTTTTATTACGAAATTACAACCAAACACAATATGAATTAAATTAAAGATCAAGACAAAATGTAAATTAGAATAATTATTATTATGACTGTGTATTGTTATATAATTTTGTTATTAAAAAAATATACTACTTCTTCCGTCTCATGTAATATGAGTGTATTATTGTAGACAAGGAAATTTAGGTAAAGTATAATTAGTAAGTAATTAAGAAGTGTATTAATAAAAATAATTATTATTTAGTAAAAATAATTATTAATTAAGATTAAGATAATTAAATAGTTTAATTAAAATTAAGAAAATTATAAAATTTAAAATTTAAAATGCGATTAAAGTGCATAATTATATTTCCAAAAATAGAAAGGACAAGTTATGTGGGACGGACGAAAATAGAAAATAAGGACAAATTATGTGGGTCGGAGGGAGTAACATTTAGCATTTCTTACAAAATATTAAATACAAAATGTGTTTGTTTAATATTTTAATTTAATTTGAGGTATATATATATATATTAATATACAATATAAAAAATCGTGTCAGTAATACAAAAATACTATCTACCATGTTTTACTATTTTCATTTATATTACTAAAAAATACATATATATGTTATAGTAACCACAATCACACACTAATTCTAAAATATTTTTATTTTTTACGTAAATTATAAATATATTGAAGTAGTATGCATATACATAAAGAACAATGGACAAACAAATAAAAAATTATTTTACATCTGCTAACAAATAAAATATTATTCTCTCCGTCCCATAACAAAGTATCAATTTTTCTATTTTAGTCCGTCCCATAACAAAATATCTATTTCATTTTTTAGTAACTGTATTTTCTACATACCGTTACAAATACCCTTACAACTTACAGTATATTATGTCATTATTTTTATGTCACACATACTAATAAGGTTATTTTAGTCATTTCCACTTTATTCCTACTATATCCCAATATAATACTAATATTTTTAAAATTACGTGCAAAAAACAAATGGATACTTAGTTTCGGAGAAGGAGGAAATATTATTTTTTAATTTATTACAAAAATATATAAGAATATATTTATTTAGGCGTATTCAGTCAGTTACAGGGAGTAAAATTGATAAATTTTTAATTTGAATTAAATTAAAATTAATATAAAAACTTTGGTCAAAATTGGGAAAAACAAAATATTTATATTAATTATTATTCCGCTTCGATGTGCTTCGAGATTGGAAAAAAAATTATAAGAAATTAAATTGAGTTTTGATATATAAGGCTTGGCTATATTCAACTATAGATTTTATTTTTGTCAGATATATAATATAATTTTTTATTTAGTCACAATATTTTATAGTATAATTTTATAAATTTAAAATATATCATCCAACATTTTATTTTTTTTACATATTATTTTACAACTAAATGTCATTTTTCTAAAAAAAGAATTATATATTGTAAACTTATTTTAATTTTCTTTAATTTATACATTTTTAAATTTTAATGAGTTTAATTAGCTATTTTAATTTACAATTATTTTTATTTTATGACAATTATTTTCACTAATATATTTTTAATTATTTACTAGTTATATCTCTTCTAAATTTTAATATCTACAATAATGATGACACTATATCCGAGACGAATGGAGTATTAAATAATATTTCATCAGTCCATTAAACTTAGTCCACTAGGTCCGACAGAAAGATTAAAAAAAATGAATATTTTATTAAAAAAAGGATAAATAATTGGAGGTATTTTTGAAAATTTAGTTAGATTTTAAAGTAAATTAAAGATAAATATAATAAAAATCAGTGGTATTTGTTGTAAATAAATGTTAAATGAAGGGTAATAATCAAATGTTAATTTGTTGATTTTGCCAAAATTAGTAGTGAAATAAATTTAACGACAAACTAAAAAATGAGAATAAATTTGGCAAGGTAAAAAGTTTAATTTTATATGATTTATATTATGTTAAAATTTATAATTATATATAGTATATTTTTTAATAAATTAAAATATTTGTTTAATATTAATTTGTTTAATAAAATAAAACAAAATTTGTATTTATATATTCTAAGATTTAAATTAATAAAATATTCAATATTTAATATTAGTATAAAAAAATGTTTTGAATGAGTTCATGTAGGAGGTTTAAAATTTTATTAATATTTATAGTTGTTAAATATATTTAAAATTATTAATTTTGTAAAAAAACAAAAAAAAAATCTTTTTATTCAAGACAATTAAAAAAATAAAAATCATCTATGGTGAAGGGAGGGAGTATAAAATTAAAACGTGATAAATAATATAAATTAGAAAAATAATTTATATACATATATAATACTATCATATATATTTATATATATGTGTCATATATCATACTCCCTCCGTCCCACATACAATGTCTGCTATACTGTAGACACGGTCTTTTATGAGGGGTGTAATTAGTAGATAATTAAGAATGGATTAGTGAAAATAATTATTCAATAATATAAATAATTATAAATTAAGATTAAGATAACTAATTAGTTTAATTAAAGTTTTAAAAAAATAAAATTTAAAAAGTTTAAAATGAGATTAAAGTGTGTAATCATTTTCCAAAATAGGAAAGTGAAATAGTATGTGGGACGGATAGAAACGGCAACGCGGACATGGTATGTGGAACGGGTGGAGTATTTTAATAGAAATACATGACAAAGCAAAATGTATACTTAAACAATGTGAATATCACATTTTTCATTTTTTTTATTTTATTTTTAAAATATGCTATGGCGCATCTGCATGGTGTGGAGATGTAAAGATGCGTCCATTTAGGTCGTGTTTGTTCGGGGATTTGGATTTTGAGTTGAGATTTGAATAGTAAAAATTTTGAATTTGAATAATTATATGATGTGATATTTTGGATGTAAAATTGATTTTTAGTATAATATAAAAAATGAAAAATAAGTGTTTGATTTCATATTTTTGAGGAAAAAATTGGATGAATAGTAAATTTAAAATCCAATCCCCAAACAAAGACACCCTTAGGTTATACTTAGTTTGTAAATATTTATAACTTAGATAGGTTTTGTCACAATTTTTTCAGAATTATATATATATTTGAGAATAACATGAATTCATCATTTTAATTCTTTAATCCAATATTTTATTAAAAATTTAAAAATTTAAAAATATATTTTTGGTAAAAAATATATTCATTCCGTACCACTTAAATTTATTTTATTGAATAAAATGTCAAGTCTTTTCGTGAATATTAACTTCTTCTTCTATTTCACCTTACTCTCATATCTAGTCTTAAGTAAACGCCGAAGACTTGGTACAATATGATTAAAGCTTGTTTTAGTCGTTAAAGATTCAAGAAATGCCCAAAAACGAACACACTTTGTTTATAAAAGTGACGAAACGAGGTGAATGTTTAATAGTAAGTCTCTATGTTGATGATTTAATCTGTACGAGAAATTATACAACTACATTCAAAAATTTTAAACGTTCAATGACGGGTGGATTTGACATGTCTGATTTAAAAATAATTAAATACTTTTTCAGAATTGAAGTTATACAAGATGATTGGAGAATCTTCGTTGATAGCATACATATGCAGAGGAAGTGTTGGTTCATTTTCGAATAAAAAACAATAATGTGGTTCCAACCCTTGTAATGTCAAAATCAAGACTTTCGAATATTTCGTAAGGAATGATCTGGTGGTGTAAAGATGAATTTGTAATCGTGAGATCATGAGTTTAAATTCCGACACCTTCAGGTCTTGTCTGTTACACATAGTTCGCTGTGATTTGCTTGTCATATCTAGTTTGCACGTTATTTGATTCATTCGGGAGTTTACCCTGAACGCATTATCAGATAGCAATTATGGATTCCCGTACTTATGAATATACAATTGTTGAAGCTTTTCTTTGTACATATCAATTTTTTTTTCTACTTCACATTGCTCTCACTAAATTTACATGTATGTACATATATATATATACTATTATATTAAATTAAAAAAATGACAATATATATATTTATTAAATAATTATTTTTCTTAAAAATATCACATTATATATTTCGATTTTATTTATAATATTATATTAATAATTATTTTAATTTTAATTTTTTTATTTTTAAACCTTAAAATTTCAAAAAAATAAAAATAAATAATAATAATAGTATATAATAGTGGATGGAGCCCACATATATATGTGTTTTTTTTTTTTTTTTAAAAAAAACCACAAAATTCCACCTAAATCAATGCAAATATAAATAGAACTCGCTTCTTATAAAAAATATATATTTATTTTGTTTTTTTAGAAGAAAATAAGTTTATTTTTTATTACAAAAGATATATATATTCCTTCCCTCCTATAAAGTCATATTGTTTTATTTTTAAATTTATAAAAATAGTACTCCTTCCGTCTCACATACCATGTCCACGTTGCCCTTTCTGTCCGTCCCACATTCTATGTCACTTTTCTTTTATGAAAAATGATTACACACTTTAATCTCATTTTAAATTTTTAATTTATTTTTTTATTTTAATTAAAGTAATTAGTTATCTTAATTTTAATTTATAATTATTTATATTATACCATAATTATTTTCACTAATATATTCTTAATTATTTATTAATTATACCACTCCTAAAATATCGTGTCTACAGTGTTAGACACAGTATATTGGACGGAGTGAGTATAATTTTATTGGGCGAAAAAAATATTATTTTTAATTTGTTTTACTACTAAAAGATAAAAATGCACACCATGTTAAAAGTTGTATCAAAAGTAAATGTTTCCTTTCATATAATTTGACCTTATTTTCTATTTTGACATGTCTCACATAATTTTTTATTTTATTTTTTAAAATATGATTATACACTTTAATTATATTTTAAATTTTAAATTTTTTATATTGTATATATTTGTTAATTTTAATTAAACTATTTAATTATCTTAATCTATAATCATTTTTATTGTACAATAATTATTTTTATTAATATATTTATTAATTATTTATTTATTATATTTTATCTAAATTATCGTATCTATAGTAATAGACTTATATTATATCGAACGAGGGAAGTAATTTTTTTTTTCAATGTAAGATTAAATATTACTTTTTCCTACTAAGGTATGTGGATTAATATAAATACTGTTAGAAGTATAATTAATAAATAATTAATAATATATTAATAACAATAACTATTATATAATATATATTTATAAGTTAAAATTATGGGTTACTATAGATATTAGAAGAAGTATAATTAATAAATAATTTAAAATATATTAATAAAAATAATTATTATATAATATATATTTATAAGTTAAAATTAAATTCACTAATTAATTTAATTAAATTTTTTTAAAAAATATAAATTAAAAATATTAAAATAAAATTTAGATATAGTACATAATTTTTAAAATAATATTCTCTCCGTCCAAATTAATTTGTCCCAATTAGGTGGCACGTAGGTTTAGATATTATGTAATTAGTAATTATTCAGAAGTATATTAGTAAAAATAATTATAAATTAATACTAAACTAATTAAATAAAAAAATTATAAATTATAAATTTTAAAATATAATTAAAGTGTATATATTAAAAATAAAACAATTTATGTAAAATAGACAGATAAAAATAATAGACAAATTAAACTCAACGAAAGGAAGAACATGTCATACCAAGGGTGTGTTTGTTTGAGGTTGGAATTTTGGGGTGAAATTTGAATAGTAAAAATTTTGAATTTGAATAGTATATAAATAAAAATTGATGTAATATTTTGAATGTAAAATTAGTTTTTTATATAATATAAAAAATAAAAAATAAAAATTAATTTTATATTTTTGAAAATAATATTTAGTAAGAATATTGAAAATGCAGTCAAATCCCTCGAACAAATACACCCCAGGCAGACAGTAGAAGAACCGAGAGAGCAATAAAATAAACATAAGACAGCGGTGTCTAATGCAAACACGTCCGCGCTGAGCATTACCGACATCACATTAACTGATTAACATATCCTTAAAATTTTCAAATAAATTTAATGACGTGTATTACAACGATTTATGGATAATAATATTCATTCAAATTTTCCAGAATTTCAAAATATTTATTTCTGGAGCGTGGGACCCGCGGACGAGTCCGGGCCCGCTCCAAGCTGTATTTTTCTTCCATGTTTGGAAACGGAAAGCCACCTGTACTGTCCCCATCCCTAATCCCTAATTTCTTCAATTTCCCAATTCCAAAATTCCATCTCCTTCTCCATCGTCTTCCTCGTCATCCGCCTCTGTAAATCCATCCAAAAATTGAATCCTACACGTTAGAAAGGAGGGTGGGGGAAATCATGACACCTCTGTTCCGGATCATCTCCCTCCATCATCACCACCCTCTCCCAGTCCCCACGCCCAATTTCATCATGCCCAAAACCCTCCTCTTCTTCCCCAATTAACCCTAATTTCCCAACCCCCCCTGTTTTACTGAAGTTCTTCGTGGAATTTGAGGAACAGTGTTTGAATTCTGTTGATGATTCACCTTTTCGGCTTTTCCCCACCCCCCCGCATTCCATACCTCACCCACTCCACCCCCCCTCCCTCAATCATACCCTATACGTGCTCCCCTGTTGTACAGCTGATCCAACCCCACTCTCGCTCTTTTCGATTTTCAATTTTTCGTTTTTGACTGCTGTTATTTTCGTTCTATTGCCTTTTCGTGCTTAAATTAGGGTTTCCTCATTTCTTCTAGTTGCTGCCTTTGTTCTTGTTGATTTTATTTTTTTAAAAAAAGAAAAAAAAAAAAAGAAAAAAAATGGTGTTGTTGGGCTCTGTTTCTCCCTCTTCTTGATCTCTGTAGTTTCGTGATTTCTCATTCTTCTCTTTGTAAATTCAAATTCGAATTCGTTCACTCACTGTTTCCCTATTCACACAGAGATAGAGAAATATAATATATATATATATAGATAGATATATATAATCTACAGAAAAAAAAAGGGGATTTGATGGCTTTCCAATCGCTTTCAGCCGTCGCTAGGGTTTTTCGAAGGTTTTCCTGTTAAAATGTTACGTTCTCTCCATTGGATCGACTTTCGTATAACTTGAATCGCCGATCCATCTGCTGTACTCGTTTCTCAGAAACCCTTGATTTTCTTCTCTATTTCCTCCCCCTTCTTTTCGTAGAAGCTTCGATATTTATAAGTTGTGTTTCTAGCGAGCTTTCATGGCGTATCAGCAGCAGCAGCCGCCGCCGTTGCCCGGGCCGAGCTCGGCCGGCTCCGGCGGATTCCAGTACGTGAATTCGCCATTCGGGGACACCACTTTCACCAAGGTTTTTGTCGGAGGTTTGGCTTGGGAGACGCAGAGTGAGACTATGCGCCACTATTTCGAGCAATTCGGGGAGATTCTCGAGGCCGTCGTCATCACTGACAAGAACACTGGCCGATCCAAAGGATATGGTTTTGTGAGCACTTGTTAACTTGATTGAGAATTTCCGCCATTGATTTATGATTTCCTCTTTAGTTTATATATTAGGGTTCCTGCCAACTTTTGTGAACTAATGCTGCTTGTCTTGTGGATGAATCTGTTTTCAGTTCCCATTTGTTTGTGAAATGCAATTTTTAGTAGTTAAATATACATGAGATTGAAATGAGGATGGTTGAATGACTTTGATCCCGAAATGGTGTTTGTGTGGAGGGTTTTAGGTGACTTTCCGGGATCCCGAATCTGCCAGGAGGGCTTGCGCCGATCCTACGCCGATTATTGATGGTAGAAGAGCCAATTGCAATTTGGCGTCGCTTGGCAGGCCTCGTCCGGCATTTCCTTTTGGTAATTATGATATGCCCTCTCGATTGCTCGTTAAATTTTATGCTCAATCATGATGTTCTTTTCGTTAATTTACCACAATGTACTTTGTTCATGATGTGAATTCGGAAAAAATGATGTTAGTGAGTTCTTGGAAGATTCTCCACTTTTATTAATGGAACGGATTCTTGGCGTAAAGGGTTCTACCAATATTGAAAACCTAGGAATGGTTGAAAGTATTTGTTCTTTGAACATTTGTTCTGTAAGACGAGCTCTTTTTTGATTATGGTATATACGTAAGACGAGCATAACCAAATGTTCTTTTCGTATGCTTACAGGTCGCCTCAGAACTCCGACACCTAACCTCGGAGGCATGCCAACTGCTAGAGGTGCTTATATCGGGAATTTCGGCTATCAGCAACCTCTTAGCTATGGATTCCAACAAGGCTTGATGTATTCTCCATACGGGTGAGCCATGATATTGGCGGGTTTTAGTTGTTTTTGTACCATTTTTCATTCGGTTGAATTTCATCGTCATTTTGTTACAACGAAATGTTTATAGCCCTGTGAATGTATGTAGGTATGCTGCATACAGTCCCGAGTACGCTTATTCTCAGGTCAGTGAAACGTTTTCTATTAAATAGACGGCAAACTGGTAATCATTTTTAACAGTCGGTAGTTGTTTTTGTTGTGTAGGGCCTTTACAGTCCCTACGGAAATCAGCAATACCTTCAGATTTACGGTGTTCCCGGGGCGGTTAACACATCTATGTATTCTTATAATCAGCTGAGCCAGGGCGTTCCCGGAAGCCATGGCTACACTGCATTGCCCGGGTACACAATGCCCGGTCATCAGATAGTCCAGTTTGGCGGACCTGGCGTTAATGCACTGACAACCACCTCTGTTCCGGCTCTTCCGGCGCCGTATCCCGCAGGTGAAAAATTTTGGTTTTTTTACACATCTTGGACGCACGAATGTTGCACCCATATTACACTACCGTCGTGCTTTATTTGCACTTCCCGTCTGCTATTTGGCACAAAAATGATTCTTTTCGCCGATTTTAGCTTGACGTTTGATCCATAACTTGTCTTTTTTCTTTAAATACTCTAATCTATAATTTCCCGTCTGCTGTTTTGCACAAAAATGATTATTTTCGCCAATTTTAGCTTCACGCCTGATCCATAAACCATCTTTTTTCTTTAAATACTCTAATCTCTAATTTCCCGCCTGCTGTTTTGCACAAAAATGATTCTTTTCGCCGATTTTAGCTTGACGTTTGATCCGTAAATCGTCTTTTTTCTTTAAATACTCTAATCTATAATTTCCCATCTGCTGTTTTGCACAAAAATGATTATTTTCGCCACTTTTAGCTTCACGTTTGATCCGTAAATCGCCTTTTTTCTCTAAATACTCTAATCTATAATTTCCTGTCTGCTGTTTTGCACAGAAATGATTCTTTTCGCCAATTTTAGCTTGACGCTTGATCCGTAAATTGTCTTTTTTCTTTAATTACTCTAATCTATAATTCTTCATAGCAGGCGCAGCTCCAATTCCACAACAGCCGCAATTCATGCTACCCGTGCATTCTCCTCAATTCATGCCGGGCAGCGGTTCTGACCAAAATGCCGGGTGAGGGTTTGATCTAGGTATGTTTCAGCCTTCAGTTTTCCCGTTTATATTTCTTTTAATGCCTCGAGATTGTAATAAATCGAACGAAACCAATGTATACTATACCATCCAAAATTTCAGGTTCCCTTAGATTGCAGCAGGACTAAGAACAGTGGTACTGCCACTCGATTGGCGGGCTTCAAATCTAGCCTTGCAAATTATTCGTTTTGCATTCTAGAGGTAAATCTCGGGTTTCAGCTCTCCTCGGCCCGACCTGTTTTGATTATTTTTCCTTAATTTTTACTTTAACTCCTTGCGCAGGTCTTACACCGTGAGTCTCGCTCACCAGAGAAGTTTATTAACGTCCGAGTCCCTCCTGATGGTTCGAGGGAGGGAACTAAGACGTAAACGAGGGTGTGTGCATTGCTCATCCTCGACTTTCATGTACGTATAAAAAAGAAAGAAAAAAAAAAAAGAAGAAAAACACGTGTATATACGCTCTGCCAACCTTCTGGATGGCTGGAAGAGCGTCGCATCACTCGCCTGTCTTGTGGCCGGAGAGGTATTCTGGCCTCTAGATTTAAAAAAAAAAAAATCGAAAATCTGTGTAAATGGTAGAATCAAGATATGATTCTTTTATCTGTTCTATAGACGGGAGTCGAGTCGAAACCCCAACATTCTGGGTAATAGATAGATAGATAGATAGATCTAAGTTGCTCTGGTGTCGATCATGTCGTGTTGCATCCTGCATTGTATTTAAAAGTCGGGTCAGCATCTTCGTCGTCGGGTCTTTGTGCATAATAATCCGATTTTAGGGTTCGTATTTTAGTCGAACGATTGCTTGTAGTATCTATTAATATAGAGCCTCGCTTCAAGATATGAAAGAAAGCTCGAGTCTTTGTTAGGAAAGACATTTTCTTTTATCTATTTTTATCGCGATTATTCTTTGTCAATGGCATTTTGTATGTATCGTTGCCGGGCTTTGATGTCAAAGCGTCGATTTGTGTTGTTGTGTTAGGCTTGTTTTGAGCACTCGTATTTTCGATGATTTTTTGGGTCTCGTATGGACATTTTAAGTTACTTGATGGCAAAATTATAACCCGATATCTGTTTACATTGGTACTTTTAGAATATTTATTACTATTCATCGTCAATAATTTTTACAAAATTTGGCATCAAATAATAATTTTTTATTGTTGTCAAATTTTTGACGGAGCCAAAAATAGTTCAAAAGAAAATGTTAAAATTCTCGAACATGTTACGATTATTTAGAGTCGTTGTACGCTCCGCTGAAGAGATTGTACCCCAGTGGTGTGTACATATTGAGAACTTGCTGAGTTGCTAGTTAAAAAAAAAAACCTAAAAATGGCGACTGATGATACGACTCAGCCAAAACCCTCGCCGGAGATCCCTTCCACCGTTTCCACAGCTCCGACGGCAGACGTTCCGCCTTCTGCCCCCACAGCCACCGTCGCTGAGTCCTCCGCCACCACCGTCGCTGCATCGTCCGCCGCCACCGTTGCTGCGTCGTCCGCCGCCACCGTTGCTGTATTGTCCGCCGGTACAGTCGCGGCATCTGCCCCTACCACCGTTGCTGCATCGTCGACCGCCACCGTTTCTACTACGGCTACGGCTACGGCTACGGCTACGGCTACGGCTACGGCTACGGCTACCCCAAACCCAACCCCAACCGCAACCGCAACCCCAGCCGCCGCCACCACCACCTCTTCGGCTACCGTTGCTAGTCGTCCTCCCGAACCCGACGCCGACGTCATTCACATCCCGACATATTCTCGTGGGGGGATTTTTCTATCGAATTTTCATAAAGAGGTTGATTTTGATATAATATCCTCTAATCGTTGCGTTGATTTATTTAGGGTGGTTTTCGTGGAACGGAATTCATGAATGCGAGGCTAGGTTCGTGCCAGAGTTCTTTGACGGCAGGTCGCCCTCGAAGAACCCTAAGGTTTATAAGTACTACAGGAATTCGATCATACGGCGCTTCCGCGAGAATCCTAACCGGAAGATTACTTTCACGGAGGTGCGGAAAGCAATTGTCGGTGACGTTGGATCCATTCGGAGGGTTTTCGATTTCCTCGAAGCTTGGGGGTTGATTAATTATTCCGGCTCTACTCAGAAGCCTCAGCTGAAATGGGAAGATAAGGAGACCAAGTCCGCCGCGCACGGCGGCGATGGGGCGGATGTTGTTGTTCCAAAGAAGAGGATATGCAGTGCGTGCAAGGCTCTTTGCACCATTGCCTGCTTTGCCGCTGATAAGGTGTGATTTTACTTCCAAATTTCTTACTCAATGAAGCAGTTGGTTATCATTTATGCATCCTGTAAAAAAATTGTAGATTGAGTTTCTTAGCAATCACCATAAGCTAGTTAGCGATAATGTCGCGATTTCGATTGATCTTTGGCCAAGCATCTGTTTCTTTATTTGCCTCTTTAATTGTGTTGCAGCATGACATGACTCTCTGTGCAAGATGCTTCGTTCGGGGGGCTTATCGGGTGGGCATGAATTCATCGGATTTTAAGCGAGTTGAGATTACGGATGAGGGGAAGACAGATTGGAGTGATAAAGAGACGTTGCAACTTCTTGAAGCTATAATGCACTATGGGGATGATTGGAAGAAAGTGGCAGAGCATGTTGGTGGGAGAACTGGGAAGGAATGTGTTGCACGATTCATAAAGCTTCCGTTTGGCCAGCAGTTTGCCGGTCCTCCAGAATCCAGTGAGCCGGATGTAGAGTTAGGTATGCAAAATGTTGCGACGCCGGCAAAAAGGATACGGCTCTCACCTCTTGCTGATGCAAGTAACCCAATAATGGCGCAGGTAGCTAATACTTTCATTCTTCTGAAATAACTACTCCCTCCATCCACGAATTATAAGTTTTTTTGAGCTGGATATGAGTTTTATTGAATATAGTATTATATTGTTGATTGTGACATTAAGTAAGATATTTTTGAAAAGCATATGAGTGAGTTAATGAAATGCGAAAAGTTTTGGAATAAATTGAGTGTGTAAAGGTTGTAGCATGTTTATTGATAAGTATAATGTTAAATTGTATAAATTAAAGAGTATGTAATAATTTTTATTTTTTTATATTTTTGCTATAGATGAAAATTGTATTTTGTGTTTTTAAAAGAAAAGACATGTTTGGTAGATGGAGTGAGTATTATTTATGGTCTTTTAGATAGATATATTTGGATTGTTTCCCGTAGATGCTGAAAGTAGCATCAGTTTATGCAAATCCTATCGATTTCGCGTAGAATTTAAAACTGAAATAGTTGCCTTTTCCTTTCCTTTTGATGTGTTATAACAAGTATGCATGTGGGGTTTTTAATGAATATGTGGACAGGCTGCTTTTCTCTCTACATTGGTGGGAGTAGATGTTGCTGAAGTGGCTGCGAGAGCTGCAGTAACTGCTTTGTCAGATTTTGGTGATAAAAAGCAACCAGGTAATGATTCTTTTCTTTTTATTATTATTATTATTGTTATTTTTTTGGTTGATGGATTAGCTTTATACATCTCATGGATTCGTAATTTGGGCATGCTGAAGTTGCATACAGTGGCTTTCATAATGTGCCCGAGCTTATAAAAAATGATGCCTAGAAGCAATAAATTTTGGAAAAATATTGAGTGAGGAGATATCCCTGCTATGATCTTTTGCACGGAAGCTGTTAACATTGCCAATCTTCCAAATGTAAATTGCCTTAATAATTAATGGTAACTTCACAAGTGGTTAGCATATGCGAAACGGAAAGACAATGCTCATATGTCTCATTAATTTGCCTTCTTTATGAATTTTTTTTTTTTAATTTTTTTTCTGAATTTTATAATGAAGAAGTATATTTAATTCAGGAATTGAATGAGGATAAGAATTACGACTGTTAATCCACGGGAGAGTGGTTAAAATTGATTTCCTTTCGTATTTCAAAAAATAATCGTAACTTCATATTTTGAAGAGGGACGAGATGCTACATGATCTGCTTTACTTTAGCTGATTGAAATCTGCGAAATTACTATTTGTGAGCCAGGTAGCTGATGAAAACATTGAAGACAAGCCCTTTAAACTGTGATAAAATTAGCAAATAGCAGTAGGTGCATACCAATCTGAATTTGCTGTCTTTGGAAAGCAACGTAATTGTTGATAAAAGCTATTCGTTTCTCAAATTTCCTAGGATTGGTACTTTGTGTCTAAATAGTAGGCTAATATACTTCGTCAAGTTGAGTTAAAAGCTAATGGTCCCGGCTATGAAGGGATTTGAAGCCAAATATATATTTTGTAGATTTACTAGCACTAGGGAAGAAATGGTTAGAAGGCATTTGGTGAGAGGGTATTGGGATTGGAAATTTGGAATCATCACCAGAATTTAGGAATCCGCTAAACTTGAATTATGGATTCATTAACCGGTAGAATGTTGTTACTTGTGTTCTATGGTGTTTTAAATTTGAATTTATTGAAGAAAGAAATTTTTTATAGAATTTAGACATTGAAAATGATGTTTTGTTTGGGAATTTAATCAATTTATTTATTTATTACTATAATTTGCATAATGCAAAGAAGTGTGTTGAAAACATGAGTAAACAAACCGATATGAAATCCAAGGATTCGAGTTAAAATATCCACGGGTTAATAACAATTGAGAGCTCCAAGGTGTTTTCTTGAATTGAAAAAGTAAGAAACATGAAGGTCGGCCTGGCCTGGCTTCCCATTTTATCCAGGTACCAATGGCGAATCTGATACTGCCCCTAATGGCACTATCCCGGATTCAATCGAAGAACCTCTCGCTGAAGCGAAGTTGCAGCTGAATAAGGAAGAAGAGGAGCTGGAGGAAGCAATTTCTGGAATCGCCACCCAGGTCGAACTGCTTTGAAATTGCAATGTCAATTATTTCAATTTATGGAAGTATATTATTAACCATCGGGCATAATGGCGGCAGATAAAAGAGATAGAAGACAAGATTCACAACTTTGAGGAATCCGAGTTGCATATGGAGAGAAAATATCAAAACCTGGAACAACTTCAGAACCGGCTCTTCATTGATCAACTTGCGCTTGTGTTTCACAAGAATGAGTTGCCTAAACGTACCAGGGGAGGCTATCAAGAGTGAATCAATCTTTCGCTCTCACTGCTTAATCCTTTGTTGCAGATTATTTGGCTCGTTTGAGTCGAAACAAAGCTACTCGCTATCCCGGCATATCCAGGCTTTGAGCTGTGTCGACGATTAGATGAATCCTTATCCTTCAGTTGAAGGAGACTGCCGTTGGCTGAATTTGTGCTTACTCACTACTCAGGTTCGATTTTTACGAGGTTTTACTTACAGGCATAGGTGTGTGTGTGTGACTATGTTAGAAGTGGTGATGGAAATGTTTGTATTGTATCGATAATGTGTCTGGATTTTATTTTATAATCATACTAAAAGTGCGATGCTAATTAGTCCTAATCAAGCATATTGATAAAATATAGACTACAACACATTTGTTGAATTAGTACCACATGTGTTGTTGGTTTGTATCTTATGTATATGTTGTCTTTAACATATATCTTGCGTTAAGATCAGTGATATGTATTAGACCATTTGCATCGAACAAAGAGATTATAAATTTATTTCTATTTCCACGTCATTATCTCTTATTTTCATCTCAATCAAAAATTATAATCGATTATATGTTTCTTTCTATTTCTGCATTATCATTTCTTTCTTTCATCTCCACCAAAAATTATACTTCGGTCCGTTCAATTTACTATTTCTAAGTTGGCGTTTTTGTCCGTCTCACATTTTATGTCATATGATTTTTTTAAAAGTAAATTTAATAAAAAATACTACTTTTGTCCGGCTATAAGGACATCATTTACTTTTTGCATGTTCAGAATATTAATTATTATATAAAATGTATTACAAATTAAGAAAAAAAAACTTCAATTAGTGTCGTGCGACTCGAAGTGGGGGGAGTATCATATAGTGACATTTTTGCTCCAGTTTTTCGGTCATAGTCAGTCTCATGTGTGCGAGCTCCTGTCCTGTTCGGCAGAGAGATGGACATAATATAAAAATATAATAAATATTATAAATAAATACAAAAAAAAGAGTGAGGAGCTTTTGATGAGTCGTTCTTTGCAGCAATTTAAAATATTCTTTTTTATAAAATTTAATAATGCCACAATAGATGACAATTAGGAAACATGGAGTTTCTTTCAAATAGAAAAACCACCGATACCATGTTTTTTTTAGAACTTTTATATTATATAAATCTCATAAAATATTATATTTAAATTATTATTAAAGTAAATTATCAAATTACAAATATAATAAAAATTACAATAATATTTTCTTTATACATTGTATATATATATTTTTTTATATTTTTTAATTTCTATTTTATCAAACAAAAAAATATCAATATTCTCTAGTATATACCAAACTCACCATAAGACTATATAGTTTATAAAATAAGTAGAAACTCTTTTATTATTTTATCCTTGACAATATCAACAAGCACAACAACAATAATAATAATAATAATAATAATAATAATATAATTAATTTATAGTATATTATAGTTAAATTGAATCATCCAATTAACACGATAATTGGAACGACATATTATGAAAAATGTTATAAATTAAAATTTAACATTAATTTAGATATAATTTTAATTCTTCTTTTTTAAAATATTAATAAACACTATCAAAAATTCAAAAATAGCCTATGTAAACAAAGAAGCTCTATTTTACACAATGTTTTTAGAAATTTGATATTATTCATTATTTTTTAAAAAAATATTACATCTAATATATTTGTATTACACCAAAATATTGTAGTAAATATTTTACTTTTATTTTTTCCTATTTTTAGATTTTTAAAATTTCAAAACTTCCCAAAACTTGTCTAAATCAAGGTGCATTTGGTAAAAGTTGACATTTAATTAATTGTTTGAATTCAAATACCAGTTAATATCAACTGTTTATAGATAAATACTCATTCAATCACGCAAATATGTACTCATTTGACTATAAAAGGGAATAATAATTGTTAATTTTTTTATTTTTTTTATAGTAAAAAAGTGGAATAATTTTTTACTTAAAAAATGAAATGAGAATATTTTTCAATGACAACCGAAAAATAAAAGTGAGCATTTGAACGACGGAGGAAGTATTAATTAAGAACATTTATATTATTTTTTAAAATATTCAATTTTATTCATTTTAATTTAGAATTTTTGAAAATTTTTATTATTAATTATTAAAAATTATAAAAATAAAAAGAGCCATGGTGGAACTGGGGCTAGGAAAGAACGCTTCTAACGATGAAAGCTCGAGCCGCCGCCAAGGATCAAGCTAGGCGGATCCGGCGCCATGCACTTTAGGAATTCCTTAGGACAGTGGAAAGAGATTTGAGATTCCGTAAGTAACTCAGTGCCTTTTATAAAATATTTATTTTTACTTTTTTTATATTTAAGAAAAATATTTTTATTGAAAATAATAATAATATTTTATTAAAAATTGTGTAGAATATAAAATAATACAATTTTATATACTCCTCCGTCCCGCAAGAAGGTTGCCATTTAGTTTTTACATTATAATTTACTTAACATTATAAGAATAATTTACTCATTTGTATATGTATTATAAGAGACTAATAAACATATTTTTGTTTTTTTTTTCTTAATCTGTATTATGTATTGATATCATAATTAATATTCAAATATCAATCCACAAAAAAGCCAATGACAACTTTCTTGCTGGATGAAGGGAATATATATATTTATTATGTTAATTATGGACTAATTTATTAATTTACTCTCCTTTATTTATTTTAAAATAAAATTTATAAATATTACTCAATCCGTCATATATCTATCTATTCGTTTACATTTTATAAAAAAATCAAATTAATCTTATTAGCATTGTATGATATAAAAGTAATGGTATTTGTGTAAATTAGAAGAGTATTTGTAATGTTAAGTATATATTACAATTACTAAAAAAAAATGCATACTTTGTTACGAGAAGAACCTGGAAAAATAAATAGATTGTTAAGGGATGTATGAAATATGAATTTATGTTTTCAATTTTGATTTAATTTTAATAAATTTATATATTTTATAAATAAAATAATTTATATGTAATACTTAATAATATTAATTATTTTAAACTAATACTTAATAATATTATCATGTCTATGTTGCCGTTTTTGTTCGTTCTATTATAAATTAATTAATTTTACTAATATATTATTAATTATTTACTAATTATATTTATTCTAAATTCTCGTGTCTACGACCACCACACCCAATATGATATATGAGATGGGGAGGTAGTAATAATTACAAAATTCGAATACAAAAAGAAATAAATAGATAGAATAAGTTTCACCTTCTCATTTTCATATTTATTTAAATTAAATTAAAAAGAAAAAATTAAAAATATTAATAAATGATTTTTATTAACTGAGCAATTTTTACGAAGAGGTTCGTCCGTAAAACTTCCCTTTTTCTGTCTCCACTCTCAATCCCTAAATTTTTTCTCTCTTAATCTTCTTCTGCAGCAGGTGCACAATTTTTTCACTATTTTTTTGGTAAGCTGTTCGTGATTTTTCTCCAATTTTCCGGAATTTCTTGCTTATTCTGTGTAATTTTGGGAGTTTTTTATTATTTACGGTAAATGCTTGAGGATTGGGAAATTTAGGAACTGTTTCGCTTTTATCGGGGTTGAATTTTGAGCTATTTTCGCTGTTTGCTGCTCGATCCGCTCGAATTTTCGTTGAAATTGCGCTGAATCTGTGAGGCTTTATTGAATTGAAAATCTTCCCTCCATTTATGGATTTTGTGCTTCTAATTTTTTTTACCGGTTTGATTTCATCTACCGAAGACGAAAGCAATGGAAATTTACTGCTGTTTTTTTCACTAATCGGAAATGAGAAGTTCTTCAGCAGAATGGCGAAATCAGGCAAATCTGTGAACTGTAACTACAGTAAGATCTGGCTAAGGTTTTTCAAATCGCGTCTGTTCAGGTAACCGCTGGATTTATCACAAGGAATCTTCGGAAGTCCGGCGAAAATGTCGGATTCAGGCGGCGGCGGCGGTGGAATGGCAAGTCTGGATTCGTTTGCTCTCGGTCCTAGTTCTCAAAATCCGGCGGCGTCGCAGTCTCAGATAGATCAACAAATGTGCGTGCCCTACACCATGGGGTCTCCGCACTATCAGTCGATCTCAGGCGGCGCCGCCGTGGTGAAGCACGGGATGAATTCGAACTCCGGCGAGCAGAAGCGGAAGAGAGGGCGGCCGAGGAAGTATGGCACCGATGGTAGCATGTCCATGGCCATGGTTGCTGCTCAGTCGCACAATTTTTCTCCTCAGGCTCAGGCTCAGGCTCAGGCAGGGTCGATGGGGCTCTCTGTGTCCTTACCAACAGCCACAGGGAAGAAGAGAGGCAGACCTCCAGGCTCAAGCAACAAGAAGAAGCAAATCGAAGCTACAGGTAATATAAATTCAAATTTCTTTAGATCTTTCTAGAATTCTTTTGAGTGGAAAAGTTCAGATCTTTGCTTTGGAATGCTGTTTCTTTATGCATAAATTAATAGACTTAGCTGACACCATCGAATATGGTAACTTTTCCTATTCTCTTATGCTTCTGGAAATCCAACAAATGGCCACTTCTTATTTTTTAATCATATATATATATATATATATATATTGGTCTTGCCTTTTGAATTTGATTCTGGAATATATATCTAGCGGTGTGAATTTTATTATTAGGGTATTTGATGAATAAATAAGAAATTCAAGAATATAAGAAAAGATGGAATTTTATTGAGAATTGTACGGATAATAGTAGTCTATGAGTTGTTGCTTTTTCTCTTATCTATACAATAATCTGGCTGATTGCTTTTGTTGCTTATTTCAAGTATTATTATTGAATTTTTTATGGCCTTTTGAGGTGTTGTTAATTTTTAATTCTCTTTTTCTCCATGTGTATGTAATGTTCTTTTTTTTTTTTTTTTTGTTCAAACTTTTTATTTTCTATTTAATTTTCTTCCCAGAGTTTTTAGTCATTTATTAAATAATGTTTTTGCAGGTTCAACTGGAATTGGATTTATACCCCATGTTATCAACGTGAAGGCTGGAGAGGTTAGCAATTTATTTATTTATTTTCTAATTGTTATTATCTTATTTTATTTTATGTCAAAGGAATATTCTCATTTTTCCAGTTTATTTTTGAGTTGTACTTTTTTCTTGAGCAATAATCTGTAGAACTGAGTGGCAGATATATTCAGAAACTTACAATACACATGTAAAAATATGTATTTTTATTATTAGTTTGGATTTCTGTAAATTAGTTGAAATGATTTTTCATCTTAATTTTGTGTTTCTCAAACATTTTCGCACTATGTAAGCTACAATAACTATTTTGTTAGCATAAAACAGATTACATTCAACTCTTAATTTTTCATTAAAAATTCGACATGGAATACCCACTTTCCATTTAAAAAGCCCACTAGGAGACCCAATATTGGTTTCTTGCTTACTGTGTTTACTTGAGATGTGGACATGTTTGATATTTGATTTTTGGGAATGTAATAGAGTTGATAATACTCTAACGACGCATTAATGAATATTTTGGTGTTGATTTCAGGATGTTTCTTCAAAAATCATGGCTTTTTCTCAGAATGGCCCGAGAACTGTTTGTATACTCTCTGCAAATGGTACCGTGTCAAATGTGACACTTCGCCAAGCGGCAACTTCTGGTGGAACTGCAACATATGAGGTTTGTTTATTTTTTATTTTCTGTTCTTCGACTATAAAACATAAAGACTTGCAGATTTGATCTGTAAAATTTATAGCATTCCTAAGATGTGAGTTCACTGGCTAATCAATTATTGTGAAATGATTTTTAGTAATGGCAAAAATTATGCTTTATCAAATGGGCAAAATTACTTGTAATATACTTGTGCTTTGTAAAAATTGCATCATTATTCCTCATGATTTAGAAACTGCCCGTAATTTTGAAAATATTATAGAAGTTGCATGACACTTTTTTGTCTTTTAGAATTCATGAGGAAATTTTGCATAATTTTCCCTCACAATTTTAAAATTACAGAAAAATATTACCAAGGTGTTACGTGCAACGTTTTCTAAAAACACGAGGGAGTCTCACGTATTATCTAAGTCATGAGCACTTTTTAAACCATAAGTAGATTATAAGCAAAATTTTGCCTATATTCTCATTGTCATTGACGGGTAAAAGCTTTTTTACAATTAGGGTTAATTAGTTTCCTCCGCATGTGCGCTGTGTAGGGGCGGTTTGATATCTTATCCCTGTCGGGATCTTTCATGCTGTCGGAAGTAGCCGGGCAGCGAAGCAGAACCGGGGGGTTGAGCACAACATTGGCTGGACCCGATGGGAGGGTCTTTGGGGGCTGTGTGGCTGGTTTACTGATTGCTGCTTCTCCGGTGCAGGTACTGTTTCCGATCTGATTTGATTATTGTCTTGTTATTTCATTGTTGGATTGAAAAATAATATCCGAAATTGTGCACTGGTGCAGGTAATTGTTGGAAGCTTCATAGCAGCAGATGGGCAGCAGAAGGAAGGGAAAACAGGAGGAGGAAAATACATGGAGCCCTTATCTAAAGGCAGCAGCTCGCCGACGTATAGCGGGTCGTCGGGCGGCGGCGGCGGCGGAGTGAGCCCTCTGAATTTGAGCTCGGGGGTTTGCAACAACAACAGCCACCCCCATACCCATACCCATACCCAAATCATGCCTGGGATGCCATGGAAATGAATTCAAATGATCTGATCTAGTAAGTAGCCTCTCTCTCTCTCTCTCTCTCTCTAAGTTATTTCTAACTGTGTTGGTATGTGCAATCAATCAATTAATTAATTAATCTTCTTCTAATGGTGGATTAAAGAGTTAGGGAGTGGATGGATTTAACTTAACATTTTCAATTTTTTATTTTTATTTTTATTTTTAATTAAATCTTGGAAGTAGTAGTGAGACCTGATCTGAGATGATGTTGTACTTTGTAGAGTCGACTTTCTCTCTCTCTTAAAGTTTAGTTTTAAGTTACCTGTCCATTCATTACATTTACATTTGATTACTACTAGGCTAGGCATGTTTGGATTTCCAGTATTTTAACTTTAAAGGGTGTGTTTGTTTTTACTTTTAATTTCATGTTTTAAAAGACACAAACTAGAAGATATATATTGGGTTATTTTGTGTTTCTCAATTCAACAATTTTTTATATATATTATAAAAAGTACATTTATATTTACAAAAAAAAAACAACAATTCAATTAAAATATTATTTTTTTTTATACTGATAATAATAATCTCCCAAGGACTAGCAAAATTAAAATAGCCAAATTCTTGGGTCATCTGAATTAACTTTTTTTTTTTTTTTTTTTTAGCGGGCGGATTTCTGCGTCATTAAAAAAAAAAGTATATATTTTAAAATTTTTTTAGTCAATTTAATTATACTATATATTATAAATATTTTTAAATTTATATTGATATTATTACATTAAATTAAATTACTATTTTCGTCCATCGTCTAATCTATTAATTTGTATTTGACGTCGTTATTTTTAACAATAAAACTATCATAATTTTTTGTACAAATATCTTTAATTTGTGTAATTTTTTTGTACAAATATCATTATATTAGTATTATAAGACACTAATAAAAGTAGTTTTGTCGTTTTTTTTATTTATACTATATTTTGATATAATAATTAATATTCAAATATTAATATGTAAAAAAGTAAATGGATAGATTGACGGTGGAAGTGTATTAAAAAATATATATGTAAGGGTTTTATTTATTTTTTTAGGACATTATACTTAATATTTAAAATATTTTGTATAAATATTCTTGTATTAATAGTATAAATTACTAATAGAAGTATTTTTATAATTTTCTTGTGTTCTGTTTTGATATAATAATTAATATTTAATAAAGTAAATGAAACCATTAGTTCTCGTTATCATTAAACACTTATCTTCATTCAAATAATTGATTAGAGTCATAGGATATGTTTGGTTTAACTTAATTTAAAATGAGATTTTGATTTAATTTTTTATAAATACTACATTTTGTTGATATTTTAATAAATAAAAGTAACAATTAAGTGGAACAAAACATAAATGAAAATGAAATATTTAGAAATGAAAAATAATAAATAGTTAGTGGAACAATAATAAATTTATAAATGAAACAATAGATATTAAATGATATATAGAATTTTACTTTATTTTAAATAACAAAAAAAACAATATATATATTTACATATAATTTTAAAATCTTTCTAATATATTTTGAATTTATTTTAAACCATCTATATAAATGATTTCATTTGTATAATTACATTTTGAAAGTTTCAAAATTCAATACTTTGTTTAGACAAAAGTTTTAGAAGTCGTATAATTTTGAAATTTTTTTTAAAAAAATAAAATTAGAATATAATATGATATTTTATGAAAAAAAATTCTACACCATCAATTTCCGCATTCATTTTCCTTCTAATACAAACACAACCATCCAATCGACAACACCGATTTTCTACTTGTATTGAATATTCCACGCTGATGGAAACAAAATCGCAACTCCATATATGAAACCGATACACGCAATCAAGTTTCGCAGCGAAGAAACCAACCGGCATGAACATGATTCTGTGCACTTTATTATTTGTTTTTTCAGTCTCGAAATTGAAAAAATTAGAATGCCCAAGACAAAACTAAAGAAATGTTACAAGTTGCAACTTAACAAAAAGCGTGTTTCGTGTTTCGAATCTTTTTTTTTTTTTTCTAAAAACAAACCCTTTTTATATGATCAAAAAAGTCTTTTAAATATTTGATTATTTAATAATTTATTTTATTAAAGGAATAAAATTATAAAAATATAATTTCAGTAATTAAATAATTTTTAGGGAAAAAAGTGCTAATGGTCATAAGCATATATACGTAAATTTACATAATCAATATAATATATCTAATAATTAAATATAAATTATTATTTTTATATTATTGGTATTTATTGTGTATTTAATATAAAAATTATTTCAAACGTACAAATTTAAAACAAACCCACCCTTTAAAGTAAATTAAACATTTTTTTAATTTAAAAAATATATATAAAAAAGAAAACATATCATTAGTTTTAAGAATTTATTTTTTATAATAATTCTAAATAAAAATAGAATATTTAAATATGAAAATAATAAATTTGTCAGTGAAATAACTATAAATTTATAATTAAGTGAGACAAAATACATATTAAATGATGATGTAAAATATTGAGTTTATTTCGAATAACATTAAACAATATGTAGATTTACATATAATTTTAAAATAATATAAAACAATATATAAATTTACATATAAATTCAATAACCGATAGAGGGAATATAATTTTAGTCCATCAATTCAATATAATTTTCAAAAAAAAAATAAGAAAGAGTACGAATAATCTTATTTTGTTACAGATGAAAGTTTTTAGAAAAATAACGCAACACGGACACGGACACAGACACAATACAACACGATACAAATTCGACATTTTAATTTCACTTGGTTTTGGTAGGGAAAGAAGCAAGTTTGTTGATTCCACACATTCCTTCGGGCTTTCCTGTGTTCCTCTTCATTCTAATGAAGCCTTTCTCGCCCCATTTTGGCCCCCACGAGTTTTTCACGATAATGTAGTCCGCGCCCTTGCTCGATCCGTACCCCACGGCTGCAACTCCGTGGTCGAGCTCGCTGCCGCAATGCCCATCAAACACGCCCTACAGAACAATAAAAGTTGGAAATAACACTAAGTATAGTTGATGATGATGTCAATTTGAATATTTGTTGGTTGTACTAAGTTGTCGTATTTTAAATTTAATAAGACTTCGTTTAATAAAAGTTTTGAAAATAGTAAAAATTTAGAGGTATTCGGTAATTCTCTTTTGTCCATTCTATAAATATATATTTTATTTGTTAAATACAAAGTATATATTTTTTTAATTAAATTTGATCGCATTACATATTACAAATACCTTCGAATTAATTTACGTTTATTTACCTATCGTTAATTTGAGGACAAAAAAATCTTTACACACAAAAAATACTATAAACTATCGTTTAAATACTATTATTTCTTTATATCCATGTGTAATGCAAATGTATACATGACAGTATATTTTTTCGTTAGATAAAAATTGTATTTGATGAGATAATTTTTGAAAAAATTACTTTCGTAAAAAAGAGTATCAGAAGTTCAAAATATCTATGGAAAACATAATCGAGTATAGAATGCGTACCCCGCTGTAGAATTGGAAGTCTCTACCGGAGGCTTCGATGGCGACGCTCAATGGTTGGTTTGCAAGTGCTTTCAAGAGGCTCTGTTCATCGTTGGCCGGAACATCATGGTATCCGGTGATGGAGACTATTTCCGACTCATCCTGAAAAATTATCCGTGTAAGAATGTTAGTAATGTTGTATGTATTGTTGGGCTAAAACACAAGACATGGGGTCTGCTTATTTTTTGTCAAGTTTTTTCAGATTCTACTATTTGAATTTTGCATTTCTCGATAAAATATATTCCCTCCGTCCAAGAAAAAAATATACTTTTGGCGCAGGACATGTAAAAGTAGTGTAATGACATTTATGTCCTTACTTTTTTGGTATAAAAGAAATGATGTGATATAAAGTAGGGGTATTTGTGGAAAAAATGGGGTATTTAATGAAATAGTTACTTTGTAATTGAACGTCCCAAAATAAAAATATATATATTTTCTAGTTGGACGGGAGGGTGTATTTTCTTATCTCACAAAAAATCTCATCAAATCAATTTTTTCAAAACTCTACGAAAAGAAACACAGATTGTTACCCGGTTTTCTTCGCAAGTTCCTTCCTCCATAAGGTAGGGATAATCGTCTTCCTTATGAAGTCCACCTTTCGAAACTATGTAAGCGAATGCGTAGTCCATCAAGCCTCCATTGCAGCCATTGTTATACGTTGTGTCACAGTCGATAAGCTCCTGCTCGGACAGCTCCGTCAAATTCCCTGTCACGATTTGGTTGATACCCTCCACGGCAGCCACCGTCGAAAACGCCCAACAACTCCCTACAATCGTTTCCGAGCATTAATTTAGTTACTACAATATAAACAACAATACGCGTGCCTGAGATGTTTGGAAATTAGGTATGGATCAGCATATGCTATAGGGGTGACAAGCGTATATCTATAAATATTTCAACATATTTACAATACAATATATATTATATTATAATTCAACATATATTTCTTATAATACATTATATGCTGAAAAATATATGAATATATTTTGACCGGATCAAATTGCATAAGTAACGTACCGCAAGAGCCCTGGTTTTTGACGCGAGTTACGGCCCCTTTCTTCCTCCAATCGACAGATTTGGGCAATTGGTCGAAATCCTTATACTTAAATTCGCGAGGGGAGCCGTTCTTCGCGGGGATTTGATCAGCCTTAAGTCCCAAATACATTTTCTTGAACTCGTCGTGGCTCATGTCCGCAAACTCGTTCAATCCGAGCCAGTAATTGCTGATGTCCTTATTCCTCTCGTCGATGTGCTTCAAGTTGTCCTTGAAGATCTCGAACCTGTGGAGCTTCTCCTCGAGGGTCTTGTATTTCTTGCCGTGCTTGTCGATCCACGACTCGAAGAGGTTGATGAGCTTGTCGATGCAGGTCAGGTCGTCCGGCGAGTAGCCCACGATCGAGAAATCGCGGGCCGAGATCAACAAAGAGGAGAGCATGAAACTTGCAAGAAGTAGAAGTAACTTGGGAAGAGAAAGAAGAGCCATTTTATTTGATTTTTTGTTTGGAAGAGGTTGAAATGTGATTATATGATTCGATGAAGTCATGAAAGGGTTTTATAGGAAGGATGATCTTTGAATGTTGCTTTCAAGTGAAGTGAAGTGAATGTAGTTCAGTTAATGCTTTACGATTGGTTCTTTTGGAAATGAAATGCTTTCAATCAAAGCATGCTTTGTATTATATATTTATATTATACATATAACCTAGCAAATAAATTAATTAGCAGTAGGTGCATACCAATCTCAATTCGCTGTGTCTTTGGAAATCTGTTTCAAAACAATTGTTTTGTTTTATTATTTAGTAATTGTGGTATCCATTTCATAACAAAATTATTCTTACTTTTCCAAACTACCCTGATTATTACTCAAACTTACTTTTTAAAATCACGTGGCTACTAAAAATGATACACAACAATGTGTTCGATCAAATGCCCTTTTGATTTACCTTTTTTTTTTGTTTTTTTGTTTTTAATATAACATGAGAATCTACAGCAACTACTCGACGAGTGCTCTGGGTAAATCTTTGAACAAACTTAATATATACTCTGCAAATTAGGTCTGATGGGGCAAGTCACACTAGACGAACCATGTGTGGCAGATGAACCCAAACACGTTGGAGTTTGAACCCATGACGAGTCACAAGTTCACTCTTCACACCACTCTTCACACCACTGGACATTTTGATTCAACTTCTCTTCCTAGTCCAATATACCCTTACCTCGATTTTATCCCAGTAAAAGGTTTAAGAGGGGCATAACGGTTTATACAAACAAAATGTTAACACCGTCAATCAAAATTGGATTGAAGGCAATGCACAACATTTTCGAAAATCATATGCAATTGAAATTTTAGTTTCGGGTGTGTTTGTTTGAAGGATTTTGGTGGATTTCCACTATTCATCCAATTTTTTTCCCCCAAAAACATCAAATCAAACACCTATTTTTCATTTTTTATATTATACTAAAAATCAATTTTACATTCAAAACATCACATCAAACCCTATTTATATCACATCATACAACTATTCAAATTCAAAATTTTTACTATTCAAATCCCAACTCAAAATCCAAACCCCCAAACAAACACACCCGAAGTAGATATCTGTGTAGCAAGTTTCACAAACTACATATGGATATTTTTTTGTAATTTTGCCTATATATGTATATATATTTTATAACCAACACATTTTATTCTAAACAATATGATAATTTATCTCGGTTAGCACATCTAAAATAGACACACATGAATTTTATTAATTTATAGAAGTGTGCAAGATAATTATGAATATTCTTTTTCATTATATTTTATGTATATATATTAATTGTATGCGTAATAATATATTTTTAATTTATAATAAAATTACACATATTTTAATATTAATTATACTTATATTTTTACTAAAATAAAAAATAATATTTTTGAATGAAACAATACCTTAGACTCCGTATCAATCCCAAACCAAATTTTATTATCCTATAATACCTAAAATATTAGGTATTGCTTACCAAATTTTAGCCATTGAATTTTAGGTATTGTTTCATCCAAAAATATTATTACTTACATATTTTTACTTTCTAAAAAAATACAATTTCTTCTTTCACAATCATCCTATCAAACATTTTTGTAAATATCAAACTCAAACCAAATTTCTTCCCAAATTAATTATAAAAAATAAAAAAAACACACCTTCATGTCGTTACAATTTTTCGCTTTTTTGTTTTTTGTTTTTAAAAATATTGAATTATCGATTCGAACAAAGACCATCAAACTAAAAAGAAATTGACTGCACAATCCCACCCCAACGTTCGTTCCGTCACATAATGTGAGGATGAACCTATAGTCGACTGAGTCCCAACCCGTAAAAAAAAATAAACCGACGCTCTTTGTTTACATAATACATTTTTACTCATTTGACACTATTTATCTTTTAAAAAATTATCACATCAAATACTTTTTTTTTTTTTTTCTTTCGCAAAACATCAAATTAAATACTAATTTTTTATTTTATTTTTCAAACTTCCAAAATTTTAAATATCTCTATCTAAACAAAGCATACATAACTTTTAAAAAATTTCAAATTAATCATCCAAAATAAATACTAACAAATTCAGAACACATACCTGGACATGCCTCATATTCATATTGTCGATTTAGCAGCAGCAGCATTTGCAGATCTCTTCAACAGCAGCCTCAACGAAGGGTATCCGTACAAAAATGTCTGCCACCCCCAACCTCCAGCATTCTCCGGATCCACCCTCTTCGCCACCCCCCAAGCATACACCCCCTCCCCCACGTGCGCTGCCACCGCCGCCACAAGCACCACCCTCGCCACCGTAAGCGACCACAGGAAGAACAGCGCGATCGCTCTTAGCAGAGGCACCGGCCCGAAATTCGGCAAGAACGTAGCACAGAATAAATGCAACATTCCCGCAATAATCCCGACCCGAATCAATATGTTCGGTTTCTCCACCCCCAGCCGTTCTCTATCCTTCCAGTACTCGATCGTCGCCGCCATGCCGTCCCGAGGATCGATCAATGGCCGGTACCCCAGCTCCTCCCTCGCTTTTAGAAACGAGAAGTAATGAGTCACCCCTACCTGAAATCGACAAAAAAATTGAAGAAATCGAGTATCGTTTAGTCGACGTGTGTTTGATTATCGTTTATTGGAGTCGAATAGTTTGAGAAACCTTGTACACTTCGGCGGGGAGGATTAAAGGCTGCGGGAGCCACCGTCGATCGAGCCACGGGTACATAATGGAGTATAGAACCCAGAAAAATCTTCCGATCAAGAGGGCATGTGGAGTCGACAACGATAACTTAGGCAAGTCGTAATCGAAGCTTTTGAACAGCGGTCGGAGGAACTCGAAACTATTGACCGGGGAACCTGAAAAGAATACCGATGTTTAGTATTATAACAAAGAGTCGAAAAACGAAGACTGAAGAACAAATTTACCATCGGAAATGAAGTAGGCCTGTCCTGCCGCGACCGGATTTCCGACTCTGCCGGGAATGTCATCCAAAAGACCCATGCTAGCTAAGAGTAGTGCAAGAACAAGATTGTCGACGTACACCCAGTCGGATTTCACGTCGGGAGAGCCAATTTTGAACAGCATAAGACCCGACTCTGCGAGTTTGATGATCCTCGGAAAATGTCGTTCTTCACCCGGTCCGTATATGGCAGCCGGGCGAACAGCACAGGAATAGAGTCTTCCAGTCTTGTCTCTGTAAAAAAAACTGTAAGCCACGAAACTACAGACTCAAGCATATTAATGGTTTCAACAAAAGCTAGGAAAAAACTTACTTGAAGGGTCGACCGTTGCTCTTAAGGACGAGCTGTTCGGCAATAGATTTACTTCGGGCGTAAGGATCTACATGGTCATCAATGGGGAAGTAGGGTAAGGATTCGTTTCCGTTTACAATTTCTTTCCCACCAAATACAACATTGTATGTGCTGACATAGACAAGTCTACGAACACCGTTCTCCAGGCAAGCATCCAAAATATGACAGGTTCCGTTTATGTTAACCTCGTCGATACGGCCGTACTGAAGCATCTCTTTTCCGGACATACCATAAGATGCAAGATGGAAAACACAATCCGCACCACTTAAAGCCTCGTCTACATCTTGTTTCTTAGAAACATTCCCTGAAAATTGCGCAGCTTATATTTTACAGCATTTCCGAATAACATTACCAGCGAAAAAGGATAAGAAAACATATTGGAAACAACTCCTGCTCGTACAATACTTCAGAAAATCTTCTATTAATCGTTTTTAAATACTCGAAGCGTAGCCATTAAACATGTTTACGATTGAATCTTCTCCTCATCCTTCTTATATCCCATCACATTACTCCAAAGATTGTTTTACAATATACATTACATATATATATATATATATAAACACAAATACATAGACATGTTCATAGATTTTTTACTATTTGAAAGTGTATACAAACGAATGATTGTTTCGCCATATCAAATCAAGCTGTGTTCAACATAATCGTCTATGGTAACTAAACATTCTAAAATCAACTCATAGATTCTTTGCTAGTTGAAAGTGTATACAAAAGAATTATCATTTCGCCATATCAAATCGAGCAGTGTTGGACATAATCGTCTATGGTAGCTAACCATTCTAAAATCAGCATATTCGAACATCAAGAAACTCCCTAAAGTCATAAACTAAACATATAAAAACGAATGATTCCTTGTTAAAGCAGTGTCAAGATAATAAGTGAAATCTGCAAGTGTTTTTTTTATTGTTTCACTATCCGTTTCTTCCATTTCCTTGAAATATTAAGAATGAATCTTCAATTCCAACCCAATTTGTGTCATCAACATCAACTGTGAAATGTAAATCGAAGAATCTACAGCAAAATTCACTCGCAAAAAGTCATGGATTGTCATATAAGATTCGCGAGGACTTCAGATTCATACATTATCAATTCGTGAGTAATACGTTGACCAATTGCAAAAGGCACAAATCTACCATGAAACCCTAACCGACGAAATACAATTCAATCGCACAAAATCAATTCATAAATTCCTGCAGCATATCTTAAAAACAAATTGGATAAATCAAATTGAAGATATCGGAAGGCTAACAAAGATCCAAATATTTAGAAGCGATTGCACCTTGAATGCATCTAACCCCCTGGCGACGGAGATCGTCGGACCACGGCGATTCGTCGCGACGGTCAAACGCCCGCACTTCACGCGCCCCTCGTCTGATTAGCTCCAAGCTCAAGGCGGCGCCTACGAAGCCCAGGCCGCCGGCCACCACGAAGATTTTGCCCTCAATCCCCTCGTTCTCGCTCAAATGCATCTCCGAATTCAAACACTTTGAGGATTCGTTGGAAAGGACGGGCAGTAGCAGCTTTGTGCTCTCTGTATAAGAACTGAAAAAGACTCTACAGCTCCATTTGTCAAACACAAAACTATATCACTCCCTCCGCCGACACGTCTTACAGGGTGATTCACAGCATAATAAGGAAATAAGAGTATTTGATTTGAACGTGGGTATAAAGTAGACCTTGTTTTTTTTTAAAAGATTTTAAAAAATAGGTTAAAATAATACTCCGTAAAAATATTCGCCGGAAGTTTGCCGGAACTTGCCGGACTTCAAAGCCGGAGTCGGAAAATATTATTTTAAACCTAATTTATTTTGAGTTTTTGATGCAAGAAATTAAAAAATTGGCTGTAAATTAGGAATAAAATTGAGTTTGGGGTAAAGTAAATAATAAACTATTTGTCTTTATTTTCTATTTTTGTCCGTCCCACATAACTTGTCATTTTTATTTTTGGAAATATAATTATGTATTTTAATCGCATTTTAAATTTTAAATTTTTATAATTTTTTTAATTTTAATTAAACTATTTATTTATCTTAATCTTAATCTATAATTATTTTTACTAAATAATAATTATTTTTACTAATACATTTCTTAATTACTTACTAATTATACTTTACTTAAATTCTCGTGTCTACAATAATACACCAATATTACATGGGACGGAGGGAGTAATAATTAGGGGTAACTTGAAAAAATTGAAATAATTTTGTTATAAAGTAGAGATCACGGTTATTAAATAAAGAAATGAGACAATTTTTTTGAGACAGACGAAAATAGAAAAACAAGTCAATTTTTTTTTTTAGACGAAAGGAGTATCGTGTAAGCAAAAAATTGTTTTTAGTCTCATATTTGTCTATTATTTCTATTTTCGTTTCCTCTAATTTTTCTTTTTTAAAATATAATTATAAATTTTAATCACATTTTAATATTCATATTTTATAATCTTTTTAATTTAAATTAAACTATTTAATCATTTTAATTTTAATCTATAATTATTTTATTAAATTATACTTATTTTACTAATATACTTTTTAATTACTTACTAATTATTTATAAGTTTACGTCTAAACTAAAGAGAACAAATTAGCGGGGATGAAAAGAGTATTAATTTTGGCCTAATTAATTAATTTAGTTTTATCAATTTTGATTATATTTAAAATAAAATATCGATTTTAATAGTTGACTGTATCAGGTCTTGTTGGATTAAACACGGATGACTTCCAAAAGTGACCGGGTGACTTAGTCAGCCAACCCTACCGTGTTGATGCCGTATTCATGCTCCTATTCACAGGAGAACACGACTGTAAACCTGTTAGTATTATAATACAGTCATGTTCACAATATATTTATAGAAACACGGCTGTATTCAGAAAATGATTCGGGTATGAATATAGCTATGTTAAGTGCAATGTAATGAACATGGCTATGTTAAATGCAGGACAATAAACAAATCGTATTTGGTTGTCTAGATTGCTCAGTCTTGAGTCATCCAATACGGTCGCATTTACCATAAAATTAAAATTGATAAATTTTAAATTAAATTAGGCCATTGATTTAAAAAAATAAATCAATACGACCAAGATTAATAATTGTAAAATTTGCTACTATTGTATATTTTACTAATCAACAATGTATTAAAAAAACATTAATCAATTTTTATATTTTAAAATAAAATTAATTAATTTTTCAACAAAAATAATTGATATGACAAAAATGCTATGACCTCGAGGATATCCGCAACAAAACTGTTCACAAAAATATCTTTTCATCTCAGTATCATATATTTTTTTTTTACATATTATAATTTATTTTCAACTCAACAATATATATATATATTTTTATATATATATTATTATTATTTAGACAATAAAAAATTTATATAAACTAAATATAAATTGTATAAATATAAATTTAGTAAAATAATATATATATATCACATAAATATCTCTACAATCATATCCATAATATTATTAAAAAAAAAAAAAAAAAAAAGTTGAGTTGGCATCCTACATGATATATCCCCTATGGAGATATGCGGCTAGTTAGTTATCTTTGTATAGCTAATAAATACTCATTTTGTCCTATAAAATTATATAAAATTGGTTAGGTATAAAAATTTAAGAAATACTTATTCCCTCTCTATCACATATGAATATTTTTTTTTTGTTTGTTCTTTAATATTCCTTGCGACTCATAACTAATTCGTTTGCTTTTTCACCGAATTTTATAAATATTACTCCCTCCGGCCCAGATACCGTGTCTGCTACACTGTAGATACGGTATTTTAGAAGGGGTGTAATTAGTAGATAATTAAGAATGTATTAGTGAAAATAATTATCCTATAATATAAATAATTATAAATTAAGATTAAGATAACTAATTAGTATAATTAAAATTAAAAAAAATAAAATTAAAAAATTTAAAATGAGATTAAAATGCGTAATAATTTTCAAAAAAAGGAAAGTGACATGGTATGTGGGACGGACAAAAACGGCAACGTGGACATGGTATCTAGGACGGAAGGAGTAGTATTATATTGGAATATAGTGAAAATAAAGTAAAAATGATTAAAATAACATTATTAGTATTGTTTGATATAAATGTAATAACATTTGTGTAATATATTGTAAGTTGTAAGGATATTTGTAATGTTAGGTATATAATATCATTATTATAAAAAAATAGATACTTTATTATGGAACAGACTAAAATGAAAAAATAAATACTTTGTTATGATGAGACGGAGGGAGTAGATGTTTCATTTTTATGCTCGGTAATAATTAATTATTTTAAATATATTTAACAAAAACTATAAAAGTATATTTCTTATGCACTAAATTCTCAAATTTTACTATTTAAATTATACGTTTTACCAAAAATATTTTTTTCTTTCTAACAAAATATCCCTGTAAATACTACTTTCGTGTGACTCTAAAGATCTTATTTACTTTTTGCGTATTAATCTTTAAATACTCCATCCGTCCCATAACAAAATATCTATTTTTTTATTTTAGTCCGTCCCATAACAAAGTATCTATTTCCTTTTTTAGTAAATGTATTGTCTACCTAACATTATAAATACACTTACAATTTACAATATATTACACAAATGTCATTACCTTCATATCACACATACTATTAAGGTTATTTTAGTCATTTATACTTTATTCCTACTATATCCCAATATAATAATAATATTTCTAAAACTACGTGCAAAAAGCAAATGTATACTTACTTCCGAGACGGAGGGAGTATTAATTATTATATCAAAACGTAGTATAAATTAAGAAGATTTTAAAAGTTGTAGAATTTTTTTTTAAAAAAATAGTATTTGATGTGATATCTTAGAGAGAAAAAATATATTCCGATCTTTAAAAAATTGAATAATATTAAAAATAATTTTAAAAAAATATTGCGTAGATAAAACCCAACAAATATGGAAAAATTACAAAAATTTGAAGTTAGTAAGTTAATTAATATCATTTGGCAAGTTTTGTTAAAGCTAAATATAAGCTTTGTAAATTTGCCATAATAAAATTAATGTTCAGAAGAGATTCGTTGGAAGGATATATATATATTGGGATTGAAAATTTGAATCAAGAATTTTGGAATTTACCAAACTTGAAATATGGATTCATTATCTAAAAGAATGTTTTTAACAGTGTTTTTGCCATTTTTCAAATTTTAATTTAATTTAATTTATTGAAGAAGAAAAAAAATAGTTGTTGAAATGTTTTTGTATAAAATTTAGGTATCAAGAATGAGTTTTGTATAGAAATTTAATCAATTTATTTATTTATTTATTACTATAATTTGTAAAATGCAAAAGAAAAAAGTGTGTTCAGAACACTTGTAAATAAATAAATCTTGTGAGTTTGTTTGTTCAATTTTTCTTCAACAATATTCTTAGGGTGTGTTTGTTTGGAGGATTGGATTTAAATTTAACTATTCATCCAATTTTTTCTCCTCAAAAACATCAAATCAAACACTTATTTTTTATTTTTTATATTATAATAAAAATCAATTTTACACTCAAAACATCACATCAACACCTATTTATATCACATCATACAACTATTCAAATTCAAAATTTTTACTATTCAAATCCCAATCCAAAATCCAAACCCCCAAACAAACACACCCTTAATATATATTTTATTACAGGGTAAACTATTTTTTTAGTCTGACCATTTATCATTTTAGTCCGGTAAATGGAGCTGTCGCAAACTAGTCCCATAAGTGAAAAATTTTCGTTGTTTTAATCCTCCGGCGCCGGAGACGCCCGCGCGGCTTGCCGGAGGTGACGTGTCCGCCAGGTCAGCGACACTTAGCGGATACGTATTTAATTTTTTTTTCATTTTTTTTATTTTGTTTTAATTGAACCAAATAAAAAAATAAAAAAAATACAAATAAAATTTAAAATAAATTAAAACTAAGTTTTAAAAAAATAAAAAAAAGTCCATGTGTCCGCCAGGTCAGCGACACCTGGCGGACACGTCACCTCCGGCGAGCCACGCGGGCATCTCCGGCGCCGGAGGACTAAAACAGCGACAATTTTTCACTTATTGGACTAGTTTGCGACAGACTTCACTTACGAAACTAAAATGATAAAAGGGTCCAGTTACGGGACTAAAAAAACAATTTATCCTTTATTATATTATCAAAGTCAACATTAATATAATTTTCGCTGTTTATGTAAAATATTTCACATTATTTGTGTAATACATTTCCAAATTTCTTATCTTACTTAATATTAAATACTGTATTTGTAAATATTACTGTATTTTTTAAAAAATAAAATTATATTTTCTCTGTTCCGGTTAATTTGTCTCATTTAACTTAGACACAGAGTTTTAGGTAATTATAATTAGTAAGTAATTAATGAATGTATTAGTAAAAATAATTATGATTTAATAAAAATAATTATATATTAAAATGAATAAATAGTTTAATTAAAATAAAAAATATATATTATGAATTTTAAAATATAATTAAAGTGTATAATATATTTTTTTTTAAAAAAAAAACAAATTATTTAAAACGAACGAAAATTAAAAAAAAAAATTGATAAATTAAATGGAATGAGAGGAGTAATAAATTACTCCTTCGGTCCCAGTAAAATTATGTAGATTTAGTTGGACATGAAGACTAAAGAGAAAAAGAATCAATGTAAACAAAATTAATCAATTTTAATCATTTTCATTATAAATACTTTCAATCAATTTTAGTCCCACGGTTAAAAACCAACACTAATGTTTGACGAAATTGACGTGTCAGCTGACGTAGACAAAACACGACCGTGCACAATTAAACCTGGCCGTATTGTCGTGTTGGTATCTACGGCCATATACGGTAATAGTGTTATAACACGACCGTGTATATTTTTTTAACAAGGCTGTGTATTTCTTATACCGAGACTAATAATATTATATTTTAAATATTAAAATGGAATATGTAAAAAATTAAATAAAATTATTATAATAAATTCATTAAAAAATTTGATAAAGAAATAATTAATAAGTAAAAAAAATAGTGATAAACTAATTATTATTATTATTTGTTAATATGACCGTAAAAAAAATTGTTCGTAAATTTTTACCGAAGAAGTAAAGTGGCGTATGAGTAAACCGGGAAACTATTATTTACGTGCGGTGCTAAACATGATAACACGGGTTTAAATACCCTTTATTTTGTAGAAGTGACAAGGCTGCAAAATGAACACGACAAAACTAAACCAAGAACTCATACATACCCAATTACTCTCCTTAAACATGTTCTTCGAATCCCATCATCGTTTGGTGTTGTTGATCCGATCCCAAGCTTCAATCCATGTCACCATTACATGCAATAAGTTATATACAATCTAAACAAAAAAAAATAATAACAAAATGTTCAAGGAATTGTATAAGTAACATACCCTGATTTTTTAAGAGAGCCATTCCTTTTCTTGTTCCTATTATTGTTCGATGGCGGCAATGGGTAAAGTTCATGTCCAGAGCGCCTCTTCTTGACCTCATCGTAGGGCATGTCTGAAAACGCATTCAAGCCGAGCCCGCCTGCGTTCCTTATCGTCAGATGTCAGGTCATCCGGCGAGTAGCCCACGTCGGAGAAATCACGGGCCGACGAGGAGAGCATGAAACCTGCGAGAAGTAAACGTCAACTTAGGAAGGTAAATAGTTAAAAATCTTAGACAACATATAGCAATATGGAGAAGACAAAATTATTTCGAACATTGATCTCAATTTAGCCATACCGAAGATAGCCAAATATAAAATAAAAACTATATACATATGTACAAAATAGTAAATAGGTATCTAATTATACAATGAATTAAGGGAAACAACTGAAAAGAAAGATACACATAAATGTTAGAGAAGGCGGCAGCCATAGTGCTGAACAACACACAATAAACTTATAAAAATCACACAATATTACTATTGACAACATATTATTTATATTAATATAATACAAATATAACACATCAATTAATTAACAGCACATGCAAGGTTTTAAGTGTATTTTTATTAGAAAGAGTAGATTCTAAATATAATAAAAATATGTATTATTTTTATATTTTAAGTGTATTATTTTGAGAACACCAGCGCAGTAACCCTTCCCGTGCAAAGATCTTATTATAGCTATGGCTAAAACTGAAGCAAGAATAACTAAGGGTGTGTTCGTTTTAAAGGATTTTGGCAAAATTCTACTCTTCATACAAATTTTTTTTTCAAAAAATATCAAATCATAACACCTATTTTTTATTATACTAAAAATTAATATCAACGTCTATTTATTTCACATTATACAACTATTACAGTTTAAAAGTTTTACTATTCAAATCTTAACCCAAAATCCAGACCCAACTAAACGAAACGAAACATTGGGCAAAATACATTTGTGCAATTAGGTATTTTCCATCGCCATTTCCGATATCCTTTTTCACCTCTCTCTAGAGATCACAGCCTCAGATTCTCCTTCATATTGAAATTAATAATTAAAGGCAGAAAAAAAAAAAAAAAAAAAAACCCTCCAACTACGTTCGTTTTCAACTAACTTCTCGATCAATACGCAACGAAACGAACGCATTAAATCCAAACTGTAACCTAATCTAATCTGAAAATTAAATAATACAGAGAGAGATCACAATAATCATAATCAGCGCGAAGAGAAGGTTAACATGTAATGCAAACCTTTCTGTCTAAGTGGAAGAACTCAACACTTCCAAATCGACTTGCTATTCACTAGTAGACGAACCAAGCCGGCGCCATTGATTCCCATATTTCCTGCACCTAAATTTTCAGCAAGGAGAGAACGGGGAAGAAGAAAAGAAAGAGGAGTAAACCTAATCTGGTGGAGGCGGCGGTTGGGATATATAATTAGAATTTGAGTAAAAATTAATATTGGTCCAATTAATTTTTTTTTCTTTTTTTTATCTAATTTAAAATTAATTATCAAAATTAGTCTTATATAAAATATAAATTATTATTTTTTAATCCCACGTTAAATTTTTAATGAAATATGCTGACGTGGATGTAATATAAACTTTCGTGGTGTTAAAGTCAGATCGAACACGACCTTGTAAAGTAAAATAAAATTGTATTTAAAAATTCTTATTTATTTTTGTATATGATATGAAGAATTGCGTTAAAAATATAAAATATATTATTTTCGATGAAATATTTGATTTTTTTAATGACTTTAGGACTTTTTATAATAAATATTTGAATTTTTTTTATAAAATATTTTGGATTTATTATTATTACTTTTAAAAAATCACAATCAAATATTTATTTACATATTTTATACACTTTGTGAATAAGATGAAAGTAATATGTATCATTTATTTTTTTTTTGCCTTTTTCTTTGTTAGTATCACTTTTGGTATCTTTGCATGAATGAGGAAGTAAAATATTTTTTATTTAAAAATATAAACAAATAAATTAAGTTAGAGTTCACGTCAAAATATATATTTAGTAAGTACTAATTATATATTAGGAAAATATAAATTTTCTAAGGTAAATAATAATGTGCAATTGTATTACCTAATCACTTAATTACCGTAGACACGTGAATTTAGGTAAAGTATAATTAGTAAATAATTAAGAATTGTATTAGTAAAAATAATTACATATTAGGATTAAGATAAATGAATAGTTTAATTAAAATTAAGAAAATTATAAAATTTAAAATTTAAAATGCGATTAAAGTGCATAATTATATTTTAAAAATAAAAAAGAAAAGTTATTTGGGACAGACAAAAATAAAAAATAGGAACAAATTACGTGGGAACGAGGGACTACAATCTACTTATAGAAATAAGTCAATAAATTATGTACGGTTAGGAAATATGACTAAATAAACTATATTAGTTATTCTAATTAATTTAACTTATGTTACTTAATTCTGAAAATAAGCCAATCAAATAACTATAAATTTTCTAATTTAATATGAGTAAATAATAATGTACAATTATATTAGTTATTTAAATTTATTTAATTGACTTAAATTACGTAATTTAATTATAAAAATAAATCAGTAATTTATTTGATTGATTTAAATTACAAAGTTTAAGTATAGAGCAAGACGATCTACTACCTTATTCATACCAAGTAAATTCCGAAGATAACATATCAATTAAGTGATTATAAATAACTTATTAATCGTTATATAATGGACATTAGGCTATAGTCTTCAATACACCAAAATCAATTATTGTTTTTATTTTTTTTCATCGGAATAGAAAATGAAAGACTCATTTGGTAATTTAGTTAAGAAATGTCATAATACCAATGGTTCGAATTCGTAATTCCGTATCTCGAAAAAATTTTGCCATAAATTTAATTATATTTGACCATATACCGGTTTTTTTAAAAAAATAAAAATAGAAACTTTTATCTTTTTGAGTAAAAAAAAAAAAAAATAGAAACAGTAGTATCCGTTTACTAAAAAAATAAGAATAAATTTAAATGACAGTAAAAAAAAAATGATAATATATTTAAACGACGGAAGGAGGAAGTATTTAATTGGAACTATGATATTGCAATAATGAATCATTACTTGAATTTCCAATTTTTATTATGATTATTTATAGAAATATTTGGTAAGTATCAGGTATAAATAGTTAAATAAAATAAATGTATTGTTGGTATTGGGAGTGCATCATTATCAATAGGATAATGTCAACACTCCACTTTAATTATAAATAAATAAATATATGTAATGCATATTTAAATTGGAAGATTATTTAATTTATGAAAAATAAAAATAATGTGGATTTATTTTATATATTTAGTTAGAAATATTTTTTTTTCCAGACATTTTAAAAATTAATATAAAAATTAATATTTTAAATCGAATTATAATTTTTTTATAAGAAATATTTTTTATCCCAGACATTTTAAAATTTAATATAAAAACTAATATTTTAAATCGAATTATGATTTTTTTATAAGTGGATAAAATATATATTATATTATCTTAACATTATGTATATATCATACTTTTTGAATATAATATTACTAAAAAATTTGTAAAAAGAAAAAGGATACACTGTTTTTCATAACTGGATCTCCTTGTCATTTTAATTCCTTAAGTGGAATCTGTCGCAAACTAGTCTTATAAGTGAAAAATTTTCGTCGTTTTAGTCCTCCGGTGCCGGAGACGCCCGCGTGGCTCGTCGGAGGCTACGTGTCCGCCAGATAACAGACATGTGGATTTTATTATTTTTTTTTTCATTTTTTAAAAAATTTATTTTAAATTTTAAATTTGGTCCAATTGAAAAAAATTTAAAAAAATAAAAATAAAATCCACGTGTTCGCCAGGTGTCGCTGACCTCGGGACACCTGGCGGACTCGTGGCTTTCGGCGAGCCACGCGGGCGTCTCCGGCGGCGCCGAAAGACTAAAACAACGAAATTTTTTCACTTATGAAACTAGTTTGCAACATGTTCCACTTACGGGACTAAAATGATTACGATACTTAAAAAAACAATTTACCAAAAGAAAAATTGATTGATCACACGTAAACCATAGGCTCATGTTTAACATGATTGAAATCTCATGTTTTTTTCTTTAAATATGTTAGTAAAATTGTATAATTATATCCTATAAAATATTTCATAAGAGATCTAGAAAAGTTGGGAAGGATTACGGTGATGAATTTGAAAAATCAGTAATACCTAAAATACAGAAACAAATACATGTCTTTATTACATGTAATATGTGTTATTTGTAACATAAACATGTCATGTTTGTTCATAACTATAATGTGTCTTGAATGAGAGTATGTTATGTGCTAAAATTAACTATTATTTATATTATATTAACGCATGTTGTGTTATGTCTGTCGTTATACCGTCTATTGTCCATTAGCATAGAGTTTGTTGTTTAAGTACACAGCTAAATTAAAATTTTAATTCAACATTTGTAACCAACATAAAAAAAAAATGTTTGGTGAATATTAGTGAATATTTAGGTTTGAGTTGTTGATTAAAATTTTAATTTAAATAATATTTAATTTGATATGTTATATAAAAATATATATTTATTTTTAATGTATTTATTAAGTCTGTCTTTCCTCAATGTATTTATTTTTCTTTTTCTTTTTTAATAATTATAATTTTTATTTAAATAAAACATACTTATGTATCTTAAAAATATTTCAAAAAGATCAATAAAAAAACAAATAAATTTAAAGGTTAATTTTTGTTTTAGTACTTCTATTTTTTATTATTTTTATAAAAAATTAATATTTTTAAAATTGATATGCAAAAAGTAAACAATTACATTAAAAATTATTGCGATTGAATAGTATAATCTTAATTTGGACACAAAATTAAACAAGACCTGAGCCGTCAACATTAGTATTAAATGAATCGTGATTTTTTATTTTTTATTACTCTCTTCGTTACTTAATAATTTATCCATTTTTTTCATTTTGGTCCATCCCATAACAAAGTATCTATTTTTTTTTAAGTAATTGTACTATCTACATAACATTACAAATACCCTTATACTCTCTCCGTCCCACCACAATTGACACCTTTTGTGGTGGGCACGGTATTTAAGGCAGTGGAATTTAATGAGGTTTAGTAAATTAACGATAGTAATTTATGATATTAATTTATTTATCTTTTATATTGATAATGTTATTGATAATTTAAAAATATTATTTAAATTTTATAATGATTAATAAATTTATTTTATACTTAGATTTAATAGATTAAAATATTTAACTAGTAATAAGCCATTCTAGTAGTGAAAATTTTATCTTCTAATAAAATTTCATTTCATAATTTTTGGTAATAGTTAAAAAAATTATATTGTGTTATGAATACAATTTAATAAATTAATTTTCCGTATTATAATTATATTCAATAACAATAAATAATTGTAACAACCGAAGAGAATATAAAAACACAATATTAACATACAACAAGCAACACATTGATGATAAGTGGTTTTATATGACTAAAGGTTCTCATAGATTCTATATGACTCCAAATGAGGAATATCCACATAGAACATGCCAAAACTAAGACATTTATTATCAAGATTATGTTCATATGTGCAGTCTCAAGATCAATATATGGGGTGGATGGTTCCTTGATTTTTTATGAAAAAATTGGCATATTCCCTTTCACATACAAGGAAGCAGCAAAAAGAACTAGTAAAAACCGTGCAGTAGGCACACTAATCACTAAACCCATTCAAGCTATTACGAAGGATGTTATTAAGACTTGTTTAATCAACAATGTAAGTATACAATTGTTTGAATTTATCGAATGTTAGAATAAATAATGTCAGATTGTAGTAATGTTTATTCGAACTAGCACACTCCAACTTATTATATTTCACTATATGCATTTACTAACTTTGAAAGGTTGTATATGTCAATTATTTATATTATAATGCCTTGACAGATTATCCCAGCCATAAAGATGAAATGGTCAGCCAACATGACAAAGAGAATTTATATACAACAAGATAATGCAAGGCCACACATAAGAAATGATGATGCTGACTTCGGAAAGGCTGCCACAAGTGATGGGTTTGATATTATTTTAGTGCAACAACCTCCAAACTCTCCATACTTGAATGTCAATGACCTTGGATGGTTTCGGGCTATACAAAGTATCCAAATTGAGAATGATTGCACCAATGTGGATGAGCTAGTGAATGCAGTGGTGTTATCTTTTGAAGAATTGTGAGCCGAAAGATTGAATAAAGTATTCTTAAGCTTACAAGGGTGCATTATTGAAATAATGAAAAGTAGATGACACAACAAATATAAAATTCCACACATGAAGAAGGATGCACTAATTCGACAGGATGCTCTACGTAGACACTTGAATGTGACTAAGGATTTGGTTCTTAATTGTCTAACATACCTAATGGATGAAGGAAAAGAAGACTACGCTTTGCTTTTGCTTTCCGGGTTGGAAATTGAGGTACAAGATACAATCATCTCTCCATTGTCAATGTTAACTCTTGTTTGAGTAAAAAAAACAATGACTTTTGTGTGAAAAACTTAGAAGCATGCATATATATTACATGAATAGCTATGTGTTTTATGCACATTTTGTAAGGTTCATACCGTGCACACATGATACATAGATATGCATGTGACTAACACTTTGCTTTTGTATTGCAATATTTGGTAAAGATATTTAGGTTTTATTAATGCTCCTCACATTCACATATAAAAACCAATGACATTATATTATTATTGAAAGCACCGCCAAATTATGTAAAGGCTACTAACATCCTGATTAGCACATAGCTTTTTCTTTTTCTTAACATTCTGTATATTTCAATAATCTACCATCATATTCACCAAATGTGACAATTAAATTTTCGATATGCCAAATACAATGAATGGACGATTAAATTGCAGTACAACAGATAGAAACACAATTGGACATAATTTTGTTATAAAAATAAAAAATAAAATAAAATAATGCATCAAAGATAAAACTTATAGTCTCATAATGTGAATATGGAGGGAAAGTAGAGCAGACTGAACTCCTCTATGATTGTTAAAGGGCGTTTGAAATTAATGGCGAATTTGAACAGAAGAAATAACGAAATCCACCAACACGACTATAACCTTTGAAATTAGAAGGTGTATCAGTTATATGATGTCCAAATAAAAACATCCATGCCCAGACTGATAAACTATTCATACCAAAAGGGTTATATCCGTTGATAAGTTGTAAAGAGTTTAACCATAAATAATCTCTTAGCTAGCCCATCAAATAAGTGAAAGATTCATTAAACTGCGAAACGTTACCCTGCCATAATGTGATGTGCTTCCAATGCCAATAAAAAGTAACCCATCCTATAGTATTTAACATCCAAAAAACTGCCAAGCCGGAGAGGGTCACCTGGTCGTCGTTGAGCAGCGCTACCACCGATTTTTCGGAAAATAAAGTTTCAGGTACACACTCACAAGATTCAGGCGTAGGCAGCACCGAAGGAAAATACGATCCGATGGCATCAGAATCGTTGCGGACGATTTCTCCCTTCGACATCCTCGCTAGCGGTGCGGCGGTGAGTATCCGGCGACCATCTGAAAGAGGCGTGGTAGAGAAAGAATCCATCGCGAATAAATTTAGGGTTTGAGTAGGAGAAACCGATGACTGAAATTGGAATGAAATTACTGGGTTTGTTTATTTTATTTTATTATCTTATTTTATTGTTTTATTTATTTAATTAATTGCTGCGTGTTTAATTTTTTTTAATGGTTTTTGTTAAGTATATTTATATTTGATAAATTTTATTAAAAAATGAAATGTGTCAATTGTGGTGGGACAAGCAAAAAAGGAAAATGTGTCAATTGTGGTGGGACGGATGAAGTATTACACAAATATCATTACCTTTATATCATATAATACTAATAGGGTTAATTTAGTCTTTTTTATCTTTATTTTTATTTTATCCTAATATAATATTAATATTTTTAAAACTCTGTAGAAAAAATAAATAGATATATAAATATGCGACGGAAAAAATATTATTATTATTTTTTTATGACGTGATTTTTAATTGATTAAAATGTTAGCATAAATTTTAGTAGTTGATATAGATAATTATTATTCTGTACGGACAGTTCTATATGCCGACAACTCAGCACACATCAATAATTAAATATCAATTTAGAAATGATTATCAATTATTGTATATATATATACATTAATGGGAGGGAGGGTTCCTTTTGTGATTCAGTTTTTAATTTATTTTTTTTAATAAATGGTTTGATATTATTTTTATGAAAGTATAAAAGCTTGATATATTTTTTTTTGTTGTTATTTTTAGAATTTTAAATATAAAATATTTTCGTACTATTAAGAACATTTGTTCCAGTCACTTTTTTTTTTACTTTTGTCATTATTTTTTTAATTTTTACTATAATAAAATTTATTACTTCTCTAATAAAAAATACAGTTATTACAATTATTATTTTTTATCAAGAACTTATTAAAAAAATAAAAACAAATTAAGAACTATTTTTTTTTTTAATTTCAAAATTTTAAATTTTAAATTTAACATAAATTATTTATAAATAAATCAAATAGCTAATGAAAATACTAATCTTTTCAATCAGTGCTTAAATTAAATTAAATGATTACGCACGATTTGACAATAAAGATAATAACTCTTAAATTATATTGTTAATATATTTATTTTATAAGTTTAAATTATATTACGATTCTTTTTTTATTATTTTTAATTAATATATGTTGATTTATTTCAAATAATTTTAATTATTAAAATTTATATAGATTGATATTTTAAAAATTAAAATATATTATTATATAAAAATATTATTAAATAATAAAAATATATAGAAATATCTATAAATAAATAAATTATTTATATATATTATTACATAATAAAAATATATAAAATTAAATAAATTATTGTGAATTTATAAAATAGTAAAGATAATATGTTATAAGTGATTTACTATAAAGAGTGATAAATAAAATAATTTGAATATTGAAATAAATATTATATGGATGAGAGGATAAAAGAGATAATATGATAAAAATATTCGTTATATATTATAAATATTTTTAAAATTTATATGTATACTTTGTGAGTATATTGAAATAATATGATTTAGCACTCCAATAAATCCCATGAATTCTAAAATTGTATGTAACAGATTTTTTTTTTAAAAAAAAAAATGGAAATAAAAAATTAAATATTACAAAATTAGTAAAGAAAAAAAATTAAACAAAGTCATATGTCTGTTTGGTTTACAAGTTGGACTGAAGATGGGCACCATGCCTTCAAATTTTATTATTTTTTATTCAATTTTTTTTTTTAATTTCCATTAATATATATTAAATCATATTGAATAAACTTTTTCTATAAATAAATAAATATACAAAACAATCATTGAAGATTTGAAATTGAATTATTTAGCATTTTAGAAATAAGGAATGAAATGAAATGATCCCACTTGGGGCTGCTTTCTTTTTATTAATTATGAATGTCTTTCTTTTTATTTATTACTGTTTCAATAATATATTAAATATATATTACAAAATATTATATTAGATATATTTAAATTCAATTAAAAACAAAAACAAAAACAACACCACTGTATAGTATTGCTTTTTTTTTTTTTTTTTTTCAATTATAATCTACCAAAATAAATAAGTCGGGACGGTGGAATTCGAACTCGAAATCTAGAGATACCATATCAAATGCGCATAATGATCGTTTTACCTAAAAATTTAAATAATTAAAAAAAATACGTAATTAATATATTTATCCGCAAATGAAAATCTCAACAACTGTCCTCAACAAAACACACATCTCAAGAATATATATATATTTATTTATATTATACTATTGAAAATATATATTTAAATGAATAATAAAAAAAAAAAAAAGGCAGGGGAAAAAAAAAACATAATGGGAAATAAAGAACATTATCTAGCTGAAAAATGAAAGAAATGAAAATGGCTTCCGGTAATAAAGTAACCACAGATGTCCACCCAACATTGATCTATTAATAAAGAACCAAGGCAATGATAGTTTATTTTCATTGTAGTATTTATTTTTAAAATAATAAAAATGTAAGTAGAAACATTTTATTCAATATTTTAAATAAAATTGATATTATTAAAATATCTTAAATTAAATCTTTTTTTTTTTATTTTTTTACCATAATTAAATTTAAATTTGGTAAGGAGGAAATCGTGATTTTAAGGTCATGAGTTTAGACATCTGCTGCTTCTAAATCTTGCCTATCACATATCCCTTTTGAACTTAATTTATACACTATTAAGTTTGACGACAGATTCTTAGGTTATTATAAAAAATAATATCAATAGGTTATAAAAACATACAAAAAATATACCTTTAATTACAACACTAAACAAACAAACTCATAAATAATACTGTGACACTCCAGCTCGCAAGCCATGCAAAGTCGAGCGTGTCGGGATTGCAAACTGACTCAACATGTCAACACTAGTCCTTTCAGCGTTCTTATGTCCTTAATGCGCATTACGCTTAACTCTGAAGTTTTTTCCGTAGGGTTTTCGAAAAAAAATGTGCACATTATTGACATGAGTAGTTTTCAATCAATTTAACCTCTTATTCAGCCTCGGGGGTATTTCATCATCTCGACTCATATCGCTATTCAACTCCGGAGTATTACAAATACTCCCTCCGCCAAATGTAATATGAGTTTATTAAGGTAGATACAAAAATTTACATAAAGTATAATTAATAAATAATTAAAAAGTATATTAGTAAAAATAATTATTTTACAAAATAATTATACATTAAATTAAGATAACTAAATAGTTTAATTAAAATTATAAAATACTCCCTACATCCCGGTTAATTTATCCCATTTATATTAGACAAAGATTTTAGGTATGGTATAATTAATGAGTAATTAAAAAGTGTATTAGTAAAAATAATTATAATTTAATAACAATAATTTGAGATTAAAATTAAAATGACTAAATAGTTTAATTAAAATAAAATTTTTTATAAATTATGAATTTTAAAATGCGATTAAAAGTGTATAATTGTATTTCTAAAAGAAATGACAAATTACGTTGACACGAACGGAAATAGAAATAATTGACAAATTAAGTGGACGAAAAAAATATAAAATTTAAAATGAGTTAAAAGTGTATAATTATATTTTTAAATAAATCATGTGAGACGAAGAAAATAAAAAATAAAAACAAATTAGGTTAAACTGAAAGAGTAATAAATTCGTCTTAAAAAAACCCAAACAAACACAACCTCTTAATTCTTCCTATAATTGGCGAATTAATTACCTAAGAAAGCATGAGTCCGCTCACCATTGACCATAAGTTGAGGGAATCTTTTATTAATTATTTTATTTTTAATTTCTAAATTCTAGAAATCCGACGATAGTCTCTTCATTATTACACCACAAATTACTGTCAAAATTCGATGGGATACTTCTGGATTATTGCCCAACAGACACACTTCGTAATCAGAGCCCTTTAAATTTACGAAAATGGTCGCTTTCCTCCTGTCCTCTCCCCATCCCCATCCCCAACCCTTCTTCTTCTTCCTCACTCCTTCTCCAATCTCAATCGCCGCCTAATTGCTCGAATCGAAGAAGACGAGGAAGAAAGAAGTTCGGTCGCCTTATTGCAGTGGAAGAATTCAAAATTGGGGTTTCGATAATTCTGAGGTGTATTTCAACTGAAGGAAGGAAGTGTTAATGGTTAGTCAGTGTGGGTCTGATGAGGAAGGAGATGATGTGTGTGTAATCTTTTGAGGTTGTCGTTTTCTTTCGATTTTTCGAGCGTCTCGCTGTCGTTGTTTCGGTGAATGCCTGCTTTCTCTATTCATCGATTTTCACTATCAGTTTCGACGGTGGTTGTTGATTTCTTCAGGAACCTTTTTTTGTTTATTTTTTAATTTTTGATTAAAGGTAAGCAATCTCACTCGCTTTCCAGATCTTCCTACTTCTGTGCCTCTTCTTACATTTATGCTTTCGGTTTTCATTGTTGTTGTCTAGGTAAAAGGTTGTAAGCATGTATCTATCTGTGTAAGTGGTAGTGAGATCTGTTTTTGGTGTGTGTGTTGATTGTTGATACAACGTTTGTTTCGATTGAATACCAGGCTGGTTCGAAGGGTTTAAGATTGTTTGGAGAAATCGATAGATTGGATACTGCAAGGCTGGTTCGAGAAAATTAAGTTTGTTTGGACAGATAGATTGACAGACATAGAGACGATGAACGGCGCGGCCTTGGTGGCCATTGCCGCCACGATCGGAAACTTTTTGCAGGGCTGGGATAATGCAACTATTGCAGGTTATTTCTCCCCTCTTTAATCTAATGCTTATTATCCATTTTTCTGTTCAAATTCGTGTGTCCTTATCCATGAGTTTTGATTTGGTTGCTTGAATGTTAGATATCTAAGTGTGTAATGAAATTTTGTAGATTAGGAGCTTGTTCTTACATATATGCCCGTTGAGTTTTGATTAATTTCTCGAATGTTAGATCATTCGAAGAATTGAGTTGTGCTCTGCTTGGGAGTATGTAAGGAAATGTTGTAAATTAGGTTCTTGTTTGTACATATATTCCCGTTGAATATTCCGATTTCTTGATGTTAGATAATTCGAAGAATTGACTCGCCCTCTGCTTGGGAGTATGTAAGGAAATATTGTAGATTAGTCTCTTGTTCTTACATATATGCCCGTTGAGTTCCGATTCGATTTCTTGAACTGTTAGATCATTCGAAGAATTTATTCGCGCTCTGCTTGGGAGTATGTGAGGAAATGTTGTAGATTATGCTCTAGTTATTACATATATGCCCGTTGAGTTTCGATTCGATTTCTTGAATGTTAGATCATTCAAAGAATTGAGTCGAGCTCTGCTCAGGAGTATGTTAGGAAATGTGGTAAATTAGGTTCTTATTTTGAACATGTATTCCGTCGAGTATTACGATCTCTTGGCTGTTAGATCATTTGAAGAAGTGATTCGGGAGTATGTAAGAAAATGTAATTAGGTTATCCAATAGTCATCTAAATGCGTTTCGTCGTGTAACAGGAGCCGTTGTTTACATAAAAAAGGAGCTCGAGTTGGGGGCCGCCATAGAAGGGCTAATCGTGGCCATGTCGCTGATCGGCGCGACGGTAATCACCACTTGCTCGGGTTCGATTTCCGACTGGGTCGGTCGTCGCCCGATGCTCATTCTATCATCCTTGTTTTATTTCGTCAGCGGCTTGATAATGCTGTGGTCTCCCAACGTTTACGTCTTACTCCTTGCGAGACTATTCGACGGGTTTGGCGTCGGTCTCGCGGTAACCCTAATCCCTCTATACATTTCCGAGACCGCCCCGCCGGAAATCCGGGGCCTTCTGAATACGCTCCCGCAGTTCATGGGCTCGGCCGGGATGTTCTTGTCCTATTGCATGATCTTTGTCATGTCCCTACAGCCCGCGCCAAGCTGGCGGCTGATGCTCGGAGTTCTCTCCGTCCCGTCTCTTGTCTACTCCGCCCTAACAGTTTTGTATTTGCCCGAATCGCCTCGATGGTTGGTTAGCAAAGGGAAGATGGTCGAGGCGAAAAAGGTTCTCCAACGGCTCCGCGGACGGGACGACGTTTCGGGTAGAATTCGACCCGAATTTTTATCGAGCAGTGGAACGGGTTGTTCTTGATTCTATATTTCTTTTTTTTATCTGCAGGGGAGATGGCATTGCTCGTCGAGGGTCTAGCGATCGGCGGCGAAGCTTCGATAGAGGAGTTCATCATCGGCCCGGGAGAGGAAGTTGATAAGGATCGAGAGACGTACGCCGATAAGGACCGTTTTAAATTGTATGGTGCCGAGGAGGGTCTTTCGTGGGTGGCGAAACCCGTAACGGGGCAGAGTCGACTCAGCCTCGTTTCTCGGCACGGTAGTATGGCGAACCAGAGCTCGCCGCTTATCGACCCGCTGGTGACGCTCTTTGGCAGTGTCCACGAGAAGGTTCCGGAGACGGGGAGCATGCGGAGCATGCTGTTCCCGAATTTTGGGAGCATGTTCAGTGCCGTCGATCCGCAAATCAAGAACGAGGAGTGGGACGAAGAGAGCCTGCAGAGGGATGGCGACGATTACGCATCGGACGTGAACTCCGACGACAATTTACACAGCCCGTTGATTTCGCGACAAACGACGAGCCTCGAGAAGGACTTGCCGGCGGCGCCGACGTCGCACGGGAGCATTCTGAGTGGCATGAGACGGCGGAGCAGCCTTATGCAAGGCGACGGAACGGGAATCGGTGGCGGATGGCAGCTGGCGTGGCGGTGGTCGGAGAAGGAAGGCGACGACGGGAAGAAAGAGGGAGGGTTCAAGAAGGTTTTCCTTCACCAGGAGGCGGTGGCGGTGGCGGGATCGAGACGCGGCTCTCTCGTCTCAATCCAGGACAGCGGCGTCGACGTTCCCGTCGACAGCGAGTTCGTCCATGCCTCGGCTATCGTAAGCCAGTCGGCCCTTTTCCCGAAGGCGCTCGTCGATCGACATCCTATCGGGCCGGCGATGGTTCATCCAGCACACGAGGCGTCGAAAGGGCCGAGCTTTGCGGCTCTTCTTGAACCGGGAGTTAAACGAGCGTTGGTCGTCGGAGTTGGGATTCAGATACTCCAGCAGGTAGTAGAATTTAATCGAAAATGTCGAACGGATCGATCAATCTTATGTACGGTTATTCGTCGTTGTTGTCGTTTTCGTGCAGTTTTCGGGGATCAATGGAGTTTTGTACTACACTCCCCAAATTCTTCAGCAGGCTGGGGTGAGTGTTCTTCTTTCGAACCTCGGACTCGGGTCGGATTCAGCGTCGTTTCTCATCAGCGCGTTCACGAATTTGTTGATGCTGCCGAGCATCGCCGTCGCGATGAGGTTTATGGACATTGCTGGGAGACGGTAATTTCCCGTCCTTCGACTGATCGTAGATTTGAAGATGATTGAAACTGTCGGAAAAATCGAAATTTGTTTCAGGTCGCTGCTGCTGACGACGATCCCGATTCTGATAGTGTCCCTGGTGATTCTGGTGATCGGGAATGTGTTCGATTTGGGGTCGGTGGCGCACGCGGTGATCTCGACGATCTGCGTGGTCGTGTACTTCTGCACGTTCGTGATGGGGTACGGGCCGATCCCGAACATCCTGTGCTCGGAGATATTTCCGACGAGGGTGCGGGGGATGTGCATTGCGATATGCGCGCTCGTGTTTTGGATCGGGGACGTGATCGTGACGTACACGTTGCCGGTGATGCTGGGCTCGATGGGGCTGGCCGGAGTGTTCGGGATTTACGCGGTGGTTTGTGCAGTGTCGTGGGTGTTCATATTTGCGAGGGTGCCGGAGACGAAGGGGATGCCGTTGGAGGTGATAACGGAGTTCTTCGCCGCCGTCGGGGCGCAGCGGGGGAGGCACGAGTAGAGCACGTGACAAGGGGGGATGGTTTATATTTACGTTGTGTTTTGCGACGAGGACGGCGTCGTTTTGAAGTAGAGTTGTTTGTAGGAACTTATATTTGGGTAGGACAATGCATGTGGAAGGAATTGAACTTTATTAAATGGTTGTGTGTTTGTTTTTGTCGACATTTTGCTGAAATTGATTGTCACGTTATAAAATAGCTGCTACAGTGTTGAATTTTAATACTGAATAATTCACAATATACTAACAAATAACAAAATAAATTATGATTATACTTAAAATTCTCATTGAACTAGAAAAGTAATCGACTGTAAATAAAACGAATATATTGGATCAAATAGTCCATCCCCATTTCGAACAAAAACACATATGAGAAGAGATGTAAACAAAACATATAAACAATCTATGAAACGACTGAATGCTATTTACATTACACTTACCTCTAGTTTTGGCACTTTTTCGATCGACTCGAGCTTTTTCCGGGCTTCGATCACGACCATATCGCACAAAAAAACTCAAGGGGTTTGGATCTCCTCCGATGGCGGATTACTCGTGTGATCAGAAACGGGAGGATTAGGACCGGGTTTAGGATTAGGCGAATTATGGTCTAATTCACTTTCGGGTTTCATATGTGGCTTCAGAGGCCTCTCGAAGTCTCGGGCAGCAGCAGGATCTATTACAAGTTTTCCAAGTTTTTGCTCCTGCAATAAAGTCGATATCAAGACGAACCAGATAAACATCAGATGGTAGCTAAGGTATAGAATTAGAAAAGTTTACATTTTGAAGTGCTTCGAGCTTTCTCTGAAGAGCTTCGTGCTCGGCCTTGATCCGGAACGGTACGCCGTGTTTCTGGTACACGTTGTTTTGGGCCAAGTCTTCGTCGATATCGCTGGAAGTCGTCGCAAAAGGGTGATTTGCAGGAATCCAGCGGATGGTGTCGGGGTCGACGTCGGGAGGTATGGGTTCACCTTCCTTGAGGAATACTTTCGGCCTCTTCCATTGATAGGCGCGGGATCTTCGTTTCTGATGTGAGGTTTTTAGCTCGTCGGTAAGCGCCACTGGCGCCAGGCGATAAACTTTTCCACACATCTCGACGGTTGAGTTGGTCTTGCTCATCTTTACCATCGGGTTGTTGAAAGGGTCTTCGTATTTGAGAGGGGCAGAGCTAAGAAAAAGGAAAAAAGATAAATTATAGATACAATGTGGATGTAATAAGTGAAATAATCTCGACCACGGTAGTGAAGGAAAGTAGAATCGTACATGCCTCTTCTATCCGATCTAATCTGTCCACGGCGCACAAGATCAGCTACAGAACCCTGGTAGTTATAATTGGATTTCCTCGCATTGTGTCTTTTAATCACTAAAACGACAATTGTCGCTACAATGCAGAATCCAATCGTAATGTTAATTCGAGAAAGCTCCCCAATCTGAGCAAGAAATGAAAACAAAAACTATGAGTACATTGAATGTCATGCGAGCAATCCCTCGAATATGTGAAAGAAAGCAAATTCAAAACTGAATGGTAAGGGGGAATTATTTTTAAAAAATTGTGCTAGTTTCATGTGATGAATGTATCGACAAATTGGCACCGGAATTCCTCAATATTGCATCGATTAAACACCATCTAACCGACTTAAACCTAAAAACAGTAAAACAGTATCACATCGTTCTTTTCAAGTAAAACCATACAAAGAAATTCGTGACGCGGTTGAAGAAATATGAGGCTGTTGCGACGAACAAATGCATTGCATGTGTTTAAAACGAACGAGGCAGTTAAGTTATGAACATCAAATCTGTCGTTGAAAGACCGCACTTTGTGTTAAACTCATGAAATTTCCAGTCTGCATAATAATTGCATGCAAAACCCTAAGCCCACAGCCTAAACTCGGATCTACGACAAACAAATGTAAATGTTTCAGAACGTTCTGCATACATCATTACTCAGTGCTATAAAATATCATCACAGAATTTTGTCAATAATTTCAACATCTCTAACTTATTCTTATAAGATTGTTTATCCTTGAACTAAAATTCAAACACAATCAGCTTTTGTAACGAATTTGTTCCTGGTTTTCAATTCAACAGGTAAAGCAGATTCATAACCTTGTTAAATTATGAAATCTATACGCATATACACTCATAATTTCAGTTTCTTAAGGTTTATTCCAAATTTCAACATAATAAAGTACCATCGTAAAAAGGAAATCAGACAGGATATTACCGATGAGGCAAATGCAGGGAGGGAGCCAATCGATTCATGAAATTTAGCAACTAACTTCCGCGTGGCGTTTTCCGATTTCCCACTCACAACGGCGTCGTTTTGGAAGCGTTTGCCATCGTCAGAACCTACTGCTTTCACCACAACCTTTCTGCACACAATTCTTCGGTTCCAATTCCAGCAATTCAAAAAAATTCCTGAATCCGACCTAAGCTGAGCTTCGTCCGACGAATTTCATCAGAAAACCAAAGAACTATTATTCATCGAAATTAAAATAAATAACAAAATGAAAAAGTAGCTCACTTACATTGACAATTGGCGCAGAATGAAGGCGCACAGTCCAAATTGACGCCATTTTTAGGTCTATTACAGGTATAGCTGGAGCGGCAACTGAGAAATCATTCTGGTTAAAATTAGGGCAAAATTCTTCCGAAATTGGGGGAGGAATACCGACTGGTCCGGGAAGAAATCACTGAATGAGATCTTTCGCAATATGAAATGGGCCTATTGGGCCCAATATTGATATACTATTGGGCCAAGTTAAATTGTCTTCTGGCCTAATTATACTAAAACCCATTTCACTATGGGTTGAGTTAGATGTGTGTTATTATTTTTTTTATTTTTTTGTTTTTTTGTTTGTTGTCATCCAAATTTATTCTTCTTGTAAAAATTTTTATTTTTACATGTTTTTCTTAAAATTTGTGACCGGTCAAATAAGCACACAATTGAATGACGAAGAGAGTAATATGAATATGGTATTTTGTAAATAAATTTATTTCTTAACTTATTCATATTTTCATTTTTATCTGTCGAATCGAATATATATATATATATCTTTTTAGTAATTGTAAACTTTACCATTAATTATAAATATCTTTACTTTCATATTTATTTACATTATACAATAATTTTTTTTAATAAAATACAATAAATATTATCAACTACTATGTAAATATTAAAAGAAACCCATCCCATATTTTCTTTTAAATTTATACGTTAGATATGAAAATTGAATAATGTGTATGGTTTGAGATTTTATTATTTATTTATTTATTTATTTTATGACAGTAGGAACTTAAAGTCACTGTTTTTTAGTGAACTTTTGGTAAATTTTTTAATGAATTTAATAGTTTCCAAATTAAGTCTAACAAAACAAATCATATCGAGACAACATAATTTATTTTTTATTTTAAGAACAAAAGAGTTTGTTCATCCAACCAAATATTTTTCTAACATGATTTTCAATATATATTATATTCTCTCACAAAATTTAATAATTTAATACAAAATATTATTTTTTATATTATTATTTGTCATACATGATAAAAAAAAAATATATTTCACATTAAAACACTAAACAAACAAATCCAATAATCAGGGGCGGATGTATGTGGGGGCAAACCCCACTCCCTTATAATTTTTAATTTTTTGTTTTTATTTTATAATATGTAATATAAAAAATAATAAATAAATTAAAAAATTGTAAAAAATTGATAGAATATTTATGTGAAAATTTAAATTTTGAATAATAAAAAAAATTATATCATAATAATTTGTTGATAATATAAAAATAGATATGAACAAAAAAGTAATAAATAATAATTAAAAAAAATCTTCAAAAATTTCTTAACCAAATACACAGAAAATGATATTTTTAACGTCTTTTTTTTAATAAATGTTTTTATTATTTATCAATTTCATATAATACAAAATTCATCTTGTAATATGCAATTGTCAATGTAGATTGATATTTTGCAAGATTTTTGAAATATGATAACTCCATTGATAAAATTATTGGATAACAAATAGACGATGATCGTTTCAAAATTTTAAAAATTAGCCCCCCCTTTCATCATGGTCTGATTCCGCCTCTGCCAATAACAATAATAATAATAATAATAATAATAATAATAATAATAATAATAATAATAATAATTTGCTAAATAAACCTACCCTATATTTTCATTTATGTTCTTTAAAATTATCATCTGACTATATTTTTCAATATGGTTTATCTCTTTAATATAAATTCATGGTTGCAATTAGCATAATGAATTAATATATTCACTATAATTAACAACACTTTAAATATAGTTAAATAACACATAACAAATAGGCAATTAACATATAAATTATATTAATATAATATAAATATAACACTACCTCCGTCCACAACCGATCTATCTATTTGTATTTGACGTCATTATTTTTAACATTAAAAATATCCTTATATTTGTATAATTTTTTGTACAAATTTTATTTTATTAGTATTATAAAACACCAATAAAATTATTTTTGTCGTTTTTCCTTAATTTGTAATATATTTTAATATAATAATTAATATTTAAAAATTAACACGTAAAAAGTAAATAAATAAATTGACCGGTCTACGGAAGTAGTATATAAATTGACAATAACTCACACTAACATATATTATATGATAGTGTAGTATAACCCCAAACAATCAACAAACGATGTAATATTTTTTTTTGTAAAAATAATTTATGTTAATCATATATATATATATGTATATATCTATTTTTCACAAAATATTATATATATATATTATTATACTATAATTATTAAAATTTCTGTAAAATCTCCAAAATGGATAAACTGAAAATGTTTCAAGTATATGATTTAAATATATTTTTAATTGAATACAATATTTTATTTTTTTTGTCTCGGGTAAAAGTATATATTTATTTTTGACACAAAATTGAAGAAATAAAAATATTTTAATTACAGTAGAAAATTGAAAATAATGTAAAGATAGTTTTGTCTTTATCTTTTTAGTGTAAAAGTAATGATAAATATATAAAATATATATATAAATATTTTATTGAATATTGAAAAAAAAAAATACATGTTGGTATGGAACATATAAAAATAACAAAAATATATATATATATTTCTGGCAATAACATCTAATTTCTCTCAAGAGAAAAAAAATAATAATAATTTTTTTTTAAAAAAAAAAGAAAAACATCCAAATTAAGAAATAGATAAATTAATATTATGGTGTAAGAATCGAATAATGTCAGTATTTCTTTATCATAAGTGGTAATAATAAATTAAATTATCCTTCCTTGCACTATATTATTATAGTATTGCATTAAATTAAATTAAATTAAATTGATGGTTATTTCTGTTTGTGGTCTGTCAACTATTTATTTGTCGCTATTGAAAAAATATTTTGAAAATCCACTGTGAAGGCTACCCTCGAACCATTTTTTTTTCCTCATAATTAATACTCTGTACGTCCTATTTTTTCGTTTTAAATAATTATTGTCCTATTTTTTTTTATAAGCATAAATTTTACCTTTTTATCATTTATTTATTTATTATTTTTAATTTTTATTTTATCATAAAGGATAAATTTATCAATTCATACCGAACAATAGAATAAAATATATATTTATTTAACACAAATATTGTATTAACTAAAAACATATAAATGTGTTGTATCAATTTTATTTTTGTGTCAAAATCAATTGTATCGTTTATTGTTTATTTTTTCCATGTTGATTTTTTAATATTAATTATTATATAAAAATATAGTACAAATTAAAAATATATATATATATTTTTCTATTAGTGTCTTGTAATACTAATACAATGACATTTTTACAGAAAAATTATGTTTCAAAATTTTGAAAAGTTTGGTGAATAATTAAAAATAAGTATTTTATATGCTATAAATATATGTTGACCTTGCTATTATATATATAACAAATTATTAATATAATAATTAAAATAAAAATATATTTATATTTAAAAATAACTATTGATAAATAGTACCAAAATCATTTAAAAAAATATATAAACTCAACTCAATAAATCTCTACACATGTCTTATACTACCTCCGTTCCACGTACCGTGTCCGCTACACTGTAGACATGGTATTTTAGAAGGGATATAATTAGTAGATAATTAAAAATATATTAGTGAAAATAATTATCCTATAATATAAATAATTATAAATTAAGATTAAAATAACTAATTAGTTTAATTAAAATTTAAAAGAAAAAAAAATTAAAAAGTTTAAAATGAGATTAAAGTGTGTAATTATTTTCCAAAAAAGAAAAGTGACATGGTATATGGGACAGACAGAAACGACAACATGGACATAGTATGTGGGACAGATGGAGTAGTATATTTTAATCTAATAGTGTCGACAAATCAATGTGGAAGTCGTGTGATCCTCTAAGTTACCAAGAATTAAATAAAAATAATTAATATATAATTATTTAATTTAAAATTTAAGCTAAAAATAAACAATAAAATGTGCCTAACTAACTATATATAGGTGTAGATGAAATTTATAAGCAAAACCACACACATATATATATATATATATACATGTTTTAATGGCTGAGATTTGTCAACAGGGAATTGATTACACAGCCTTATCATCCTCAAAGATTCCCAAATTAATAACATCCACTAATTAATTTAAAAATAATGATCATATAATAAAATAAATTAAATTAAATTAATCACTATCTCATATTTCAATATAGTTAATTTTCTTGTTGACTATTGCCCTAATATGCATTTTGTCTTTTCACCTCTTTAAAATATTCAGGAGACAAAAAAAATTGATTTGATTGTTATTATTATTATTTAAAATCATTTATATATATATATATATATATGTTTTATTACTCCCTTCATCCCACGTATCATGTCCACGTCGCCGTTTCTGTCTGTCTCATATTCTATGTGACTTTCCTCTTTTGGAAAATAATTACACACTTTAATCTTATTTTAAACTTTTTAATTTATTTTTTTAATTTTAATTAAATTAATTAGCTATTTTAATCTTAATTTATAATTATTTTATATTATAGGATAATTATTTTCACTAATACATTGTTAATTATTTATTAATTACACATCTTCTAAAATACCATGTCTACAGTGCAGCAGACAAGGTATATGGGACGAATGGATTATTATATTATTACTTTTATACTTAAGTGCATTTTAATAAGATAAAATTACAAGGATTGCTTACTTGTGATTTATTATTATTATTATTATTACTATTATTATTATTATTTGTTAACAATTAGTTTTGTTTATTTTGAAAATAAAGTTAATTGTATGTGTTGACTTTGTGTGTTTCTATGGATGGATGTATTTTTTTTATGTTAGGTAATTGATATATAAAAATATACATATATATTTTGTGTTGCATATTTTATTTTTTTAATATGTGTAATATCATTTTGATATTTTATTTTATTGGAAAATTAATACTTTCTTCATCAGGAGTAATTGTATTATTTTTTTTATTATCCGTTAAATTTATGTATAATTAATTAATAGTAATATATTATTTATTTAAAATTTTATTGTTATTACTTTAATAAATAACTAATTTATTACTATTTTTTTATTTTTTTCACTAATTTTTTATTCCCTCATTAATAAATTTCTCTTAATGCATAAATTTTAATTTTTTATTTATTTATATTTATATTACTCCCTCCGTCCGTTCTAGGTAATTTGGGCGTGTTAATGTAGACACTGAAATTTAGGTAAAATATGATTAGTAAGTAATTAAGAAGTGTATTAGTAAAAATAATTATTGTATAGTAAAAACAATTATAGATTAAGACTAAAATAACTAAATACTTTAATTTAGATTAAAAAATTATAAAATACAAAATTTAAAATATAATTAAAGTGTATAATAATATTCCAAAAAAAGAAATTGTAAGTTACGTGAGACGAATGGAAATAGAGACAAATTATGTGGGACGAAGAGAGTAAATACTTAACATACTGTTACTTCTTAAATTAAATTATGTGCCCAAATAATATGATACTCCTTCTTTTTATTTATTCTCTCACTTTTTTTAAAAAAAAAAAAATTATACACTTTAATTTTATTTTATAATTTTTATTTTTATTTTTAAAATTTTAATTATACTAATTAATTATCTTAATTTTAGTTTAAAATTACTTTTATTATATAATAATTATTTTTACTAATATATTTTTAATTATTTATTAATTATTTTATTCTTAAAATCTCATGTTTACCATGTAATTAGAACATTGTAGTCGGACGGAGAGAGTATAAACAGCCGTAACAGAAAGAATATACTCCCTACGTCCTAATACAATAGTCTAGTTTACTATTTTTGTCCATCCCAAAATAATAATTTTATTTTCATAAATAACCATATCACCGTAAAACTATCCATATTTTTTAATTTTTTTTTATTACACAATTGCCACTACTTTTTACACTAATACACTTACAAGGGCAAAAAAATCTTTTATCAACACTTTTTACCCACTACCAATATAATATCAATGTTCCTAAAATCCCGTGCCCAGTCCAATTAAGATACTCCCTCCTCCCACATAATTTGTCCTTATTTTCTATTTTTGTTCGTCCCACATAATTTATCCTTTCTTTTTTTAGAAAATTAATTATACACTTTAATTATATTTTAAATTTTAAAATTTAAATTTTTTTAATCTTAATTAAACTATTTAGTTATCTTAATTAATCTATAATTACTTTTACTAAATAATAATTATTTTTACTAATACATTTTTTAATTACTTACTAATTATATTTTACCTAAATTTCTGTGTGTACAGTAATACATCTATATTACATGGGACGGAGACAGTAATATTTATGAGACGAAATGAGTATTTTAATAGAAATTGTACATAAAAAGTGAGTGTTGAAAATGTTAAAAATTTCAAACCAAATGAGTCAAATTCAATAATGGTGGCACAAATGTATTCTTTCTCTAGTTAACATGTGCCACAATCAATTATATATATATAAATATAATTTGATGCATCATATCAAATAAAGTGCCCAAAAAAGACAATTAATATTTCCTTAATATTAATACCAACAAAAGTTAGGTATGAACATATAATGATAAAAACTTAAGATTTTAAAAGATCTTAACAAGAATTTCTTGTTTAAAGATGCAATCTATATATATATATATATATATTGTGTGTCAAATGGGGAAAAGAATTAGTTCGACTTCAACGACGTCGAGAATCGACGAACGAATTGATTGTTGAATCAATTATTATAAGTTGTTGGATCAATTATTAATCGACTATTGTTAATTTTGAATATATGTTCGATCGGTGATGATTGTATAGTTCACTTTATTTTTAAATACGTCGGATTGTACGATACTACATTGTTGAGTATCGTCGTGTAATTTTTCGTAGTTACTATAATAAGGATTTATTTTTATTTTTATTTTTATTTTTATTTTGAGAATTATGTTTCTTTAATCAATTATTTAAATTTTGCATTTTTTCGAAAAAATCAATCATTTTAATTTTTTGGTATCGACTATTATTTTAAGTGTGTTTGATTGCGGGCGGATTTTAGTTTTTCTGTTTGGATTTTTTAATACTAGTAAAAAGTTGAATTTGAATAATTGTTTGATGTAATATAAATATAGGTCGATGTGATATTTTAATATAAAATAAATTTGTAATATAATATTAAAAGAAAAAATAAAAGAATTATTTGATTTGATATTTTTAAAAAAACAAATTAAATAGTAAAAATACGTGGTAAAACCCAAGGAACTAACATGTTTAATTTTTATTTAAATTGAACTGATAGCGTATTTGTTTGCAAGCTGAAATACTATTAGCAGTATGTTTCTATTTTTTCCCAACTATTTTCCCAAATTTTAATTTTAAGATAGAATCTTTCATTTATTTTTATTTTATTTTATTTTTAAGCTCATTTCTAAATAAGCATAAATATTTTTTCATAAATTATTTTATTTTACTTGTGTAAATATTTTTATTTTCAATTATTTATTCATATTACAAAAGTTTAATTTTCTCACAAAATTATATTTATTGTGACTATACTTTAATACTCCCTCCGTGTCTCACTTACCACGTCTATGTTGCCGTTTTTGTCTGTTCCACGTACATGTCACTTTCCTTTTTTGAAAAATAATTATACACTTTTAAATTTTAATTAAACTAATTAATTATTTTAATCTTAATTTATAATTATTTATATTATAGAATAATTATTTTCACTAATAAATTCTTATTTATATTATAGCAAGACAAGGCATGTGGGACTGAAGTAGTAAAATAAAACATTCAAAAATAAAAAATAAAAATTATATTCTAAATTAATTTTAAATTAAATATATTATATTACATCATTATCCACTTACAATCAAGCAACAACGTTAGCATTATTTAAACACTAAAATACAACTTGCAATTGCAACCAAAAGCAACCCAAATTCTTAAAAATACATAAATATTATATATATAGTAAAATGTTCAACAAAAAATTATAAAAAAATTCATATAACGAATTTGTAATATTTTTAAATTTAAATATTTCCTAGCCATATATATATATATATATTAAAGATTCTTCCCATGTAACAGTAATAAATGAAAACCAAAAAAACACAAACAAACAACAAACCATTTTCATTCAGAAAACAAATTAATCGCAATGAGATTCATCACTACTGATATGAATAGAAACTTGTTTTGTTTTATGTGTAGAGATTTTGGCAATTTGTGGATGCGCTGTAAATGATTTGAACCTTTTTTGTTTGGACTTGTTGAAGAAACGTACAAATCTGATCTGATCTGATCTGATCTATGTAGATATATATAGATACAGATATACATGTATATATATATATACAGGATGATGATGATGATGATGATGATGATGATGAATGATGATGGTGGTGGTGGTGCAGTGGATCTAGAAAGTTCTAATTGATTGTAACCGTTTTCAATTTAAGAGGTGAGTGTTGTCTACTGTGCGATTGGTACAGTAATTTAAAGTGGATTGAAGGATTAGGGTAAAAACCTGTTCACGCGGATTGCGAGCGGCGGAGGATGAGCGGCGGCGGCGGCGGAACACGTGGCGGTCGGCAAGTCGCCGCACTTTTGGCACCGCGCCGCCCCCAAAATCTGGCGGCAGGAAGGACAGGACGAGTGAGATCCTAGCCACGTGTCAATGCACAAAACGTGGAATCCATGGCCGCACTGCGGAAGCACTCGGATCTCTTCGCCGGCGACGAAATCGCCGAGGCAAATGGCGCAGTCGGAGAGCTTAGCAGCTGCGTGTTCGCCGTCTTCGCCGCCGTAGGTTAGCTTGGGGAGCGAATTAAGTACCTTCTTCTTCACGCCTCTGTTCGCCGCCGCCGCCGCCGCGTCGTGCGCGCCGGCCATACGTCGAATCCAGGCGCACCGCGCCACCACGAGGAGTCCGAGGACGCAGATGAGCGCGCAGAGAAGCGCGGTGAGGATGACTACGAAATCGGAGTTTAGAGTTCCCATATCCGGCGGAGATGTGTTGTTTTTTTGCGATTGATGCGTCGGAGATGCGTATTCCTTTGGCGATTGGTGCGGCGGCGCCTCCACCGGCGATATGCCGCCGGCGAGTTGTCTGGAGCGGGCGGTCATATAGAGATAGAAAGAGAGCGAAGTTTTCTGAAGAAGATTCAGATGCGAAGGCAGAAGAAGCGTATATTTTATTTTTATATTTAAATATAATTAATTTATATTAGAAATAAGGCAAATATTAATAAGAGAATTGCAGAGTAGCTTCAATTGCAAATAGGTTTACTTTTAGGGGTCTCCCTACAATTTATAGGAATTGATGGACTTTTAATAAAATTATATACATATCGTAAAATTTTATCATACAATTAATGCCTTTTATAAGGCTGTTATTATATCGTATGACTTAGGTCCAATGTTGTGATTTTTGTTTGTGTGATTTTTATTTTGGGTTTGAGTTTTAAATGGTAAAATTTTAAATTAAAATAATTATTTATTAAGATATAAATATGTATTGATATAATATTTTGAATACAAAATTAAATTTAAATATAATATTTTTACATGTAACCGTGAGAATTGTATAATTAAAATATATACTTCATAGTTGTTTTCATGTCTCTTGAAATACTTTAATATTAATTGTTTTTCTTTTTAACAAATAATAAATAATATTCTTTCCGTTTTAATATATATATTTTTTTATTAGTGATACGATCTTTAAAAAAATTATGTTTAATTAGTTAATAGTAATGAGTTATGATATTATTTTATGATTTTTATATAATTAATAATATTAATAGTTTTAAAATAAATTTAATATATATATAATTAAGAAAATTAGAATAAAATTTTCTATAATAAAAGTATATAAAAAATATATATTATTTATAAACTAATTTTATAAAAGATATGAATTTTATTTTTTTAAAAATAGATAGTAATAAAAGAATTTTGAATAAATCTACATATGTATAATATTATATGTTGTGTAGATAATTAAATTAAATTTATATCAGTTAGGCACATTTTGATTAAGTAATTTTATACAAAATTGAAAAGTATCAATTGTTATGAAATAAACAAAAATAAAAAATGTATCATTTGTTGTAAGATAGAAGAAATATATTCATATTCATGATAGTTTTATTAAAAAGAATAAGCATTAATTGAATATCACATCTATTTTTTTTTATCAATTATATTACATTAAAATTTAATTTTACATTCAAAAATATCACATCAATACATATTTATATCACATCAAACAATTATTTCAATATAAAATTTTACTATTCGGAACCAATAATAAAACCCTATAATTATTTTCATGGAATAAATATATCTTATTTTAGAATAAACAAATACAAAACGAAATTAAAATTTGGAGTAAACACACTCGAAATTACTAAAAATGAGTATAGATTCGATTAATGGAAATGAGGCATTTAATTTGAAAAAAGTGGTTGAAATGAGACTATCACAAATTAATGTCTTTCACATGACGAGGATTTAGTTTCATACATTTTGGGTAAAGTAATTTGGAAATGTTACGGTTACGTTGCAACACATTTTTATTCATTTGATACTATATTTTTTTTCGAAAAAATTACATTAATATATATATATATTTTTTTAACTTCCAAAATTTTCAAAAACCTCTAAAAATCCCTTATCTAAACAAACTCTACTGTCCGGACAACACCTGAAAATTTACGTTTTGTTATTTTATATGTTCAAACACAATGAGCTACTTTTTCCGTCTTAGATATTTTGGATTCATTAATGTAAATACAAAAATTTAAGTAAAATATAATGAATAAATAGTTTAAAATGTATTAATAAAAATAATTATAGACCTCAATATACTTTAAAAAATGATAAATTATATAAAAGATTTTATGTAGGACAAGAGAATATATAATTCATTATACATTATGAATATTTTAAAATTTACAGTATCGTTCTATTAAATTAAAATATAAAAAAAAAAATTACATAAGAAATACTCACTAATTATCATTAAAATACAATACAATATTTTTTCCATCAACTCACAAAGTATACGTATTTTTATTTTGAATTCGTATTTTTATTTTGAATTCTTCAATACAAAATAACTATTTTAAAATATCTATATGTTTTTATATAAATACTCATACTTTATCATCACATCATTAATTATACACCAAAAAACAATGACAAAAGTATCTAACTACTGTAATTAAAATACTACTCACTGTTCCATAACAAACTATTCATTTTTTCATTTTAGTTTGTTCCATAACAAAGTATTTATTTCATTTTTTTTTTTTATAGTAACGGTACTATCTACATAACATTGCAAATACCCTTATAACTTACAATATATTACACAAATGTCATTACAATACTAATAAAATTATTTTAGTCATTTCTACTTTATTTCTACTATATTTCAATATAATACTAATATTTCTAAAACTCCGTAAAACAAACAGACACATAGCTATAGGACGGAAGGAATACTATTTTTAAAATTTTGCACCAAAGCTAAATATTTACATTCAAAACGAATGGATATAATATCTATGCTAAAAATAGCATAAAAGTTACGGGTACAAAAGAGTATAAAACGAAATGAACAACAACAACAACAACAACAATAATAATAATAATAATAATAATAATAATAATACTCTCTATTTTGGAATATTTTCACACACATATACTCCCTTGTCCACAAACTAATGTCCTATTTTTTTATTTGGAATGTCCAACAATTATTGTGTTTTTTTTTATACACAAAATTTATCTTTTTACCCTTACATTATTTACTTATTTTCTATACACAAGATTAAGGGTAAATTTGTCATTTTATAATAAAAACTTTAATTGCCTAAAAATACGTATAAATATCAAATAGGATATTAGAAAATAGACGGAGGAGTATATTTGAGATATAATAACCTAAATGCATATGTTGCTTTTAAAATAATTAATTTTTTTGAAGTCGGTTGTCGCCTTAAATGAGAGAAATTTGCACCATGTTCATTTTCTCATTAAAAAACATTTGAAATATAAAAACAATATTTACTTTTTCTTTCAAATTTATTTTTACTTATTTATTGTAATTCAAATTTATTACTGTTTTTTTAATTTAAAAAAAAAAAATCAATTTTTCTACTTTTTTTTTTACCAAAAAAAAAATATTTCTACTTATTTTTCTTAAAATTAATGTCCGATCAAATGAGCACATAATTGGATGACGGAGAACACAAATTTTATATTCAACACAACATTCTGTTAAATAAAATCAACGTAGTTGTGAGAACACACCATTTGTTCTGAATTCAAATACTCAATTCGTGCCAATACAATAATTTTTTTACCATTTTTGTCCCTCCCAAAACAATAATCTAATTTCCATAAATAACCATATCACTATAAATTACCCTTACTTTTTCATTATTATTACACAATTGTCACTGCTTTTTAATACTTACTACACTCACACAGGTGCAAAATTTTTTTTTATCATATAATATAAATATTCCTTAAATTTCGTGTAAAAAACGACCAAAATTATAATTTTGGGACGAAAAAAGTAGAAATTGTGTTGATTTTGACTATGACATGCAAGAATTGTTTATGTATTATATTTGTATTTACATTCACATGCAACGAAGAAAACATCTTATAGTTGAAAACAATACAATCTATAATTAAATTAAATATAAATAGTATATTCATACAACGCCACTGTTTACTCTTATTTAATATTTAATATTTAATATTTTATGTATTATTTATATTTATGTATGCTAACGACCCTTTACTGTATATTGTCGTTGCTGATTTAATCTATTATATACCTTTTAATTGACCCGAGAATGTATTTATTATTATTATTATTATTATTATTATTAGTGATTAAATAGTATAAGATTTATTTGCGATTTCTTAAATTTGCCAAAACTCCGATTTAATTCTCTGCATTTAGTTCTCTCATCTCTTATTATTTAACAATGATTTAATAATTACTCCCTCTATCCCATCTATTATCTCCACACTGCCGTGTCATTTTCTTTTTTTTTTTTTAAATTGATTACACACTTTAATCTCATTTCAAATTTTATAATTTAATTTTAATTTATAATGATTTATATTATAAAATAATTATTTTCACTAATATATTCTTAAATATCTACTAATTATACTTATCATAAATTCTCGCGTCTACAATAACGCGGACATCCAATGTGAGACGAAAGAAGTATAAAATTTCAGACAAGTAAAAGATCTAGTACAACAATCACATTTAACTAATGATAAAATGAGAGTTAAATACAAAATTAAACTTCAAAAAACAATAGAAAATTTTGTACAACTTTCATAATCGGCATATAAATTTTATATTGTTTCGAGCTTTTTTTTTTTTAATTATTTTTTTGGAAAATCTTGAATATTGGTTGTCAAACAAACCAACATGGACGGGCTACAGTGTAGTATTAAATGATTACTTATGATACATGCACTTCTATTACTATATTTACCAAATATCACATTAACAAATTTATTTAATTTTTCTTTATACAATTTTTATTTTAAAAAAATAAAATAATCATTAAATATAATATTTTATTTAAAAAAATTCTACTGTTATAAAAAATACTAAAAATATCAAATCTAAGCATATAATTTGTATTTTTATATTATTCTAAAGTATAACTTCATTTAAACTAATCACTTCAATGTCTATTTATTTCATATTAAATAATTAGTACTTCAAATTAAATTTTAGTATTCTCCAAACACAACTTCCAAAAATTACAACCAAACTTTAATGTAGTTAGACCAAGTCCGTTTAGAACCCACTGTTCAAATAATTAAACCCTAACTCTTAACTAACCAAGCAAGACATGGAGTCCCCACTAAAACCCATTCACATTCCTCTATAAATTTCAGTACTATTTTCCCACTGGAAAATTTATTTCCACCTTAAAATAAAATAAAATAAAATTATTATCTTCCAAAACAATCCCATCAACAGAACATCATTAACACAATTAACTCTGGACTTGATTCATCACTATTTATATGTTATATATAAGTCTTCCTAATCTATTAAATCAAATACACTACCTTAGTTGGCCACATTTATTTATTTATTTATTTATTTTTTTTAGTGTTCATCTTTGAATATTAAATATTATTGTTCACAAAATTATATAAATATAAAGATATTATAATGAAGGAAAGGAGGAAGTATTCATTTTTCATTTAATATATTACCAAAAAAACCAATTTTCAATTCAAAATATCACCTCAAACGTATATTTATATCACACTCAAATCTACATTTACTATTCACAAAACTCCAAATTCAAACCCAAACCTTAAAAAACAAAAAGAAAACACAATCTTTAACTATTATGAGTTATTTATTGAATCAATGGTTTAATGGCCATTTCAAACTATGAAAAGATCATCATGTTACTATCAAGTCCACTAAGCAAAATCAAGCCAAAATGCAATACACATGGAAGCACATAGAATTTATGACCATCATTTTCTCCCAAAATTGGTCAACATAAAAGTGTCTTTATCAACTTTAGTACTAGTTTGGTATGACATCACACAACTTGTGAGACAGATACCATCTTCGAAACTTCCCAAACTTCACTTTACTAGCCCACATACATATCTCAAAACAAACACAACAATCATTCAATTCCCACCCTTCATTTTTAGGCCACATTTGATTAGACTTTACAGCCTCAACCTAATCGAAATAGGACATGGCCTTTTTCGATGCTCCAAGGCTGTTAGACCGCACTGAACTCCGCTGTACTAACTACTTTCTTTTCTTACTCGACCATGTGAATTTCTAGATGAGTTTCAAACTTTCAAACAAACTATCGTCGCTCTAAATGTATAGATCGAATCATCTCATATACTCACACTGTCATTTAAAACTATGCTTACTTTTATTTTTAGTAAAAACCAACTACTTTAGTTAAAAAATATATAAAGCGAAGGTTGACTACAGTGTAAATTAAAATTGAGACATAATGAAGAACACTGCACGCATTAAGATTAATAGTTGAGCTACAGCTACAGATAAAATAATTTGTGTTGCTAAATTAACTACGAGAAAAGAGCCATGTCCACGTAATGATCACAAATTGAAAGACAAAACTCACCTCAGGTTTGCTGCGGGCACAATCCTGGACGCCATTAAAGACCACATTGATTTTAGCTGTCGACAGAAAGAGCAGGGAACGTGGTGCCATAACAAGCCATGTGAGCATCAAGAAAAATGCAACCCAACCCATTCTTTAGATGGCTGCCTAACAGATGACCTGTGCACATTGAAATCACAAATTATGTACGTGGACTTGTTGAAATCACACACGTCATGACCATGACCCTAAGAATAGACGAGTGGCAATTATCACATGTTAGGTATATATATGTGGACCATGCTGTTGTCAGGTTTGTTTCTAAAACCTCTGTTAAACAATTCCCATTTTGTAATATCAATTAAGAAAACAAAGCATGCCAGAGATCGGCGTAGCCAAAGGAGAATTCAAGAAGAGACAATTATCTGCGCATATATATAAAAGAAAATGCATGAACGAATTCAAGGCAGTTTAGAGGAATTCTCTGTTGTCTAATCATCGTTACCTCAAATTATTTTGTTTCTTATTTCTTCCAGCTTTTTTAAGATCTCAGCTGGAGTTCTATCCAGCTCATCTGCAATTTTACGCTGCATATCCATGGGTAAAGTTGGGAATTGTTCACACAAATCTCCGTCAATCACATCCTGCAAAATTATGACACAACATCTCATTACAACCCATTAACAAACACCATAATTTTCAATTAGCAAAGGGGAATGCAGATGCAAGTAGATATAAATGCAAAGAAATGTCTGGGGTTCGCCACCTGGTGTATTAAAGTCGATACTCAACACAGAAGCTCTTGAAATAAGTAGAAACTATTAACTAAATCTACAAGCTTTTCAAAACAGAAGGAATATTTTGTTAGCCGAAAGGAATGTTTTCTGAAAGCCTAAAATGCTAAATGTTAGGAAAATGAACACTATAAATCCCTACAATTAAGTACAGAAACAGAATAACAGAGAAGTGAAAAGATTTTCAGATTGTTTCTGCTGCAACACATTGGCAGAACCCAAAATGTCTCCCCTTTGGTTTATACCTAAGGTATATGGGAATCATGCCCTAGCCTACCAAGACACTATGGGCAAGCAATCGTGATCTATTGGCAACAAATATTAAAAAATCAGCACCCTGGATAATTATTTGATTTATTACTTGTAGGGCAGGGTAACAGCAGACCCCCCTCTCCCCAAGTATACAGTTGAGAACAAATATGACATTTATGAAATAAATACGTATTTGCATTCAATGCATTGAACTATAAGGATAAAAAATGAGCCTGGATTTCTTGTCTCAAGACATTAATATGAAAGAATTAACTAAGGGAACTCACCTTCACTGGAAAGTAAGAAGATCTGTAGGCCATGTGGTCTCGACCACATAATGGTGGGTGCTCCTGCCGCAAGTGCATCTCCAAATGAGAGAAGAAGTCAACATCATCGCGAGATGTGAAGGGTAAAAATGCCCCTAAACTACCCATCACAGTCCCGTAGATAATACACTCCCCACCACCTGGAATCAGAGATGCCCTTTGGAGGCAAGAGACCACATCACCAACATGGAACTGAACTATCTCTTCCACTTTGTTGGGGGCCCCATTGAGCTTTCCTTGCTCCCACTTTATCTTACCACCAGTTGGATCCTCCTCAATCTCATCTGACACATCCTGCGGCAACCGAACAAAGTAAACATTTCCGAATTTGTCAGAGCCAGCCATGGTGTCGAAGTCCACGTGCTGTGTTGCAGTAAGCCATCTGGGAACAGTATCATCAGCAAATATGTACAGCTGGTTTTCATCACGCCTGTACTTACAATAATGGAAAGACTGCAAAAAAAGAATATTTATATAATTAGTTCTTCGAACGGATAAAGTTGGAATTAACAGGAATATCGGTTGGTATAACAATAGTGTAACCACTAAACCGGTAAACCCATCTTCTCGAATCCTTCAAGATTAGTTTGTAATCTGGGTCATACATAAGCTTTAAAGATACAGCTCATGAGAAAAGGAAGTGATATGAGTAGAAAGGATAATCACTATTGTCCTACAACCTCCTTTTTTGGATGATTTAGAGGAAAAAGATGCATACATGTTGGTCTACATATATTAACAGGAACATTATTTGTTCCTCGACGCTATAGAATGGTTGTGCTCTTAAAGCCTTTTGGACTACTCCCTATTGCATTTTCTAGCACAGTCATTCTACAAATCCTTATATTAATGTTCAAAAAACATATAAGCTTATGAACATTGCAGAATATCAAAATATTGCAAAGAATCCCCCACAAGTATATTCAGGATCTTCGATCAGAAAGAACAATTGAATAATTTTAAATGTCATCTTGTCACTCCATGCGAGAAATTTTCATAAAGTGAAATCCACTTTAAAATGCAACTTCAGTAATCAGTTCATAATCAACTAGTCAGAAATAATGACCAAAGCTTCGTAACCACACAGGCACACTGGGTAAGATAGATTGTCAGAGAACATACCTCCTGCATATCGCCAACATAAATCCGATCACGGTACGTGTGTATAGATGTGATAGTGTTGGGAAACAACTTATTCTCACACTTTCTAAGCAATCTCCTTTTCCCTAGATCATACAATCTTAGCACAGGTCCTATCCCAGCCAATAATCTTCCTTGGAATTGACACAACGCAAGAGGAACCCCCTCCACTTGTGTCTTGTGCAAAAGTTCAAGGACCTTCCCTTCTTCCTTAAACCTATATATGTGAATAAATCCTGCCTCAAAGGATCTTTTGGGCAAAAACTTTAGACCTTTTGCAGTACCCACAGCTAATAGAGTACCATATTCTTTATCATGAAAATTCACAGTGCACATGCTGAATGCAGCTTCGTTATCTTGAAGCTCCAGCAAGCATGTTGTTTGTGTTGTCCTCGGATCCAAAACTCTGATGCAAGAAACCCACTTCCCAGACTCTGCCTTTGGATAACCATATTGCTCATCGGAAAGTGGATCATTAGCATCTTCATCATCGCCATTCTCCATCTGCTCTACATTCCCATTTTCTCCCATCCCAGAAGCCTCAAACGATTCCTTTTTTGCAGCTTCACGCTCTTCCGCATTGAAAGCTCCCTGATCACTTTCAATAATTACCAAAAGCTTTCGCTTAGGTTGAATTACAAACTTTCTCGGTGTATACCTTAAAGGTATAGCAGTCTCATTAAATGATTCTCCCAGTCTCTCGATAGTGAAAACCCTCAACGCATCCCCAGCTACCGCAACAACACCTTCAGCACACTGATCTGATGAAAAGGAAGCTGCATATTCAAGAGTTTCATATGAAAGTGGTGTCAAGAGGAAATGCCCTTGATGTATGTAACCTAGCCAAGGCCTACTTGACAAACAAAGCATCGCTCTCCGTCCTCTCACATTAATAGAAAAGAGCTTTGGAGCCCTGAGACCTAAGAACCGAGACCGGGCATCTGAAAGCTGTCCAGTAACCATATCAACCACTGTCCTGAACAGAACTCCATTTTGCAGACCAGCATTTAGGAAAAGGCTGGCTGGGTGATCTGCTCCATCCTCCCCTCCGCTTGAAGCCTGAACTTCAAGAAAGAGGAGAGATTCTGGAGGAGATGAGACACTTTGCAGACTTAGAATCTGCATACAATCATCCGGATCCAGAGATAAGATGCGGATGGTATTGTCATAAGATCCAACAGCAAGGAAGCGTGACCTTTGTCTTCCTTCAGGCACAGGGGCAATATCCAAACAAGCAATGTCTCCTGACATTTCATGCTTCTCAACCTCCATTAGCTGCCCGGTCATATCAACTTCAAAATATATAAGCTCTCCTCCACTCAGAGCAATGACAACTTGAAGCCTATTAGACCCAACCTTAACAATTGTTCTCTTACCGGGGGTTCTCCACTCATTAACACGCCCATCTTCTCTGATATGTCGAATCCCGCTAGGATGGACTTGCATCAGAGAGTCATCCCCAATCAACGAGACAGCAAGTGAAGGCGTAGTGTCAAGAAATCCACTATCACTAACTTCTTCAACAGTTTCACCAATGGAAAGCACGAGAGTAGCATTTGCAAAAGAAACCACAATATAAGCATCAAACTCATCATTTACATTCTTTTTCACAGTCCACACAGCACTTGGAACACCGGGAAGCTGTGATACTGCCATTTCACTAATAGCCAAACCTGGCCTAAGTATCCTAAGAGATGAACGAGGACCCCGTCCACAAAGTGAAAATATCTGAGGAGTTTCTTCTTCAAAGAGGTTAATAATTTTCATATCCATTATGGGCATCAAACTCTCAACCTGATCAATCCTCACTAGATTCTTAAGCTTCCTAGGCTGGAAAAATATAGGCTGAAAACCTTCTTCAGTTTCCATCAGTGTGGCTGACGAGGCCTCCACATCTGGATCATCTCCAATAGCCTGAAACTGATACAAGGCATGGTTTCCAAACTCTGATGCTGCAAACAAGAACCCCGACTTCAAAACACACAATGAAGAAGTCACAGGAATAGTATCAAAGTACTTAATCTTCAATTCTTTGACTCTGTCATTCTCATGATCCAAAGTCACTTTGAAGATATCCCCATATTCAGTTTGCAACAGAAAGAAAAACATAGTTTTCTGCTTATGCATAGCTGCAGAGACAATCAAGACTCCTCGCTCAGCAGGCAGATCCTCCCGTCTTGGAATAACAGCCCGTACATCCGGATGTCCCTGATTTTTATATATAACAAAATTTTCTGTGCACACAAGCACACCACTAGGTCCATCCACACCACCCGGCACTGTCACAAGCATATTAGCTCCATTATCCACCTGGTCAGACCATTTCCTGGAAACATGATTAAGACCTAAATCCAGTTCATAAATTGTCAAATGCTTCTGCGCCTCATTAGCAGCCTGGCCGGTGGGATCTTGATCTGCCTCGGAATAGTCTAACTCTATAGCTGCAAACAAGGGATTTTCGAACGCGCAGTCCACCCCGCAGATTGAATAAACAATGGTGTGGCTTTTATGAGCCTCCAGAGGTGATGAAATAGTCAACCTAGCTGCAGTATCCCTATTCAAAACATAAACAAGCTTCTGCTTTTCACAGGCACCTATCATTACAGCTCTACCCTTAGGATCAACCGCCAAGTACTGCCCAGGTACAATTCTACGGCATCCCGACTTCCCAAAAGTTTCCTGGTGAATTTTATCGAACGTATTCTTTTCCTTATTATAATCAAGTATAACAATCCGCCCAGAATCCGACCCCACAACTATGTAGTCTTTCTGCGCGCCGGTGAGTCGAAACTGTGCCAGAGAACGAATGGCCCCAAATATTTCTACAGAGAGCAGAGACTGGAGCTTACCATTCTCGTCGGGGCGGAGCAGATCGAGGATTTTGCCGCGCGCCACAACAATCTCTTGAGACTTCCCGCCGGAGAAGCTTCCATTGATGGCGCAAACGATTCCGGTGGCTTGCTGCAGCGTCAGGCTGTACAAGTACATGGCGATGGAGATGGAGATGGAGATGGGTGATAGTAGAAAGTTTCAGCTACATCAGTCAAATGAAAAAAAACGACGAGGGTTTTAACAAACCCTAGAATTTGGGCGAAGGAGTAAACAGCAAAATATTCAAAACAAAAAAATGACAAATTACCAAATTGACCCACATATTTCTAAAAATATCACTCAGCCCCAAAGTTAGAAATGAAGTTTACATATAACTCCCTGCCAAGATCTCTCATTCCTAACTTGTACATCTTCCATTCCTCAAGCCAAGAAACATTTCCTTTCATAACTTGTTCTGCAAAATTTGATCAAAATGAGCTTATAAATCTTCTCTTTGCCCCTGTTTTATGTGCTACAACACACACACACATATATATATCGGCTAGTCGTCGATCGCCTCAAGGTATGTCGCCTCGCGGGCTCTTGTGAGTATCCTGAGTCATCATTCCGGAAGCTTCATTTTCCGTCGACAAATATTCCCCTCGGACAGAATCTTCGGAGGTCGCTACGGTTACATGCTGACTCTCTCCCATTTTTTTCTTCGCTTTCTTGTGCCAGTTCATCAGTGCCTTCGAGGTATGTTCATCGAAAACAGACTTCTTTAGGTGTGATCCCATCTGCATAAAAAATGGTGAGTAAGGAAATGTTTTACGTCGCAAAGGGCGAAAACGTAATTTACCTGCGTGACGAGTGCGTAGAGCGGGAGGGTAATATAGCTGCACATGAACTGAACTCCGATTCTGCAGAAGAAGATTTTCACATATCAGATCAAGAATATGGAGCTTAGGATAAATGAATTTGTATCTGTTTAGGATTACCCGATGCAGACTCGTATAACTGCAAGATCGAAGTGGCTATGGAAGCAAGAATAGACTCCGAATTCGTACTGCAAAAATCGTTCGTTTTTTTAGCCTAAACGACGAGAAACGTATAGGGAAAAATGGGTTCTTTACCGTTATCCAAATGAAGTATGTTATCTCGAATGCATTCTGTTAAAGAAAACGAAAATTTCGATGAGAAGATGGTTTTCGTATACGAAACAAATACGGAGAACAATAAATGGCGATCGATTAGACCTGAAATTGGGTGAGATGGATGAGATGGAGGACTAACTGAGGCCATCCGAACCAGAAATGGTTGTCGGAGAGTTGGACAAGAGGAATTCCTTGAACGACGGCGTGCTTCTGCTGAATCTCGACCGCCATGTTGCTTATAATCGACTGAAGCTTCGTCCCAACCGCGAGAATCGTCTGTAAAAACACGCGACGTATTGAATCTTCGATCTTGTAATAATCTTGTAATAATCGAGATTAACGATAATCCTTACCACGAGAGGCATGATGGAAATCCAGAACATAGCTTGCCATCCTGGAATTTGATCGAGAACTGGTTAACGATTCGAACCATTTTCGGAGAAATGAAAAAAGCGCAAACCTTTAACGTTGAGAAGAAGAAAAAGAACGGCGTTTGTCCATAACAGCGGCCTGAGATTGAGTTTCGTCGCAAATTAGTAACGTATAACGGATTTAAGAATAAGTTACGTAGAAGCTTACGGGATTCCCACGACTCTTTTGAAGTCGTCTTCGAGAGATCGTTTAATGTACTTCTGAAAGTTGAATTGGCTTCCCGGCGCCAAATGGACCTACATAAAAACGATGATTCCAACTTAGCTCTGCATCGACGATACACGTCGATGTCGATTATTTTTGTAAGAACGAACTCACCGAGATGAATCCTTTTCGAACGGTTAAGTAGTCAGCTTTTCGGACAGACGAAAACATATGTCGGAAGAAGGAAACCTGATCGACAAAGATTAATACATAACGATCGATCTTAAAGTCGAAACTGGAAAAAGGAATCGTCGTGTTGTCCTTACGATGTAAAACAGAAAACGATTCTCTGTCATCGAGCTGCTGTGGCCTTTAACGAAAGATGTCTCTCGCGCGAATCTGTATGTCGAATTGTCTGCAACAGAATTTATCAGATCCCAAATAAAATCAACGCCGAAACTTCGAAAATGACCGTACCTTCGACAGCAGCTTTGTTTAGAACTTCTTGTTCCCATGCTTTCCATTCGCGAATCTGTTATTATTACATCACGATAACAAGACTTCAAGACAGCTCCGGCGAGTATAAACCTTAAAAAAAAGGAAAAAACAGGATCGAAAAGGCGCGCGCACCTTCATCCTGCCGAGCGACATCGTTGTTGCGCTGAATATGACATGAAATATGGCTAAGAAGAATATGAAGATGTGGAGCTGATGCAATCCATTCACCGATATAAGCGGGACAGTTCCCTAAAAAACATCGATAAAAACAAAAATAAAAACAACGTTCGTTTCTGTCTTAAATTCGACATAAAGTATGTCCTAATTCGGAAAAAAAAAAAAAAAACATGTCAAAATCTCTTACAATGGCGCATTTCTTGGCCGGACTATCAGCTGCTAACATCCGATGTTCGTACCACAGAAGTCGCCTCCGATGTTCATTTTCGTCCTCCTCGAGCTGTTTTGGCGTCTCGTATTCGCACGGCAGCATTACATTGCCGTATTTTTCGGGAATGCACATTCGGGTAATGTAGTTTTGTCCGAACGTCAAGATTAAGGAGATGAACCCCAAAACCATAAGCTCTAAAAATCAATTTCGTCCAAAAGAGATCAAACAGATAGACTAAAGGTTGTGTTTGTTTATAGGATATTGTCAAAAATTAATTATTCATTTAAATTTTTTTCCCCAAAAACATCAGATCAAACATTTATTTTTCATTTTCTATACTATACTTCCTCCTCCGTCCCATTTCAATTTTGTCTTATTTTTCTTTTCTGTCCATCTCACTTCAATTTGCAAGTTTCTATTTTTAGTAAAATTTACTAAATCTATCGATTAACTTAATAAATCAATTTAATTAACTTAATAATATATAACATAACATTATAGAGAATCCGTTTAAAACCTTTATATTATTATATGTCTCTTCAATAAACAAATATTTTTATCTACAACTCTTTTAATAAACTATTTTTATCTCAATTACAAATAAATAAATATATATTTTTCTGTTTATTTGTATTATTTAAAATATTTTAACACATATTTTAAATTTATTTTAATCATATATATTAAAACTACCAATAATATTACTAATATTAAACTCTTTTATCTTAAATATCGTGTCCCAAATCAAATGAGTCTATTGATTGGCAAAGGTCTATTTGCGCTATAGAGCGAGTACTAAAAATTAATTTTACTTGATTGGCAGACGTCAAAGATTATTTATATCAGCTATTCTAATTCAAAATTTTTACTATTCAAATCTAACTCAAAATTCGAACCCCCAAAAGTAAGAAAATTTTCGAAGGATTTTCGCCTCAATCTTACCTCCTTTAATTTTTTCGAGAGCTTCAACCAATGCAAACTTCTTTTTTTCTCGAAAGGCCTTCGAAATCACCAGAGAAAGGATTTAAACAGCAGCACGAAAATGGCGGTAATCGAAAGCAGATAGGGAAAATGAAATTTGGATCAGATATGAACAAGCTATACATAATTTCTACATTATAATCTTCCATTGGCAATTTGATGAATCCTTATGCAAAAAATCCCCAAAAATTAGGGCAGATATAAACACAATTGAATTGAAATTCATCTGCAAACCCTAGAAATTGGGGAAACAGGAAACGATGCAAAAAAAAAAAAAATTCGATTACCTCTCCCACTTTGTGGAGTGTTTTCTCCAATGCGATTGAAATGATAACAATGACTGCGCAGACCAGGGAAACCGCCCACGTCGGGGTCTGCGAGAGGCCCCGATTCATGACTACGTCCCCGATTGCGCCGCCCCCCGCCATTGTTCTTTTCTCCCTCTCCCTTCCTGCGGAAAAGAAAGACAGAGAGAGAGAGAGAAGAAATTTAGGGGGAAAAATTTAATGAAATAAAGAGAAGAAAGAAGAAGAGGTGCTGTTGACCAGAATGTGAATTTGGAAATGGATGGCCTATTTATACCTTCATTTCAATGGCGGATTCTCTCTGCGACTGTGCAGAGATTTCGCTTTGTGGCGGAAGAAGACCGGTTCGAGGTAGTTGAACTTGAACCGGGAGGGTGTCGACGGTTGAATTGGAGTTGGAAAATCGACCCTGGATTTCAGGTTTATTACGAGAATGCCATTAGTTTAGTTCCCTCTGGTCCAACGACTGAGATTTGATTGTACATTAGGGGCAATAATGGAAATATTGGAAGACATGGGAAAAGAGTGGAAGGACACTAATGTTAATATGGTATTCGTTTATAGATACGAATTTAATTCAATCATATTTATATAGGACTAATGGTATATTTTTAAATATTTGCTATTAAATATTCCCTCTCTATATGTCCACGTTGTCGTTTCTCTCAATTACACAAAAAAAAATATATTACACATTTTAATCTCATTTTAAACTTTTTAATTTATTTTTTAAATTTTAATTAAACTAATTAGTTATCTTAATCTTAATTTATAATTATTTATATTATAGAATAATTATTTTCACTAATACATTTTTAATTATTTACTAATTATACCTCTCCTAAAATACCGTGTCTACGGTGTATGGGACGGAGGAAGTAATAAAAAAAAAATAAACAAATGAACGATATTAGCTATATTAGAATCAGATTGATTGCATATTAATTGAACTAAACTATGTTTTTTCAAGAAAAAAAAAAAGAAAAAAAAATACTTTGAATTTGAAACTAAAGGATTATGGTGCAAGAATAAATTTATCAGTTTCGCAGTTTCACGTCATAAAAAAAAAAATAATAATAAAATAAATTGATCAGTACCAAAAAAAAAATACAGCACATCTTTACAATTAATTGAAACTAACATAATATGTGTTAAACTAATTGAAACTATAGACCAACTATTTATATTAAACGAGATTGATTATAGTATATATTATGTGAATTATTGTTATATGCTATCAATTTATACTCTTTATTATATTAACGCAAATTTTGTATGTAATCTCCATTGTGTTTTTAATGTACTATATATTGTCTCATTAGTATATAAGATGTTGTTAGCGTTAACCAACAATAACCAATAACCAATTTGAAATTTTCTGAAATTTTTATTTTTTTTGCAAGGTGAAATTTACATTTTATTCATATTTCTAAAACAAGATTGGAATTTATTTATTAAATTTCCAGAATATGAAGATAAAAAAAGGAAAGAAAAGACAGATTATTAACCGAGTTTGAGTTTTTGATCAAGAAAGGAGACAGCAGCCCTTCAGACAACAGGGTAAGAGTAGTTTTCCAGTAGTAGCAGTAGATAGATTGGGACAGCCTTCAAATGAGAGCTTCGATGTCGTCGGAGCCGACCGCGGCTCCGTTGGGTTGGTCTTGGGACCGTAGCTGGGTCGACATGCTATCTATGGCCGCGTTGAGCTGCTCGATCTTATCGGCCAGTTTCTTGCGTTGCTTCTGCAGCAGAAAACAGATTGAGAAAACGAGTTCTCGTTAGGATGAGAAGTTGTAAGAATGTTCAGCTCCCGAAAAAAACAAGTCTTAATAGCATTTATTCAATCGGCGTGTGCAAATCTAAAGTTTATTTTGTAACTCTTATTAGTAACTCTATCTCATATGGCAATGGTTAATGCGCTAAATTCAACGAATATCGATAGTATTTTGGTGAACAGTATATGATTTATGTTAACAGAATACTAATGAACTGACTACATATGACAATTATTTATACAGCCAATACTAAAATTGATCGTATGTATATACAAGATACCCTATAAATACTTCCGACCAAAAAAAAAAAAAAAAGGTACCATATAAACATTAACCGTCAGAACATGATTTCAATTAATATAGCACAATGGTTAGGATTATGAATCAGCACATAATTGCAAAACAAACAATGCATACTGAGCATATATTATGCTATATAGAAGCATGTGTTTGTACCGTTTTTATGGGGTATTGTACTGCATAAATATGCTTATTGTGCTAAAATTAATAATATACAATATTGTAGTTGTCGGAATATGTATTGTATATTATATAATTTTGTGTTGTTAAACATGTAACGTTTGTTTTACTTAGATGTTACATTGTTAATTGAGGCAAATCAGAATGGAAACTGATCCGAATCACCATATTGATTTGCCCAATCGACACTTAGCAAAATTTAAGCTAAAATGAGGTAAAAAGATAGAGATGTTTCTTGAGAGTAAGAAAGCCGGTTACCTCCAAAGCTTTATCTTCGTCGTAGATAAATTTGGGCAGTTTCTTCATGAGATCCTTTCGATCGGCTCTAGTTAACACATTGCTAATCTGTTCAAACAGGACAAAAACAGAGGAAGATCATCCAAATGGCAATAATAAGTCTATCCCGCAGAAGTCCAGGTTAGAAGACACCTAATCCGAGATTTTTCTATAGATAGGTATCATCACCTGAGGGGCATAAACACAGCTAAGAGTGCCGGCAATTAATCCTCCCAAAATAAAGCCACCGACGAAAAAACCAGCATTGCTTGACCCTCCGTCATCCCTCAAAAGCATGACATCACAAGACGTATTAAAGGTTCCCGTGATAAGTACTAAAACATGAAGGGAGATAGTTCTTCTCTTTGATAAACTAAAATTTTTAATTTCGTTTGAAATATCGCATTGCTCGTATTCAGAAGTGAGCAATTCAAAGACCACAGGAGATGCAAGTCGAATAGAATGTAGATGTCTATGTATATAGAAAAAGTTGTTTTACAGGGAGATGTATAGCAAATCGGTGTGAATTTGGAATACCTATAGGCTGCTTGTATGCTAGCCTTTTTTCGGTTTGATGTTCTTGTGCTGTCGGGAAATCTGATTACCGAATTTGCAGGCTTGATGCGTTGATCGGATGGCTTCAATGAAGTACCTAACACAAAGAAAACATCAACGAAAGGTAAAACAGTTTAATATAGAACCATAGACTATGAACGGATTCGGATCAAAGTTTGTTTGAATCAAAATGAATCACAGACTAGATGACACTTGTGCAGCTATGAACTATACTAAATTAATTGAATTTCCTTCTCAAGCATACTGTAATCACATCTCCTAAATCCATGCCAAGTGCATAGAAATTCACATTTAAAGTACTATCTGTTATTCAACAATTAGGTTAAAGTTCATCGAAAACTATAGAATCTGTAAGTTCAATCCGATACAACAAACAATATGCAAAATAGTGATAGCTAATCCACTGAAATAAATTTAACTCGCTATGCATTTCTAACATGAAAGGCAAGATGAAACACATAATCTGAACATCAAAACTCGACAAACATGCGGGGAGCTCAGAACCGAGATAATCCTTGCAGTTAATAAGAATCCAAAAAAATCCAGTTCGATTCATTCAAACAACAAATCAGAGCTACTCCGAACACTCCGCCGCGTAATAAATAAGCTCAGACAAATATCTCCAAGGATACAGAGAAATTCCCCAAAATTTGACCAAGCAAACTGGAAGAGCATTCAGAAGGAAGAGCATGAGTAAACTTACCACCAGATGCGCAGCGGATTGCTGGTCCTTGAGAAATCAAAAGTGAATTGCATAGAGCCGCCATTGTTGCAGAGAATTGCGAGGAAAAGTGAGTGCGACAAATGAAGGGGATGGGATGCCCTAGCTCGGTCGGCCTAGCAGGTTGCTCAGCGGCGATGAAATCGATGGCACCAAACGGCAGCTCACAACGCCGGCAAGGAATATGTAGGGTGTGTTTGTTTGGGGGTTTGGATTTTGAATTGGGATTTGAATAGTAAAAATTTTGAATTTGAATAGTTGTATGATGTGATATAAATAGGTGTTGATGTGATGTTTTGAATGTAAAATTGATTTTTAGTATAATATAAAAAATGAAAAATAGGTGTTTGATTTGATATTTTTGGGGGAAAAAAATTGGATGAATAGTAGAAATCTTATTAAATCCCCCAAACAAACACACCCGTAGTGTATATCCGTATATTATATTTATATACACTATTCTGTATTTATATACATACATATATGATATATCCAATACAAGCGCCATTTTCATTTTTATGTTAATTATTTATTTCTCTATTTAGGCTACTCTTTGGTGTGTTTATTTGAACATGGATTTGAAATTGTCTTTTACTTTTTTTTTTTTTTTTTTAAAGTAGATTTTTAAATATTAATATTATAATAAGTTGCATTGAAAAAGACAAAAATATTTTTATTATTATTGTCTAATATAAAAGTAATGATATTTATCTGGTGTAAGTTGGAAGAGTATTTATTAGGTTAAGTAGGTAGTACAATTATTAAATTAGGAAATGGTAACCTTGTTTTGTTTTGGGACAGTCGAAAAAAAAATGAAAAATGACAATCTTTCAATGCAACGAAGGATCATATCATAATACCAATAATAAAAATTAGAGTAAAAAATCAAAAGTAAAAATAGGATCATATTTTTTATTCGTCTTAAATAAAAGTAAGAATAATTAAGTCAATTTAAATATTATTTTAGAATTAAAAATTTATATTTGTTAAATATGTTTAATACAATAATTTACTTAAAAATAGTAAGAGATCATTTTTTATGAATAAAAAAAAAAGGAATTTTTTTATTGCCGACTATAATATATTAATTTAAATATATATCTTCATTGAAAATTATCACAATAAAATAAAATAAAATAAAAGTTACTTTTGATATATTAAAATATTTCCTAATAGATCTAAACAAATCACATTTTTATAGAAAAAGCTTCTCCAGTACAAATATATTTTAGTTCAATAAAATTATATACACTGTTTATTTATTTTTATTTAAAATATTAGATAATCAAAATATTACTTATTTAATTATTTATTCATACTATTTTTAAGATTTTGAACATATTTTTCTTAAATATATAAAATTAAATTTACATATATTTGAAAGTTCGCTAAAAAGAAAATTATAAAATATTGAATTAATATGATATAAACAAATATATTTTAACTATTAAATTATTTTTAATTAATATAAAAATTAAATATTTAATATCATGAATATGTTTTGTTTGCTTTTTTTATTATTTTAATGTTTTTATAATTTTTCTTGTATCTAATATGTACTTATTAAAATAATATTTAAATTTAAAAATTCAAACTCTATTATATATACCGTTCTTCCAACAAATTATTATTAACATTATTCTTAATATTTATATTTTATTATCCCATAAAAAAGTAGTATTATTTTTATATAATTTTTTGAATTGGTTTCCTTTGTAAAAAAATTTTATTATATTTTTTTAAAAAAAATAAAATTAATATATTACACATTCATTAGTTTTACGTAATTCCTTGCATTTTACATAAATTCTTTTTTAAAATTAAAATACAAAAAAATCCACCTTATATTTCACATAATATATATATATATATAAATTGAATCAAAATATTAAGGGTGTGTTTGACTGAGATTTGGATTTTGGATTGAAATTTGAATAATAAAAATTTGAATATGTATGACGTGATATAAATAAGCCTTGATGCGAAGTTATGAACGTAAAAATTAGATTTTAGTTTAATAAAAATAAATAAAAATTGAGTGTTTGATTTGATATTTTGGGAGAAAAAAGAAAGTTGAAATAGTAAAATCAAAAATAAAATCTTACAAGAAAACAAGGGTGTGTTTGGTTGGAGGTTTGATTTTGGATTGAGATTTAAATAATAAAAATTTTGAATACGAATAGTTGTACGATGTGATATAAATAGATATTGATGTGATGTTTTGAATGTAAAATTGATTTTTAGTATAATATAAAAAAATAAAATAAATATTTGATTTGATATTTTTAGAGAGAAAAAAAAAATAAATGAAAAGTAAAGTTTTGGGAAAATCCCCCGAACAAACACTCTAAATAAAGAAAGTGAGAAAAGTCCTGCCGAAGATTTACCCAGTGCGCACTTTCGGATAGCCACTGCAAATTCTCACTATCACGTAAAAAAAAAAAAAAAAAGTGAGAAAAGCCTTTATGAACACAAAGCCTTTATTCTGGTGGTTGTCACGTGCGAAAAGGACACGGCCGGCGGCCAGCCCACCAGCCAAAGAACAAATCTTGAAACGACAAGACGACGTCGTTTCCCGAGCTCAAGCAATCAGCATTCTCCGCGTTAACTACCCTAATAACATAATAACATTTATAATAATAATAATAATAATAATATCATGACTCATTTCATCTTTACTACATTAATCACCATTTCTCCACTCCTTACTAATAATAACATCCTCTTGCTCAAATTAAACACTAGCATATACATATAGATACATATATAAGGAGGCCGTCGTCATCCATGGCCGGCGGCGGAAGCTCCGGCGACCGCTCCCTCGAGGAAACCTCCACTTGGGCCGTTGCCATTGTCTGCGCTATTCTTGTCGTCATTTCCGTCGCCATCGAGAATGGAATCCAATCCCTCGGAAGGGTAACTATTGATAAATACTTTTGTCTAGATGAAATGTATTTTTCTATTTTATGTTAATAAATTTAAAAATAATTATTTTTATTAATCGATGAAAATATGTAAGATGATTTTGATATTTTTGATATATTAAATATAAGTAAATTTTTTTTTTTTTTTTTTTTTTGTAAAAATGAAGTGTATTTTGATATTTATTAATAGTTACTGTAATAATAATAAAAAATAGATAATTACCTGACCAAACATTAAAAAAGCATATAAAGCTATAAAAAGATAAAATAAAAATCTAAAATATATATATTTAAAATTATGACAAAAATTGCATATATTTGGACAGTGGTTTCAAAAGCGTGAGAAGAAGGCAATGATCGAAGCCCTTGAGAAGATCAAAGCAGGTAATTATAGCTTTCTTTAAATAAGATTTTTGGAAAATTTGAAGTATATTATTTTAATGTTTAGAAATTTACGAGAGCTTTTGTTGTTAATTATTAAAAACAAAATATTATAATAAAATTTATTTATATTATTATTTGATATTCCCTTCGTCGTGTTATATTTACTGTAGACATTAAAATTTAAGAGAGATATAATTAGTAAATAATTAAGAATGTATTGGTGAAAATAATTATAGTATAATAAAAATAATTTTAAATTAAAATTAAAATAAATAATTAGTATAATTAAAATTAAAAAAAATAAAAATTTTAAAATAAAATTAAAAGATATAATTCCAAAAGAAAAGTGACAGAATAAATGGACAAAGTATTATGTTAGCAAAAATTTTATTTTATTAAAAATTGTGAATACTTATAACAAAGTTTATATTATTTGTGTTATGATATTTATACTATTTGTGTTAGATTTTTCATTTATTTTGATTATTACACACTAATATTTATATTTTATATATAATAAAATAGTAAAATATTCTTTCCATTTTTTTTAATATTTTTTCAAAAATATTAATATATTATACATATTTATTATTTTTATATTTTTTTCACAATTTTTTATACTTTACATAAAAAATATCACTTTAAACCATTTTCACAAAACAAACCCTAACTCCATATATATAAATTGTACAGTTAATATATATATATATTTAAAATGCAAATCAGACAAACCGCAACGGTCAAATATTAATTAGCTAAATTAATACGATATTATCTGCATGTTCGATCAGAATTAATGTTGTTGGGCTTCATATCACTACTTCTCACCGTCGGGACATCATACATTGCCAAAATATGTGTGTCCGAAGAGCTTGGGAACAAATGGCTACCGTGCGAAAAACACAAAAATAAAGAGTCGGGCGATAAGAAAAGCACTAGCCGTGTGTTGGCCGGAGCCGATCAATATGACTATTGCACTATTCAAGTGAGCCAATTTCGATACTTTTTTTTCCTCATTCTCAATTCGTAAAGAAATTAGATTTGATTTAATTAATTGTTACGATTTGAAGTCAAATTGAACATATATATATTTCGATTTAATCTTCTCAACAATTTTAATTTTGGATTCAATTAAATTAACATTCTATATAAGTGTGTGTGACTGTAGGGAAAAGTATCACTGATATCTTACTCGGGCGTTCATCAGTTGCACATCTTCATATTTGTATTGGCAGCCTTGCACGTGCTGTACAGTGTTCTTCTCATGGCTTTAGGTCATGCCAAAGTAAGTCTTCCTTAATTAGAAATATGAATACGATAAGTGTGACAGAATTAATATTTTTTTTTTAAAAAAAATATTACACTCAATATCTATTTTTTTTTACAAAATATAATATCAAATACCTATTTTTTATTTTTATTTTTAAATTTTCAAAACTCTAAAATACTTCTATCTAAATAGAATTTAAATTTTCCAAAAAATATCACATTGAATAATCAATTTTCTACAATTTAAAAAAAAATAAAAATCAAACTTTCAAAATCTAAAAAATCTCTATTCGGCACTTTAAGCACCTATATGATGATGCTTTTAATTATATTTTTGTATTATTCGTCAATATACTTTTTTAAAACATCACATTAAATATTTATTTTTATTTAAAGTATTACACATACATTTTTAACTAAAAAAAAAATATATTTAACATCTATTTATACCACATTAACTATATATTTTACTATATATATTACCATTTCTAAATCAATCCAAAATATTAAAATACAGTCAAAAATATATATATATATATATATATTTTTTCTATTCTATATTGTGTAAAATATATTATTTTATCATATAAGTTTACCTTCAAATGATTATTCAAAATTTAAATATATATATATATATAAAAATATATATATTTGAATGAGACGAAATAAATAAATTATATTGATAATGTGAATGATCAGATGAAGAAGTGGAAGGCATGGGAATCAGAAACATCCTCCTTGGAATATCAATTCACAAATGGTAAATTCTCCCTCCATTTGCAGCTTTTGAATTATATTTTTATTTTTCATATAATTTTTTCTTACAAAAGAACTACTCCCTCCGTTCTAAAGGTATAGTCTTATTGTGTTGGGTATAAAATTTAAGGAATATTGATATTATATTGGTAATTGGTAAAAATTAAGGATATAAAGACCTTTTTGTCCTTGTGAGTATATTAGTGTAAAAAGTAGTGACAATTGTATAATAATAATGAAAAGGTAGGGATAGTTTTACAGCGATATAGTTACTTATGAAAATGAGACTATTGTTTTGGGACGGACAAAAATGATAAACAAAACTATTGTATTGAGACGGAGGGAGTATTACATTAAATTATTTTTTTCTTTTGCCAAATTTATTTTATTTATGTAAAAGTTTATTTTTAATATAAGTTCGTAAAATATTTTATGCAAAACTTTTATATAATTTATTATCTTATCAATTGATAAATATATGTGTATATTGTTTTAATTCATACACATTGAATTATGTAATGAATTTTATATATGATAGTATTTTTTTTTGGATCGGATATATGATAGTAGTATTTTAGAATGTGATTTATGTGTCTTTTGAAGGTTTTAAAGTGTTCTTTTTAAAATATAAAAATAAAAAAATAAAAACGAAATTTTAAATCGTGATATTTTAAATAAGTCTTAAATATATCTAAAATGAAATATAAATTTTTTTGTATTTTGTAGATTTTATCCAGTAAAAGAATTGTTAGATATATTATATTACTCTGTTATCCAATTATGTGTTCAATCTCTTGTAAAATACAAAAAGAAAGGACACATTTTTATAACGAGAGGAGTATATTATATAAAAAATAAATAAATATTTTTCATCAACTCACAAAATATACGTATTTTTTTATATTGGATTATTCAATTACAAAATAATTATTTAAAAAATATATATTTTTTTCACAAATACTCATGTTTTACCGTCACATCATTATTTTTATACAAAAAAATTAAGGGTAAAATTATTTTTACATTATTTTTAACTATCTACTAAACTTAAAATACTATTATTTTTTAAACTTCGTACCTAAAGTAAATATTTACTTATAAATTGGACGGAGTGAATATTTTTTTATAGAAATCGTAATGTAAGTGAATTATTTTTTATACATTGGTCCTCTGGGCCGGAGATGCGCACGTGGAACCCACTTGGTATGTCGGAGCACACGTGTTCGTCAAGTAAACACAAAAAAAAAAAAAAAATTACTTATAGAACTAAAATGATAAAAAAAATCAATTACAATACTAAAAAAATTTCACATGTCCGCTGAGTGACGTTTACCTAACGGAAACATGTGCTCCGATATGCCAGACGGGTACCATATGCACATTTTTTTTACGTTGGAGAACTAATTATGCAAAAAAAACATACTTACGGAACAATTTCTGTCCAGAGTTCAATTAAGACAAAAATAATAAGGGGTCTTACATGACTAAAAGAATAGTACACCCTCCGTCCCATAACAAAGTATCCATTTTTCCATTTTAGTCCGTCTCATAACAAAATATCAATTTTTTTATTTTAGTAATTGTACTATCTAATTAACATTACAAACACCCTTACAACTTACAATATATTACACAAATACCATTACTTTTATATCACACCGTACTAATAAGGTTATTTTAGACATTTATACTTTATTCCTACTAAATTTCCAATATAGTATACTAATATTTCTAAAATTACGTGAAAAAAATAAAAGAATACCTAATTATGGGACATATGGAGTATATATATATATATATATATAATAAAATGAACTAATATTATTGAAATTATTGCAGATCCAGCAAGGTTTAGATTTACACACCAAACCTCCTTTGTAAGGCGTCATGCAGCAGCCTATAGATTTCCTGGCTTCAAATGGATTGTAATAAATCTTCTTTCTTCTTTCGTTTTTCCTTTTATTATTATTAAATAAAATATAATTCCAGTCTGGAATTATTTATTATTATTATTATTATTATTTTATATGAGACTGGAATTATATTTTATTTATTTATTTATTATTATTATTATTATTATTTTATATGAGACTGGAATTATATTATATTTAATAATAATATTATTATTATTATTATTATTATTTATTTAAAGTGTGTTGAAAATTGTTTATATAACTATTTCGACTTTGTCGTTTTAGTCCTTCTATACTAATGTAACATATACATTGACAGAAGTTTACATCATAAATTATCGTTATCAAAATATTAAAACGACAATTTTTTTAACAATAAAACAATTTATATACAAGACTAAAATGTCCGTTTTTCTTAATTTTATTATATAAATACATACAATTTATATATATATATAAATATATTATTTCGTCGATCTCAGGTCGCATTTTTCAGACAGTTTTTTGGATCGATATCTAAGGTTGATTATATGACCATTCGCCGTGGCTTTATCAATGTAAGTTTATCTTCGATTTTAAAATATATTATTTGATGAAAAAAGAATTTTATCACCTTATTTATTATATATATATATATTATAAATAATTTTCGATTCATTTGCAGGCACATTTTGCACCGAATTCAAAATTCGATTTTCATAAATACATAAAAAGATCGATGCAAGACGACTACAAATCCGTACTAGGAATAAGGTTTGTATAATTTATTTTATTTTAAAAAATAAGAAAAATGTAACATATAGAAAATTTAATTACATGTAAATTTTATTAATTAACTTTGTGTTATTTGCAGTATTCCTTTGTGGCTGTTTGCTATAATGTTTTTATTCCTCAACATATACAGTAAGTACTTATATATATACTCCCTCCGTCCCACATAATTTGTCCATATTTTTTATTTTCGTTCGTTCCACATAACTTGTCTTTTTTATTTTTTGAAATATAATTATGCACTTTAATAGCATTTTAAATTTTATAATTTTCTTAATTTTAATTAAATTATTTACTTATCGTAATCTTAATCTATAATTATTTTTATTAATACACTTGTTAATTACTTACTAATTATACTTTACCTAAATTCCCGTGTCTACACTAATACATCCATATTACATGGGAGGGAGGGAGTAATTATTTTGTTCTATATTTTTTACACTTTAATTGCATAATTGTTTAAATGTTAATAGGATTTTTATTTTTTATTTTTAATTAATTGTACAGAATGGCATACACTTACTTGGATTTCACTCGTTCCACTTTTGGTAAGTCCATAAATGTTAATGTTTTTTTTAAAGGTTTTTTTTTTTTAAGGAAAAATGGAAAATTTGGACATGATATTTTATTAAATAAAGTATTACGTTTTTATAATGAATCGTCATATTGAAAAAATTAAAATAAAACTTCAATGATTGTCCCTTTATTAGAGTTTGATTTTATTTTTTTACTATATAATTGTCATGTTTTTTTGTAAAAATATATTATTATTATTATTTTTTTAAAATACCATATTTAAATTACTATTCAACTAAAAATTAATGATGATGATATTTTGGTAATAATATATAAGTTATAAGATTTTTTATTAAGTTATATGAAGTACAATCATTAAAAATAATAACTAGATTGATTCATTGTAGTTTGGTTGAAATACATGAAATTTTAATTATATACTACTTCTGGCGTAAAAAAAAAAAAAAAAAAAGAGTAAAGAAAAATGATATTTTTTTTTACTAAAAAATAAAATAAAAATAAAAATTTCGATAACAACCAAAAAAAGAAAATAAAAATACATTTGAACAACAAATGGAGTAATAAATTCTATGGATGTAAAGATTTTATACAGATCAGTTATAAGAATACTCTCTTTAGAAGAGGAAAAAAAATAAATCTCACGCCGAAATATATAAGTCGTAGAAATATTAATTACATATGTATGAATTTTGGCATTATTGTGTTAGAGACTAAAGAGTAGCATCGAACTAGTTAGGATACCGATTTTCGGATAATTTGATGCAAATTTGCTATCGGTAGGTACTTGTAATTGTGGGGACGAAACTCGAACTTGTGATCATGGAAATGGCACAACAGATTCAAGATCGGACAACCGTTGTTAGCGGGGCTCCGGTGGTGGAGCCGAGCAATAGCTTCTTTTGGTTTAATAAACCGCAGTGGATTCTATTTCTCATACACTTTACTCTGTTTCAAGTAAGTATATTTCGATTTGTTTATTTTGTATTTTGACTTTGAAATGTTTTGAAATATTTAAATTTTAATTTGAATATTCAAATTTTGCCTTCTAGAATTATAATACAATTTATAAAATCATAACCGAAAATAAAAAATAAAAACAAAATAGTACGAAAAAAGTACGAAACTTTTACTAAACAAAACTAGCAAATAGATTGAGATGAATATAGTATTTTAGTATTTTATTTTGGCGGGAAGTATAAATAAGTTTGTTTGGTCGTATTTTTGTATATTCTGATATATTTCTTAAATAATTATAATCAGTCATAATTAACACATGAAAATAGAAATTGACAATACATATTATATAAATTATAGGCATGTGATGTAGTGTTAATATATTTCAATTGTAAGTATATAATGTATAAATCATTATCCTTTGCTATTAGCTTATGTGTTATATATGCATTATATAAAAATATATTTTATATTTTTAGTTTAATAATTTATTCCTCACATATTTTCGAAATATTTACCGTGTAGTATCAACATTATATTGAATATAAATTAGTTCGCACAACTATCAAATACTAAAATACGGCCAATTAATTAATTAGTTTATGTGTTATATATGCATTATATAAAAGAATATTTTATATTTTTAGTTTAATAATTTATACCTCGCATGTTTTCGAAATATTTGTTGTGTAGTGTCAGCATTGTATTGAATATAAATTAGTTTGCACAACTATCAAATACCAAAACACGGCCAATTAATTAGTAAATAATTAAAAAAATATTTAATAAGTTGGATTATACTGTAAAATTATATAATTTTCATTTAGTTCCTGTGTTAATTAATTTAAACAATCTAATTATTTGCCCATTTTTGTGACAGAAATCATGCATGGTTTTGATTTATTTATTTATTTATTTTTTTTCTCCCTGCAGAATGCATTTCAAATGGCATATTTCTTATGGAAATGGGTAAGTATCTATTATTATTATTATTATATATGAAATATTTTTATATATTTATATTTATTTACATAAATGAAAAATAATTTTTAGTATGATATTAATAAGTATTTGATGTAACTATTTGAATAAATAATAATTTTAATAATAAAAAGTATATTAATAAAATAATATATTTTCAATTTCAAACTCCCTTCTAATTCTTATTTATTTATTTATTTTGTGTAGTATGAGTTTGGAATAACAACCTGCTTCCACGAGAAACTTTTCGCAATTTTAATAAGAATCTTTCTCGGCGTCGCTCTCCAAATATTGTGCAGCTACAATACATATCCATTATATACTTTGGTAACGCAGGTAAAATTCAATATGTGCATTATACTCCTCCCGTCCCATAAAAAGTATGGGAAAAAGACTTTTTTGCTCTTATGAATGTATTAGTGTAAAAAGTAGTGACAATTGTGTAATAATAATGAAAAAGTAAGGATATTTTTACAGTAATATAATTATTTATGGAAATAAGACTATTGTTTTGAGATAGACAAAAATAGTAAATAGGACTGTTGTAGTGGGACGGAGGGAGTATTATTTTTTTTATCAATACTTTTTATATTATTATTATTTAACACTTTGCATTTATATTTTTTCTTATATATATATTTGCATTGATTACTTAGATGGGTTCAAATATGAAGAAATCAATATTCGAAGAACAAACCGCAAAAGCTCTGAGAAAATGGCATCAAACGGCAAAACAAAGGAAAAAAACACAAAAAGCCGGAGATAATTCACGAGGAATCGACGCTTCAAATGCTTCGTATATGAGTGGAGAGACTACGCCATCTCAAGGCTTTTCTCCGATTCATCTCCTTCATAAATACCGAACAAGAGCAACAGATAGCGAAAGTTTGCCCGCGTCTCCGAAATCGTATATTTCAGACACCGAATTGTCAGATCTCGAAGCCTCGAATCACGGCAAACGAGAAACGACGATTATGTCGAACGAAGAAGAGAAAGAGAATGATCATCCGTATACTACTAATTTTTCATTTAAAAATTCTGTAAATAATTTATAAGCATCTAAATATTTACTTAAATAGTGATATTATTAGTTAGGCAAATGAATGTAATTTATTACTCCCGAGAATTTAGGATAAGTATAATTAGTAGATTATTAATAATGTATTAGTGAAAATAATTATCATATAATATAAATAATTATAAATTAAAATTAATATAACTCATTAATTTAATTAAAATTAAAAAATAGTGTGCAATTATTTTTCAAAAAAAAAAAGTGACATATGATATGTGACTGACAGAAACGGCAACGTGGATATGGTAAGTGGGACGGAGGGAGTATTAAGCTTGTCACTAAAAAAATTGAAGATAAAAAAATTAGATTATACTTCATCCGTACCATTTAATTTGTCTCATATAATTTATTTTTTTTAGAAATATAATTATACACTTTAATCATATTTTAAAATTTATAATGTATATATTTTTAATTTTAATTAAATTTTTTAGTTATCTTAATTTTAATCTATAATTATCTACTAATACACAATACCTAAAACTCTATATTTAAACTAAATAACACAACTTAGCTGGGACGGAGGGAATAACAAATCATGATATAATATATATTGATCATATTTGTATGTTTGTTCGCATGTTTGAATTTTGAACAAAAAAAAAAAAATTGAATTTAAATAATTGTATTATACTATATAAATAAATATTGATTTTATATATTGAATTTAATTTAAAGCTAAATTTTAATATTATTAAAAAAATATAAAAATAAATATTTTATTTAATACTTTTGAAAAAAACTTATAAACAATAAAAATATTTAAAAAACTCTTTATATTATATAAAATTTTATTATATACAAAATAATATTCATATTTTATATATTTTAATAAAATATATAGCTAAAATGTTTAAAACATATCTAATTCTTTTAGTCAGATATATCAATTTATATATTTAAAATACCAATAATCTCAATAATAATAATAATAATAATAATAATAATAAATATAGTCCGTAAAAAATTGTGTGGGATATTGTCATAGTGAAGTAATTGATTTATTATGGGTGTGTTCTTTGAGCGGATTTTTCCATGTATTTTACTATTCAATAATTTTTTTTACTATTATTAAATTAAATATTTATTTTTTATTTTTATATTATATTCCTTCCGTTTCAACACAATAGTCTTTATTTATCATTTTTATTCATTCTAAAACAATAGTATCATTTTCATAAATAATCATATCACTATAAAATTACATTTACTTTTTTATTATTATTACACAATTGCCACTATTTTTTACACTAATACATTTACAAGAATAAAAAAGTTTTTACTCATATTTTTAATTTACTACAAATATAATATTAATATTCCTTAAATTTCGTGCCAAACACACGGACGGAGTATTAAAAAGTAATTTCATATTAAAAATATAATATCAATGTCTATTTATATACATATCACATCACTATTTCAATTCAAAAATTTTATTATTGAAATTCCAATTCAAAATTTAAATCACCGAATAAACACCCAATATGGATTAAAATTACGAGAAAAATTTATTTTTGATCTCATTCAATATCATTATCAATTGTGGTCATATTCAAATTTTTTTATCAATTTTGCTCACATTCAAATAAAAACTTATTAATTTTAGTCCCAAGATGGTTGAAGGGACAAAACACGGCCTTATTGGATGACTCAGAAGGTGACTAAGCGTCCTAGGCAGTCAACGCGGCCTTGTTGATTATCATGCACTTCTCAATACGGCCGTGTTCCCGTGTTCTGAACATAGGCATATTTTTGTCCATGTTTTTATTCATTTATGTTCTCAACATAATTCATGTTCACACCCTGTTTTCAATACAATCCATGTTCGCGATCATGTTTACAATATAATTATATTTATATTGTAGGTCATGTTTATTATTATTTTTATTTTTTAGTTAAAATTATTTAATATATATTTATAATTTTAAAAAAAAATATTTTTTATAGTATAAAAAATAATTAATTTTTAATAAATCTATCAAATGAAGATTTATCGATTTATAATATTTTTAAAAAATATTGTTATTTCTATTTTCCTTTCTCCGCAACAAATGACGGTGGAAACCAAGCACTGCCGCGGTCATTGAAGGACTGTATCACCGGATCGTGCGCGCCGCCGGAATGGTTTTTGTGGAATAGGAGGGGAAGGATTGCGAATGAACGAGAGAAAACAGGGAAGATTAGGGTAAGATTGAGACGCCAGTAAAATCATTCACTCAAAACCTTTTCTGACAATTGTAAATCCTCCTTCCTTCCACGGCGGCCGGCGGTCGAGAATTTCAAATTGAGCAACGCCGCCGGAATCCAAGGGAGCACAATTTTATGCTTGCGGCAATGGATTTTTCTGGTGTGGAATCGAGTCTGGGGAATCGTACGGGGACCATGGGTGAGATATGAGATTAGCGCAATCCCTAATTTTTTTTTTCGAAGTTGAAATTTAGGGGGAAAAAAAAAATGTCTGTATTCCGCTCAGTTGTTCGACGCCATTGCTATTGCTCTGTAGTTGCAGTCAGAATCCGTAATTTCAGCGCCAATTCCTCTTCAGCAGCTGAGAATTTCCTAACGCATTTGCAGGAAGGCGCCGCGCAGATCGAGAAGAATCTCGACACGGTGAAGACGAAGCTGGATGCTCGATGCGTAGCTCAAGTTCTAGAAAGGTGCGCAATCGATAAACCTCAATTAGGGTTACGATTCTTCGTTTGGGCTGCCCTTCGCCCCACCCACAGGCACACATCATTCATGTACGAAAAAGCTTGTAAATCATTGGGGATTGATCGAAACCCTAGAATTATAATAGATGTGATGGATAAATACAGGGATGAAGGCTTAGCTGTTAGTCTTAAGATGCTTAAGGTAGTTTTAAATCTCTGTAAATCAGCTAAGGATGATAATTTAGGGATGCTGGTTTTGAGGAAGATGAAGGAGTTCAATTGCAGGCCTGATACAGTTTCTTACAATGTCGTGATTCGATTGCTCGTCGAAAAGGGTCGAATGGATGAAGCCATGGCATTAATGACTGAGATGGGGTTGATCGATCTTTATCCCGATATGATCACGTATGTTTCGATTATTAAAGGGTTGTGTGATGCCGGTAGGTTGAAGGATTCGGTGTCGTTGATTAGGGATATGAAAATGCAAGGATGCCCGCCGAATTCAGTCGTCTATTCCTCGCTTCTCGATGGAATTTGTCGACACAAAAGTTTGGAAACGGCGTTGGAGTTCTTGGACACGATGGAGAAAGAGAATGGATCGTGTAAACCAAACGTTGTGACATACACGACTATGATAAAAGGGTTTGTCGAAAAGGGGAGGGCGTCGGAGGCGGTGACGATTTTGGATAAAATGTATGATTCGGGGCATAAACCAAATCGAGTGGCGTTTGTATCTTTGCTCGATGGGCTTTGTCGAGAAGATCGTTTAGACGAAGCGCGTAGGGTCGTCGATAAGTATGGCGGAGGGGAATTTCCGTACGACGATTTGTATAGTTTGCTCGTCGTCTCGGTTTTGCGTAGCGGGAATCCGAAGGAGTCGGAGAGTATGATTAGATCGATGATTGCTCGCGGATTGAGACCGAGCGGTTTGGCGTCGAGCCATGTTGTTAGAAATTTGGTTTCGGAGGGACGGGTTGTCGATGCGTTTTCTTTGTTAGATGCCCTTGAGAAGTCGGGGAATTTGGCGCACGTCGATGGTGGCGTTTACTCGACTCTTTTGGCGGAGCTTTGCCGGAAAAATAATTTTGCCGATGCGGAGAAGGTTGTTGGTGTTATGGTTGAGGGAAGAATTTTCGTCAAGTCTTGTCTTGCCGCGAGTATAATCGAACACCTCGACAGCTCCGGCGAATGCGATTTGGCTTCGGAAGTTTCGAAGATTGTTAGATAAAAAAGCCTTCTTTTTATCGAAATGTTCTCTAAAACGATCGTCGATAGTTTATTCGGTTGTAGTTGGACGTATTTCTAACATTTTTATGCCGTTAAAGAAAATAAGAAGGTGAGCAATTTTTTGCTCATGTTGGTGCTACTTATTACGAATTTTGGTCATCACAGTTTTAACATCACATTGTATGCTAATGAATAACCCGCAAAGGATAACGAATAACCCGCAAAGATGAGCCGGTGGTGTGATGGTTAAACATGTGACTGTGGGGTTATGTGTTTAAATTCCGATGTCGATTTCCGCACTTTTTGAGTAGCGGAGGACCGGGGGTATTAGATTCGATCTAGTTACTTAAGTAAGTAGTTAATTTAAATTTAAATTAAAATCAATTAAAAAAAATTATTACAAAATAAAAGATAATGAAATAAGAAAATATTAATAATTATTAATTTTATTAATAACAATAAATATAGGGTGGTGAAATCCGGTTAAGGTTTATTTTTTTATATTAATTTTTGAATGTTAATTAATATATTAAAATAAAAGTAAATAAATAAATAAAAGAGGCAAACATGTTTCCATATAATAAATAAAAACTGAAGCAACTCTATTTGCCCTAATCGGCAGTATACGCATCATAGAATATAGGGATCGAAATTAAACCGTGTGTAAAAATCGATTTACTTTCGCACCGGTTTGAAACTGTCGAACCGGCGGTTCGAAACCGATGGGCAAGTATTTAGTTAAATGCGATATTAGAAAACGCTGTAGCGATTCTCTGGCCGTCTGTTGCTTGTTCTGCCGCGGAAGGCGAGATTCCATTGATTCGACTTCCATATGGTCGTGAGATATAATGGAGAGCTCAGAGAATGGGATTGAATCTACTGATGGAGTTGCAGAAACTGATCAGCATGTACTGGATTTCCTGGATTCCATGGATAGCTATCTAACACTTATGGATTCGTTGTCTTCAGCTCTTCGTCAGGTTAATACAATTTGATTTAGTTAATCCGTATTATTGGCTGTATTTACGTCTGGAAAATATTGACATTCACTCGATTCGTGGTAAACTTGAAGCTTCGATTGGTATGGCGGAATCGAGGTTTCAATTGCGCACACGAATTGATGCAATTTCTGTGGTGACTGAAAATTGGGAATTATTTTGTATAGAAGCGTTGAAATAGTTTATTTAAGCGAAAACAAAGAACTATGGCGCAATTGTTAACTGTGGGATTTTATTTCTTTATTTGTAATAGCTAATGCATAATGATGAATTTTCTTTCCTGCATAAGGTTTTTAGGGGTGAGTTATTCATTTAATGTGAAAGGATAGTTCATAATTTTTTTTCTGAGCAATGATTACAGTAGTATTTTGCTAGGTATCTGATCTAGTTGCTTTTGATTCCTCTATGTATGTGTGGATTGATATAAGATGGATCACAGTGGCTGTGTTTCTGCGGGTTCGGATTGGGAGGATTTGAATTAAATTTTATAGAAACATAGTATTTGTTCTGTTTACACAAAAAATACAAGTAAAGATTTGTATATTCATCGACTTACTGTGTTGAATTGAATTATACAATTCAGCAATGATAAAAACAGACCTACATGATTTATGTTAACATAATACAAACATAGTCCTACACAATACATACTATTGATTTCATAACAAAAAAATATATTCATCGAGCATACCTACAAATATAACGGACAGCACAGACTTTTATTTAACAAAATATAGTCTGCCTGTTTTATATGTGCTGCCACCATAATCATTCCCATATTCATCTCATGATTTGCAGGGATGGTTAGATTTAGCTAGTGCTAGGCATTCAATGGGTGCTTCTCGAGTAAACAGCGCGATGTTCGACCACAAATCTCACCGTGCTTCAACAACATTGCAAGTATCTGAGGGTAATTTCAATCTTCATTTGAAGTTTCAAAGATTCAAAGTATTGTGTAGAATAAAATCTTGTGGTTTAAAATCATTTGATCTTCGAAAATTCACGTTCCTTTATCTAGGAGTAAAGTTTTTCCTTGTTATATAATATGTATAGCCGAGCCCAATACAGAATTCCCACAGTTCACCCTATGCAAATGGGCGGCCTCAAATGATCCCGAAAAGTATTCTGGGGAAGCCAAGTTCGAGGAGGATGAATTGATGCAAATCAAATCTAGCCCCCGAGATCAGCATTCAGGTACATAGCTCTTGTGTAAAAATGATAGATCGATGATTCTATTCTCGGGATTGCTATATGTGCCTTGATCCGCAAAGTTTCCCATTTTCCTTGCAGAAGTTTAAAATCTGTAGTTGTATTAGACATAGTTCTTTCTACCTGATACCATTTGGTAACGATATATTAACATCCAATTTGCTTGCTCGTGGCGAAGAACTTGAGGAGCAGAAGGATGATAGTGTGGGATCACCGGTTACCAGTGATAATCAGGTTAGCAATGATCTCTACTTTGGATTTTTTAATGCATGTTGCAAATATGTATATAAACCTGATGTATGATGTCCACATTATAGGCTAATTTCTAAATTGAGAAATTTAGCAATATATACATTTATTTTGCAAAACTGAATTCGCGTGAGACAAAATCATGTTTCAGTGTTTTCGACACGACTCATGTTTCCTTAAACATGTTTTTTGCAGGCTGAAAAGGAGAGATCAAAGTCACTTTCAATGTTTGGAGCTTTGGTCTCCCCAAAGCTTAGAGCAACACAATTGTCGTTCGAAAAAGGTACCCAAGGCTCCGATCAAACTACATACATCCAAACTTGTGAATATTATTCTACATTTGACTGTTGATTAAAATAACAAAAGATTACTTATATAAAAAAAAAAATACGTTTTAGAAAATATTTCACATCATTTCTCTTTAGTTCACAATAGACAAAAAAGATTTAATAGATTTCAAAGTTCTTACTTGGTAAATCAATTGTGAAATATTTTTCTACAATACCCGATGTCTCTTTTACATGCGGGCAAAAATGTTCAATCTTTTAAGAGACTATGTACAATATGTTTTAAAATATAGGAGAATCTTAAAGCAATTTTTAAGAGATTATGTATAATATCTTTTTAAAACACGAGGGAGCTTGGTTTAGTTTCAAAATCACAAAAGAAATAGTGCAAATTGTGAGTGAGTTATAAGTACTTTAGCCTAAAATAAATTTCTCGATTTGATGATATCGCTATCCCGAATTGATATATTTGACCTGTCATATATGTATGTATACATTCTCATAAATAATGTTTTTTCAGCTCTGGAAACACTTGTAGAGATATCGAATACACGAGCATCTTTGCTGCGTTGCTATGATCAAGTGCAGAAGGATCAGAACGCCAAATAACTTGGATGGTTATTTAATCTCTTCCCTCGTGTCTTTACTTTAATTTATTTGAAATTATTTAGTTGGAGAACTAGCAATCACTTATACATGTTTTGTGCACTTAAATCCTAAATATTAGTTTCAATGGTTTCTCTGTCTTTTGAATAATTACATGCTCAAAACCTGCCAAGTTGTTCTTACCATTGTATCATGTGTGCGCATTTAGTACTGATTATGTCACAATCCTCTCAGAAAATCAGATTTCACAAACCACACATAAATGTCGTGAACATGAATTACAAAGGGAATGAAAACAAACATATTGGAAAAATCTTTACCTCTTAGATCAAAATAGAAAAAATCATGGCCAGGACATGTCTAGTGTCGACGATAATACTTAAATCTTCGTATAGTTACTGAGTGCGACGAACTAGAATCGATTAGACTGTCTTGTTCTCAAGTATGCTATGGAACTGACTGCTTGCGATTGCCGTGCCCATGTATGTATATGTGTGTGTATCTATGTGCCGCTTCTTGTAAAGATTAGGGGCAAGGAAGTGCATACCTAGAAAGAGCTCCATTCTGATCCTTTCTTGGGAGTTTCGGATGTCGTCACCTTAAACGGGCCGCTGCCAAATGGATCAGAGTCATCGAAGGAGAATTTGCGGCTCTGGTCGAAGGCGGTTGTGCTGGTTATGGAATCAAATCTAGCGTGGCTCCCGTGGGGAGGGGAAGAGCTGCGACCTCGTTCGAAGCCAGCTGTGCTGCTTATGGAATCGAACCTGGCATGGCTACCTCGGGGAGGGGAAGAGCTGCGACCCCGTGCACTGAAGGAATCGTACCTTGAGAAACTGTCTGAGAAAGGATCTCTTGGCTCGAAGGTGTATGATGGAGGTGAATTAGCAGCCCTCGATTGTGGGGTTGCAGGAACAGAATCTGCAAAGATGAATTGGCTGTTCTTGTTGAATGTATTCCCTGCGTCAGGGGAGTCGGTTCTGCTAGGACTTGCACCGAAGTCGGTGGAATTGAAGAAGTACTTCTCTTCGCCCTTGGCAATATTGGATTCCTGCAAGGGGAGTCGGAGTGGTTTTTAGATTGTGAATTGTGGACGCTATATGTTCAAAGAGCAAGCTGAACATTTTGATCGGGCGGGTGTAATCAAGAAAGAACGTATTACGATTACTTGCCTTAGCATTGAAGCCCCAGACGGAATCTATGTCATCGTTGTTGTTATCAAAGTTTCCCCAAGCGGATTCATCGAAGCTTCTGCCGAGCAGGAATTGAGAATAGATGAGTAAGCATAGAGAGCATAATTGTAAAGGTAAGGATGCAAATCAAAACCTGTTAGTTTCGGCATCTTCATCAGAGCTTTTCCTGAAATGTTTCCCCGAATATTCTTCAGAAGTGGTTTCTTTATGTGGACTTCCTTGTGGACTCTTATTTTCATCGGCACTGTACATGGATTCTGTTTCTAAAGCACCAGATACCGTGCTGAAGGGCTTATCAGAACTTGTGTCCGCATCTGAAACAGCCTCCGGAGAAAGGCTAGGGGACGAAAGATCCCTCTGAGCGGACACCGGCTTTCCATTTGCAGGAACAGCAGTGTCAAATGAAAACCCTAGTTAACAAGGAAACACATCATCATATTTCTGCAGGCTAAGGAAAATCAGTTAAATGACAGATATGAAGATTTTGAGAGATCAGGTAATCAGTAAGATATGTCAAACCTTCATCGTCAAACTTGTCCCACTCTTCGTCCCATATTGCTGCAACCTCCGGGATCCCAGGTGACCAACCTAAGAAATAAGAACATCAGATGTCGCTAATATGAAGGATGAAGGATCGTCGTCTATGCAGAATATTTTGTTCTCCCTCTCTCTACACAATGCCTTTAATTTAGCATGACAAAATTTTGGTCCAGTATATTAGTAGTACAGCAGCTAGAAGTATATAGCATAGTACATAATAGTTTTCATAGCAACCAAGTCAAATTGGGTCATGAAAATGATTATCAGAGGCTCGTACAGCTACAGAGACGATAACTGAAGAGTTAGAATAATGAATTCTTCCGTTTACGCATAGGGGCAACGGATGTAGCAATGTAACAAAAGGGGTCTAACTATGTTAGATCATATGCGTAAGTTGAATTAGACACTGTATTGATGAAGCTAAGAACGTAAAGCTGAATTGTACGAATAAGAAGGGGAAAAAAGATTGAAGCATGAACACTAGGCGCAAATTAAAGTATTACCCAGGGGGAGCTCAATCAGTGTTGATGGCTTGATCTCTATAGAGTGTTTGCTGAGACGATTAGTTAATGCCTTTAGTAGTTCCTCAAGATCTGACTGTATACGGTCAGCACGAACCTAGAAAACGAGGAATTCATTAGAACCTAAATGCGTCTAATTGCAACATTACAGGTGCAAATAATGACCTGAAGGATGCCATCTGCACTTCCACCTTGCTCTATTCTAGTCAGGGCTTGACGGAGCTCCATCTTCCTTTCCTATAAATGAGACAAACAGTAACCCGAATAACTAACATGGTGTCTGGAATGTAGATGTTGGACTTGGGAGGAAATAGGACATTGTTGAGAAAGGAAAATGCATATAGAAGAACAGAGTGCAAACAATCCACCGAATCACATGTTTGGAATAACATGCTTGTCGCAGTAAAATGACAATGTGGGAAGAGGGGAGGGAAAAAAAAAAACTTATTCCCCGTCTCTCTTAAATATGAAACTTTTGGACCTCATCAAGAAACATCAGACAAAATGGCCAATGGTATCGTCATACACAATAGATGTGATTAAAACTGTTATCCATCACTAATATGCATAGTCATTATCATTACGAAATTATTCTTCATTATTTACTCTACTCCATAATATGCGTATACCTGATGAAGTCCAAGGTCTACATGGGGATTTCTATAATGCAAATATCAAATAACCATCAGCTAGCGAACAATTTGTTTAGATGTCACTACCTTATAATTTATTTTCAATCTACACTATTTTAAGACGAGGACAAAGTAGTTTGCGAAAGTGATGTCAGATGTGATCGCTAGTTTACAAAGGTGGAATGAAGTAGCTTGCTTTTAGGGATAGTCATTTAGAAACGAACTAGAATTAAGGCAGAGGAATAGATTGATCAATATTAATGAATTGAGGCAAGAATGTGATAATAGCAGAGGTGAAGAATGAAACTGCAGGGATTTAAAATGAGTCGGCTATATCAATTAAGTTCCCTAATTGCTTGGCCACAAAAGAGAAAAGTTGAAAGAAGTTTGACATTTCCTAAAGATTGTCAGCGTTTCAAAGGAGCCAATGAGTAAATAAATATACCTGAACTTCTCGGAAGGAGGCCTCTTCAATAGTTAATTTAGTATGAATCTCGGCTACCTGCTTGTACTTCTCTTGGTACTTCTTTTCCAGTAATTCAGCCTGGAAATGAAGCGATAACAATTTTGAGTTAGAGTCAAAATACCGATTGATACAAAGAACAATGTGAGGTACGACTGAGGAGGCTCTCTCTTTTTTAAAAGCATACCTCAGTCTTGTCAGCCCTGGCCCTCTCTGTAATTTCATTTAGCCTATTTTCGCATCTACTTTTGTATAATACCTGAAACAAAGGATTAATTGTGTAAAGGCTTGAAATTGCAACCATGCAAGATCAATCATGGAGTATAGACCACCTTCAAACTGACAAATAAAAAACTATGGAAATTAAGAAAAATGCATGGTGCAGTAACTTACAAGGTCTTGCATTTTTGTCCTGTAGAATTCAAGTTTCTCCCTAGAATCCAAAAGCACCTTCTCGTTGTTTTCAACCTATAGCATTCATCAAATTAATAGAAATACAGAAATCGGAGGAACCATTAAACTCATTCTGCAGCAAAGTAAAATTTATAATGCTGAATTTCCAGAGATGAAAAAGGACAATATTTGTACATCTAATGGAAGTTTAATGGGAAAACTTATTTTATATGATGATGATCCAAGGTCCTATTGCATCAATCAATAATTATGTTAAACTTATTCTTCTCTGTCTGGGGAATATAAGATTATATCACTTTTTACCCATTGAGGAAGGCAGTAATTCTACATCAATAGTGAAGAAGAAATCCAATGGGATTGCGAGGCATGATCAACCATTAAATTCACACTCAAAGCAGATATTGCAGTTCCATGTAATTCACACTCAAATTATATATATTTATATATATATATATATGTGTGTGTATAAATATATTATAGGGAGGCTGCTACCTTTTCATTGGTTTCTATTGCCCCATGACCTTTGACATCCAAAGAATGATCCTCCCCAACATCACGGCTTCTGGCATTTTGCTGACTGAATTGCATTGATCCATCAGCATGTGAACCTGTTGGATGCACAGGAGGCCTTAAGCCAGCAGGTGAAAAGGGCCGTGCACCAGGCAATCCTTGCTGTGGTGGTCTGAAGCCTAAAATGCCAAGAGAATAAGCATTATTTAACGGCATTGAGAGAAACGCTAAAACATTTTCGGTGAGTCAAAACAATACCAGTAGTGTGACCCCATCCCATACTTCCATAGCCAACGGGCGGACCTGCTAGAGATAATAAAGTCTCATCATGCATAACACTATTGGGAAGCGAAGATGGAAGCGACCGCCCTTCCCTGTATTGCTCCATTAAATAAAGTGCAATGCAGAATTCCCTCAAGGATAGCATGCTATCACTGTCTTGGTCCGATAAATCCCAAACCTGCTTTAACACCTCTGGAATAATCGCATGAAAATGTTGAATTCAGCAAGATGTTATCCCAAGATTCTACAGTATCTAACAAATTAATCATTTAAAAATTATGGCAATATTACATGTCAGTCATCATGTTGTTCCAGGTTGTGTTTTAAGTGGAAAACATATAAATACCAGGAGCAAAAATGCAAGTAGGGATAATATGTTGTACCTATGGGCAGCCTCCAGCTCAAAAATAGGTTTCGCGCCTGCTCACCAGTGATTTTCCCATCTCTATCAGTGTCGACTTCCATAAAGACTTTCGTGTACTTTTGTATGCTAGCGCGCGTTAATTTTGGCCACGAAGTTTGAGATTGTTCTGGTATTGAACTTCCAACACTGGATGGGCTATTAGATGAAGAGAGTTGGGGTTTAACCTGAGTTTGGACCTGTTGATTAGATCCCAGAAAAGAGGATGTCTGCGGAACCTGAACCACTGTAGAAGGTTTTGCAACAGTTTTTTGAAGAACTTCAAATGGATCAGGTTTAGCCGAAGACAAGGGTGCAGAAGATTCGGGCTGAGATTGAAATTGATTGGCAGATAACATGTTCCCTCCAAACACTGAATCAGAAGTAGACCTTTGTACCGAACCAACTGATACTTTAGGATCCTGCGAAGCAGCTGAGGAAAAACTTGAAAGCTGATCTAGGGGATTTTGAGCAACTGGTGCAGTGGTAGCTGCACTAGTATCATTCTTGAAGTTGGGAGGACCAGAACCCAACCTGCTATCTCCACTAGGAGCAATCAAACCACCATCAGCCTGGGGTGGACGTGGAGCCGGGCCAGGGTAAGGTGGCCTCACCAATTGGTTACCTTGAGAGGGGATGGATTGCTGGTTCATGTTTGCACCTAGAGGTACCTGTCCAAAATGCTGGTGCGTATTTGTACTCGAAGTTTGTATCTGTCCAAAATTTGAATTCATACTTGTGCTTGAAGGTTGGATCTGCCCAAACTGGTGGCCCTGACTCTGGACTGGTCTAAACTGCTGGTACATGCCGGTACTTGAAGTTTGTAACTGTCCAAACTGCTGGTTCATACCTGCACTACTTAAGGGCTGGCCCTGGCTAAACTGCTGATTCATTCCTGGACTGGAAATTGGTGGTCTGAACTGTTGGCTGGTGTTCATACTTGCCGGAGACTGCCCTCTGAAGCCCATAGCTTGAGAAGATGGCAGGGAAGTTCTCATCTGTGGTGAAGGTGCAGCAGCTACTGAATTTGGTTGTGGAGTAGGTAAGACTGCAAAATTTATCTGCGGGGGTGGAATTTTTGCTGAAGCAGGACCATATAATGCCCCCTTAACAATTTCTGGTGTCAATTGCATCTTTCTTTGAGCTACTGTTACCAGCTTGAGGGCATTGTGAAATGCTGGACGACTGAGAAAGCCGCTTTGGTTTTGGTCAGCATATGCCCATATCTGCGGCAAAGTTAACAGTTTGATAAATGTCTACAACAGTTCCAAATGACCCATCGCCATCAAGCAAGAAAAAAGAACGAAAGTGGTGACAATGATTTCATGATTCCTTGTTAAGCTTAAGGCAAATTACCTCAATCAGAAGACAGTAAGTAAAGGAGAATAAAACACACAATTGAGCTTGTCAGGTTGCAGAAAGAAACGAAACATTAGAAGCACTAAACCCGATATCCTGCTGCCATTCAATGGCGGAGGTAGGTCAAATATCTATTACAAGACATGGCTACAGAGTTTAACAATAGACCCTGTCTCTCGAGGAAACTGTCCGAGAGATGACTGCCATTGGTCTAAAAATTAGATAAATAAGACTATGGCCGCAAACATGAAAACGATGTACCATTACCAAAGCATACAACATGCCCAATCCCGAAGCAATACGAAGTTTTGGGAAGAAACTAACAGTAAGCAAATATTACAAAAAGTGACAGTTTACCAATCTTGACTAACCTCAATGGATAGTCAAGCAAAATGGTTTCTATCAGCCATGGTCATCTATATCCCTAAATCCTCTCTTAACCAAAATCTTCATCCTAATTCCTAACCAAATCAATTCAATCCTTCTATAAAGCAAAACACTAACAAAATTCTTTAGAAGTTCCAATAATTACTTGAACCCTAAATCAAACATGAATCCAATACCATAGAACAAATCTTCACAACAGAAGAGCAAACCTACGCACATAAGCTACTGAAATTCAACTCAATCGTAATTCGTAAGTGCGCACAACCTAATTTCAATCAACACGAAAGAGGAACACGAAACTTTCACAAGCTCAATAACTAATTTCAACCTGAGCGAGGACTTGTTGAGGTAGATTAGCTCCCTTGAAAAAAGCAACCGCCTCAGCACCACTGATCCTGCCATCCCGATCCAAATCGGCTCTTTGAAAATAAGCATCAAATTGCTCCGTACTCGGTCCTCCTGTAGCCGCCATTAGTGCCTCCTTTCCGTTCGAGCATCCACCGTCACATTACTTCACCGAAGCTGCGCCGGAGATTTCAGGTTTTTGAACTCTTCGATACGAAATTCACACCGAAAATTTTAACAAACAGCTCGTGCGAAGCTGGGGGAGAGATTGAACTGTGAACCGATTTTGTGGAGTTAGATCGGATTTTGCTTCGGAATTGAATCTCCGTTTTCTCCCAATCAATCAAACAAACAAACGAGAATGTCGTCCGCTGACTGTGTGCACTGTTCTCTTCTCTGTGGAAAACATCGGAAACTGAAGGAAGGTTTTTTCTGCAATTTGGTCCCTCGTCTTTTGACAAATTGTGAATTAATTCAGAAGTGAATATTATTTGGATTTTCATCCCTTATTTAATTTGGTCCCTATCTTCGTGACATAAATAGCTTTTATTTTTATTAAATATATTAATAAAAATATTTTATATTTGCATAAATATATATATATAAAAAATTATCTTTGTAAAAAGAAAACATATAATTTTTTTTTGAAAAAAAAATATATAAATTTTTTTCTCACAAAATATCTCATCATACATTATTTTAATACCAAATTCAAATAAAAAAATTTCAAAACTTATCGAAAGAAACAAACCCACACATTCAAACAAATATTGTGTTTTTTTTTTTTTTTTTTTTTTCCATTTGGATTAGGTTTGAAAGTTTGAGTTTTTTATTAAACTAATATTTTATGTAATGTTTTATTAGAAAAAAAATCCTAATGTTAGTAGAATTTAGATACTCATTTATTGTTTTGTATATTAAATTTGGAATATTAATTATTATATCAAAGTAGCCCAAATCAAGTGAAAATAACAAAAATATTTTTATTAGTATTTTATAATACTAATATAATCATATTTTTACAAAAAATTATACAAATATAAATATATTTTTAATGTTAAGTACTATGACGCAAAAGATAAATATAACTCTTAGAGGCGAACAAAATGAGTAGTAAAAATTAATGTATAAAAAAAAGTTTTTGTAATGTATGATCTTATGGTGTAAAATAAATTCGTAACCGCAAAGTCATAAGCAAGCCATACGGTTAATAGGAACATAGAACAGGAGCTTCTCGCACCATTGACATGCCTTTACGTGTCAACCCGTTGACACTTCCTGCATACCCTTCTTGCACATTTTGTCCGATATCTTCCACTGAACCTAGGTTGAGACTATTAATCTGTCTACCAGCCAAGAACCTAGGATGAAATTGTCAACCCGTAATAAAATACTAACTATGTCATAAGATAATCTCATAAATTTAATAAAGTTGATGGTACTTTTGTATGAAAAATTTGTTTTAACATTAATTAATTTACTTTAATATTGATATAATAAATATAAATTGAAAAATATTTGTAAGATGTTATATGATTCACATTTACTAAAACATATATATTGTGTACAAATGAAAATGAAAAAATATGTCGGGGGATTTAGATTTTAAATTGGGATTTGAATAATAAAGATTTTGAATTTGAATAGTTGTATAATGTGATATAAATAGGTATTGATGTAATATTTTGAATGTAAAATTGATTTTTAGTATAATACTATGAAAAAATGAAAAATAGATTTTTGATTTGATATTTTTAGGGAAAAAAAGTGGAATAAATAGTGTATTTAAAATCCAATCTCCCAACAAACACACCCTAAGTGAAAATAAGTATTTGAATAATAGTGTTAATTTTATTTATTTATTTTTTTAAAAAAATGTACGTAAACAAAATCTATTTTTTGTTTAGTGAAATTATTTGAAGGAATATTTTTTTATGTGAAGTATAGGAAAATATGTAAGTAATATAAAAATAATAAGTGTATATAATATATTAGATTTATTCGAAAAATATGTTTTTTTAGAATTGTAAAAAAACACATTTTTTTGCAAAAATTGGATTTCTATTTCATCTCAAACACAATAATAGAAAAAAGAAGAAGATAATAACAATAATAACGAGCCGGCCCAGTCAAGCCCAAAAATATAAGTAACTTGAACTGGGCTTGGCCCGCTACTATAGCATATTGGAACAGGCCCAAATGGGCCTATATTAAAGCTTGGACCCAAATAAGTTTAAATTTATTCTATCAGTCTTGAAGTAGGTTGAACAAGTCCACTTAACTGCTACTACTACTGCATATTTTTTTCTCCAAAATCATTATATTAAATGCGTAATTTTTATTTAATATATTAAATAAAAATTTTATTTATTATTCGTATCATCTCAAATAAATTTTAATTCAAGATTTTTATTATTTTAAAAATATACTAAAACAAACCCACTTTTGTTTAGTTATTCTTATGTATTGATTGTAACAAAATTCTTCTAGGCGTGAAGCCAACGTTTTTTTTTTTTTTTTTTTTGTTGAAATTTTCTTGTGTGTTTAGTTAAGAATTTAAAATTTAGATTTGAATAACAAAATTTTTGGATTGAAAAGTTGTATTAAATTAGATGTTAATATGATATTTTAAATGCTTGTCGTTCTTCTGAAAATGTGTCCACTTTTTTATCTTTTTGTATCTTAAAAATATTTGCATTTCTTTATTTAATAAAAAATTATATCACTTTTTATATTTTTCTTACCAAAAAGATTGAAAAGTATTAATTAAAATCTCTGTTGGTTTTTATATATTACACACATTCACTCATTTGCCGCTATTCATTTTTTATAAAAATATTATATCAAACACTTTTTTTTTTTCATAAAATTTCAAAGCAAATATTTCCCCCGTCATTTAAATCTATGCTTACTTTTTTTTTTGGGTTGTCATCGAAAAATATTCTCATTTCTTTTTTAAGTAAAAAATCATTTCATTTTTGTACGAATTTTTACTATAAAAAAAATTAATAATTATTACACACTTTTATTAAAACTCGTACCCAATCAAATAAGCACACATTTACACGACGGAGGGAGTACTATTTTTTTTTTCAAATTTCAAAATTTTTTAAAACCTCCAAAAATTCTTATCTAAACAAAACCAAAACTCTTAAAAAAATTTGAGTATATTTTTACAAGACAAGAGCAAATATAATATATATATATATATATAGGTAAACTGTTTTTTTAGTTATGTTAACTGACCTTTATCATTTTAGTCCTGTAAGTGTAGCATGTCGCAAACTAGTCCCATAAGTGAAAAATTTTCGCTGTTTTAGTCCTCCGGCGCCGGAGACACCCGCGTGGCTCGCCGGAGGTGACGTGTCCGCCAGGTGTCCCGCCAGGTCAGCGACACTTGGCGGACACGTGGATTTAATTTTTTTTTTCATTTTTTTAATTTTTTTAATTGGACCAAATGAAAAAAATAAAAAAATACAAATAAAATTTAAAATAAATAAGAAATAAGTTTTAAAAAAAATTAAAAAATGAAAAAAAAATCTACGTGTCTGCCAGGTCAGCGACACCTGGCGGACACGTCACCTCCGGCGAGCCACGCAGGCATCTCCGGCGCCGGAGGACTAAAACAGCGAAAAATTTTCACTTATGGGACTAGTTTGCGACAAGCTCCACTTACGGGACTAAAATGATAAGGGATCCAGTTACGAGACTAAAAAAACAGTTTACTCGTGTATATATATATATATATTTAATATATAGTAATAGTCATATAATGTGTTTGTTTGGGGGTTCTCCCCCAAATATTCTATTTAACCTATTTTTTTCCCCTAAAAATATCAAATCAAACACATATTTTTTATTTTTTATATTATACTAAAAATCAATTTTACATTCAAAACATCACATCGACACCTATTTATATCACATCATACAACTATTCAAATTAAAAAATTTTACTATTCAAATCTCAACTCAAAATCCAAATTCCCAATCAAACAATCCTAAATCTTTTATAACTAAATGGACACGAAGCCAAATCCGACAAGCCAAAGTCGGAGGCTAATGGAGACTTATATTAAAATATAAGTTGTGATTTATTTGTAAATATTGTTTGGTTGTAATTTAAAGTAAATTATTGATTTAAATTTTTGTATAATAAAATAATATATACTTATTGATGTATCAGGTACGTTGTGTATAAAAAAAATTGTATTCAAGCATGTTATAAAAAATTTGTATTAACTAAATACTATTGATTTTGATTTAAAATGATAAAAAAAAAAAAACAAACATACGATTTCATATTCATTAAAATTTTTATTTAAAAACATAAAATTAAATATTTATTTTTTATTCAATATATTATATTTAAAAATATCACGTTAACATCTTATATAACAGCATTTAAATTCAATTTTTTTATTATTCCTAACTTCAAATCCAACTCTCAAAGGTACGACAACATACAACCTTTGATCACGAATAGAATGAAGAAGAAAACTCCGGCTAATTATTGAATTTGACGACATTGTCTCGACTCTTAAGTGTTACCATTTCGCAAACACGCCCTTATCTTCCCCTCTCGTCCGGCGTTCGCTCCATTTTCAACAGAACATTGAATCGCCGGATTTTATGACATCCGCGACATTAATTTCCTGACGTAAAATTTTTCGGTTTTGGTGATGTCATGGTGTACCCAAAACTCCATAGACTCCATGAATGTGCTTTGATCATCTCACCATTATTGTTCTCATCACTCGAATTCAATTCTTACACCAAACTTCGTTAAAATTATTTAAGAATCATGATGTAGTTCCATCGGTTTCCCCGGCTGACGACATACAAAAAAATCCCGATCTTTTTTAGCAAACTTGGCATCGTCATAACTATTGAAGACTATATAGTATATAATTAATAATACTAATAAATTTCAACAAATTTAAGTTATTAGTTGAGATGCTCCTTTAATATTTCCTCCATCATAAAAAAAAAAAAAAAAAAAAAATAGTACTAAGGGTTATATTTACCAGCATTATTGTATTTAAGATTAAAAATATTTTTATATTTGTATAATTTTTTTTTATACGAACATCCTTTTAGTTTTGCCATTTTTTTTTATTTATACTATATTTTGATATAATAATTAAGATTCAAACATCAACAGTGAAAAAATAAATATATAAATAAAACATAAATATATTTTTATAATGACAAAAAAAAATTTGAAAAAAAAAATTGAATGACTGATAGAATATTAATGATATAAAAGAAGGATCATTTCAAAAGAGATCAATACATTTTGGGCTTTTACATTGATTTATTTATGATCATCAATCATCATCTTCCTAAATTGTTCATAAATCTCAATCCAAATCAACAACAATTGATATATATATATATATATATATATGTAGTTATTAAACTTGTTATAACAACATCGGCGATGATGACGACGACGACGACGATCTTCGATCATCTTCCTCGACTCGTCACAGTTTCTGGATATGGTAGTTGAGGGTGTGCTGCTTCCACAGATCGTCGCCGTCGCCGTCGATATAAGTTTCGAAGAAACTGGCTTCTCCATTGGCCCTCACAGTCACTGCAGCAGTGCTTCTAGTTCCATATTTCCCCTGCAAATTAGTCGAAAAAATCACTCGAAAACCGTTCGACCGGAAAGTTCGATCACGAAAAAGTCGAGAACTTTTTCCATACCAATGGCGTGTCGACTTCGACGAAAATCGAGCTCAAATTGTGCTCCCAATCGCGGGAGCATATTTTCGGTAGCTTATTATCGTCGGCCTTCTCCGTATCCCTCATCAATTTCTCGACCATTTCTTTCGTCGGAATTTCCCCCTCGGCGTATTTCCCCACCTCTGTTCTAAATCTCTCCTCCAGCTTTTCAGCCTGACAGAGAAATGTATAATTCAATTGAAAGGAGGATATATATATATATATATATAATTCTGATTTAAAATTAAATCAGTAAAAACCTTAGGCCAAGGCGAGTTGAGTGTAGCGTTCGAGAGGACGTGGATTCCCGGGAGGACATGTTGGATCGTGACGGGGTCGCCTTTAGGCCGGTTCGAGACGAACACCATCGATTTCGAGACGAGATCCGCGACGATGAGATTGAACCCGTTGTATTGGCTCGACTCCTTCGCGAGCTCCTCCGCAAACGCCGCCGGGCTCTTCTTACTCTACGTCGACAAAAAAAAACACAATAATTTGTACATTACAAACACGGCCGTGTAATAATCAGTACGTAATTATTGTACCTCTAAAAACCGTATGGCGAGGTCGCCTCGACTCTTGGCCTCGGGGAGAGTATGAAGCTCGAGTACGTTGGTGAGGAACGCGACGCGGCCTTGCTTCGAGCACGCCAGCCACGTGCCGCCGGCGACTTCGTCTTTCCCGGCGAGGATCTCGCCGCCGGCCCACCACCCCACCGCCTTGGTCGGCCTGAGCACAACGCAACACGGCCGTGTTGGTGCTGAGTTAAGAAGATAATTGAATTGAGTTTGTAGAAGTTTTTTTTACCTATTGTGATACTCATCTCTGTTCAGCAACAGAAGGAAAGGGTAGAGAGGATGGGATTGCCACATGAACACAGCAATGCACATTTTTTCTTACACAAAAATAAATAATTTAAAATTTAAATTAATTGGAATATGTATAAACAGTTTTTTTCTTTCTTTTTTTTTTTTGCGTAGTGTGAGAAATTTGATTCCAAGCCTGTGTCCGAACGCTTATATATACATACATATACGTACAGATAATATATATATATATATATGAGTGTGTGTCCAAACCTAATTTTTAGCTCGTCATCACTCTTAACTGTGAGCTGCTGAAACAGACATCCTATGAACGTTCACATTGATTTTAGGCTTTGTTTAATTTTTAGTCTTATCCGAATTCCGATTGTTCGAAAAGTAACTATTTTGTCATTTTTAGTCGTTAATTATAATACTCCATGCGCACTATATAAAATAAAAGTAAAAAGACTAAATTAACCCTATTAGTATTGTATGATATAAAAATAATATCATTAGTGTAATATATTGTAAATTGGAAAGGTATTTGTAATGTTAGGTAAATGGTACAATTACTAAAAAAAATAAAATGAAATAAATACTTTGTTATCGGACAGACCATAATGAAAATATGGATAGATTACTAAGGGAAAGATGAAGTACTTTCTACGTATATCAATTTTATTTTTTATTTTTTTTGTCCATTAAATTTACCACATCTTTTATTTTTGTCAAAATCAAATATTCAATATTTAACTATTACTCTCAATTCAAGTCAATGCTTATTTATCATAATTGTCCATACTTTACATTCTCTTCTTATTTTATTTAATTACTAACTAAATTTTTAAAAATATCCTTTAACTATTTCTTTAATAAAATATTTATTTTTCTTTTAATCTCCGTATTAACTTCAAATATGCTAATTTTTATGAATATATATATATATTTGAGTATGAATTTACTATATACATAATAAATATATTTGGTTAAGATATAATGGTAAAATATTACTTGTACACGTAGATTAAGAAAAATAAATATTTTATAAATAAATGATGAAAGTAAAAAAAAAAAATAGTTAAAAATATGTCTGAAAATTTAACTAGAAATTAAAAATATAAAAAAAACAAAAAAAAGAATATAATAAATGCAATTATATTTATTGTAAATAAATATTTAGTTAATACTAATATTTAAATATTAAATTTATTGATTTTGCTATAATTAATAATAAAATAAATTTAATGTATGAACGAAAAAGATAAATGAAAATAAATTTGAAAAACACGAAAAATATTTACATATATTTTTTAATTTATAATTATTGTCTTATATTCTTATAGTATCAAACTGAAATACAAAAGAAAAATAATTTTTATATACCATAAATTATTTATAAAATACAATAATTATTAAATTGGGCAATATAAGGACACGTATCTCATGAGTGGATAGAGATAGCATAAATTCATCGAATACTTCACATCCATATTGTTCGTATGTATTCATTAATTAATTTATATTTATATTTTATTATATTTTTTGGTAGTATCAAAACAATTGTGTGTTTAGAATTAAAACAACATACAAAATATTATTCTATATAATATTTTTATAAATTTATACTTAAAAATATCTAAAAAGAACGCAGCTTTTATATATATATATATATATATATATATTCATTTAATCTTTCAGTATGATTTTATATATATTTTTGTGCTTTCTTTCATTTTTTTTTTTTGAATTTTAATTTTTTTTGTTAAAATTATAAAAATTAAATAATGAAAAATAAATTACATGAAAAATAGTTTTAGTATTGTGGTCATATAATAAATGAATGACAAATTTGAATTATTTGCTTATTTTTTAATTGTAGTTTAAATAATATTTTAATAAGATATTTTATATAAAAATACTATAGTACATTTTTATAGAAATTCGAACGGGATAGTATTGATATTAATTTTAGGTTAAATTGCACAAAATTTGTCGGTGGTTTCATAAAATTGCGCTAAATTTCCTATACTTCTAAAACTGTGTCAAATTCCCTCGTGGTTTCATAAACTCTGCGTCTAACCCCCTCGACGCTCCTTATTTAACGGTATTTGACTTAAATGTGCTCAAAATGCGAATAAATTTTAGAATATCAATTTCTAAACTCCTAAAATTACACATATATTTATTTTTCTTATATTTAGCCTCAAAAAATAGTAAATATACTCAAAATTAACTATTTTTCTCAGGTTTCAATAGTTTATTTTTACTGTTTTTTAAGCTAAATATAAGAAAAATAAATATATTTGTAATTTTAAAGGTTTAGAAATTGAAAATTTTAAATTTATTCGCAGTTTGGGCGTATTTATGTCAACTACCGTTAAATAAGAAGCATCGAAAGGATTAGACGCATAGTTTATGAAATCATGAAAAAATTTGACGCAATTTTTTAAGTATATGAAATTTGGCGCAATTTCGTGAAACCACAGGTAGATTTTAACCTTAATTTTAAACTAAAACTAACCAAACCTACAATCTCCTATCATTTTTTTTTTCCTTTTAATAAAATTATGTTCTAACTATTATTTAAAGATAAAGCACAAAATACATATACAAAAACCATATAAATTCTTTATTAATATGAATCTTAAATTATATAATAAAATTTATAAATATATTAATATATATTTATTGTTTGGTTTTGTTTCTTGGTGGGAGTTACTGATGAGACAACCCAAATTTATTCATCACGCTATTTATATACACATTTAATTTATGCTTATTATTTTTATAAAAATATATATAATATTACATAAAACCTTTTTGTAATATTAATATAAGCAGTACCTAAAAATTTTCTATTTGTGTACAAATTTTAGATAAAATAAAATTATAGTGTTAAAAGAAAGGATGGAGTTTGTTAAAATAATACTTTTTCGTCAATTTAGAAAATATACATTTATTTTTTGTACAGAATTTGATAAATATTGTATTTTAATAATAATTTTGGTATGTAAAAACTATTTTACCTAAAAGTTAATGTGAGTATATTAATGTAAATAAATATAAATACTCCCTCCGTCACATAAGAAGGATATCATTTTTCATTTTGGTCCGTCCCAAAAAAGGATATCATTTTCTAATTTAGTAATTTACTATATACCTAACAAAATTAATACCTTTACAACTTTCAATATATTATACAAATGCCATTATTTTTTTATCATACAATCTAATAGGACATTTTTGTCTTTTTTTACTATAAACCAATATAATACTAATATTAAAAAATGTACGTGCAAAAAGCAAATATTACTCTTTTTGCGGGACGGACGAGGGTAGTGTAATAGTATTTGTAACGTGTAATGAAATTCATACGTACTAAAAAAAAAAAATTGATACATGGCATTTAGACAACCAAACATGATAGAATATATATTTAGTAAATGAACGAAGAGATTTAATTTCACGTAAATTTCGAGTAATAAAAAAAGTTGAATTAAAGAGTAGAGAAAGGTGTGTGTTATTATTATTTTTATTTTTTATTCTTAGATGAAAATAAATATTTTACACAATATTTTGTATGAAAAATTATGTTTAGTGTAATACTGTTTTAATCTTTTTTATTATTTATGTTTAAGTTTGAATTTTTTTTATTTAAATTTTAATTTAAACATTATTTTATAAGAAAAGTAATATTCTTTTCATTCGTTTTGAAGTTGTCATTATTTTTCTTCCTAAGTTAAATTTATGTCTATCCTACTTATAATAAAAAAATTTATTCACTTATAATTTTATTTTTTTATTTTTAATAAATTATAATAAATTTGTCACTATGTTTTTAGTTATCTATTACCTTCTTGTTATCTAATTTTTTTAGTTATCTATTAAAAATATTATAAATTTCTGTCTTTGTGTTTAATTAAAATTACATATTTGTTTTAAATGAATGAAATATTATATATTTTTATTAAAAATTGTACATGTTCAAAGTAAAAATGAGTGTGTTTGATTGTTAATTTTATATTTGAATTTTGGATAGTAAAATTTTAAATTAAAATATTATTTGATGAGATATTTTAAGTATAAAATTAAAATTTAGTATAACATAATAAATAAAATTAGATGTTTTATTTGAATTTTTTTTTTTTTTGAAATAGTAAAAAGCTTATAAAAACCCAACAAACATGGCCATAAGGTTCCATGTTGTCTTTGAATTTTTACTTATTTATTTATTTTATCAATTTTCTTACTATACAACGTTATCATTTTAGATAAAAAGTTAAAAAATGTATAACATATAAATATCACATTAATAATCATTTCACCAAAATAATAATAATAATAAAAACCTAAATACAAAAATATTAACACGTTAATACAAAAAAAAAAAAACCGCACCCTAATGTGTGTATTTATTCCAAACATAGTAGTTTAAGAAAAAATAATAATTCATTATTATTAGATAAAATTACTTATAACTCTCCTATGGTTTCCAAATTCAGCGTAAAATCTCTTTGTACTTTAAAAATTGCATAGTACCCCCTTATACTTTAAAAAACGTTGCATAAAACTCCACCACCATGAAACTTTCCTCGTGTGATAAGAAGATGATTTTCTATCTATATGTTTTGCATGGCAGAGAGTGTTTTATGCAATATTTTTGAAAGTATAAGTAAGCGTCATGCAATTTTTTAAAGTAAAATGAGAATTTATGCTGAGTTTCGAAACCACAAAGTGGTTTCATACAACATTTTTTAAAGTATAAGGGGACATCATGCAATTTTTAAAGTAGAGGAGAAATTTACGCTGAGTTTCGAAACCACAGGGGAGTTATGGACAATTTTGCCTTATTATTATTATTATTATTATTATCCCTTATTTATCTAGAGTCTACTAATTGCAATTTCTTAGATTCCAAAAATTAGCTAATGCAAGGCTATCGTTGTTAGGACATAGGGATGGACCCTTTCCCAATTGCACCAATATACCACATGCTACTTACTATCTACTCTCAATTGCATTTACAATATTATTAATTTACCAATTTAATTTATGCGGTTGTTACTGTACGGTAAAATTCAACACAGTACAATACATTGTATTTACAATATTATTATTTATCAATTTAATGCATTCCAATATTTACGATACATTGTATACGGTCAGACAAAACACAACATATTATTTATATTAAGATAATATTCTCTCAGTCCCAATACAATAGTTCTGTTTACTGTTTTTGTCCTTCCAAAAATAATAGTCTTATTTCGATAAATAACCATATTACTATAAAACTATCATTATTTTTTCATTATTATTACACAATTGCCACTACTTTTTACACTAATACACTCACAATGGCAAAAAAGTCTTTTACCCGTATTTTTTACCCACTATAAATATAATATCAATATTCTTTAAATTTCGTACAAAACACAACATAGATTATAGTTTTGGGACGGTAGGAGTATAATTTTATACAACATATATAACATTAATTTCAATGCTATGATATAATTTCATAGGTCACACCTACAAGAATGAACAAACAGTGCGTACTTTTATTTTACAAATGTGTTACTCCATCCGTCCCATAACAAAGTATCCATTTTTACATTTTAGTCCATCTCATAACAAAATATCCATTTCATTTTTTAGTAACTGTACTATCTACCTAAAATTACAAATACCTTTACAACTTACAATATATTACACAAATGTCATTACCTTTATATCACAAATACTAATAAGGTTATTTTAGTCATTTCTATTTTTTTTCTACTATATCCCAATATAATACTAATATTTATAAAATTATGTGCAAAAAGCAAATGAATATTTAGTTTCGGGACGGAGGGAATATTTGTTTTGTTTATATGTGCTGATTGAGATAAATTAGAATGCAACCAGTACAATAATCATTCAGAGTGTATTTGTTTTGTGTTTTAGTTTGAAGAATTTTTTGATATAAAATATAGATGATTGTATCGATAATATAAAAATAATGAGTGTGTAGTATATTAATGTTTTTGGAAAAATATGTTAGAAAATTTTTTATTAAAGAGATTCATTCTCTTTTATTTATTTACGGTGCTTATTTAATAATCTTAACCATCTGATGATAAGTGTACGTGTTGAATTGACTGGGAAAAACAATAATAATAAAACAAATATTATTAAAAAATTACCTTATAGTAAATATTAATATGCTTAAATATTTTGTTATGTATATACGATGTTTAATGAAAATATTGAAAAGATAATATAATGAATTCTTTAATCAATGCATACTAAATTGCTTAAATTTTTAATTTTTTTTTGAGTATGTTTAGTAGTTGTTGTTGTTGTTGTTTTTTTTTTTTAAAAAAAATTTAAATTGTAATTTGAATATGATATTTTACTTAAAAAATAGTATATATATATTTATCATACCATTTATTTCATAAAAAAATAATAATAAATAGATATGAGAATGTTAGATTGGATGAATATTGAATTTATAAAATAGTATTTATCTAAATTTAAATATGAATAAGTACATGTAACAAATAACCGTTTGAACAAAATATGGTGATTTCTTTACAATTAGTAAGTGTTACTTATAGCGTTTACTACAATATTTTACTACATAATCTACTCAATTTCTTGAAAAATATCATATTCAAAACTATTTTCTTATTAAAAATTATTACATTTTAAAGTGATATATAAAATTGTAAATAAATACAAATACAACAAAACTATAGCATTCATTTTTTTAATTTACAATACATTGCCTTTACTAATTAATTTATTATTTTATTAAATTCACATACATGTACAAGAACACATATAGGATTATATATATATCCTCTTCTTTTTTTTTTTTTTTTTTTTTTTTTCACACAAGAGCACAGTCACACTTCCTACAGGCCCTCAAGTGAGGGATGTCTCACCGCTTGATCTACAAGGGTTTGACATATATATATCCTTCTTAGTGCTTAGATGGATGCAAATTATTTATCAATGCGTCTAATATTATACTAGCATATTTTTATATGATATTATATTATATTATATATATATTAATTGAAGACCCCATCTAGAAATACCCTAATAAATTAGTATAGGTAATAATATTACATGCATAATAATTATATATTTACATAAAATTAGAAAATAAAAAAATTCGGTGTATGTCTATGAGCCATCAAAGCTGCCCAAATTAATTCAACTAATAAAATTTTTGGAAAGGGACATCACACCTCACTCTACACTACTTCACATTGCAAACACATTTGTAAACAATAATAATAATAATAATAACAATACTCCCTCTATTCCGGAATTATAGTCTTAGTTGTGTTGGACATGTGATTTAGTAGGTAAAAAGTATAGGTAAAAGACATTTTTGCCCTTGTGAGTGTATTAGTGTAAAAAGGAGTGACAATTGTGTAATAATAATGAAAGAGTGAGGATAGTTATATGGTTATTTATGAAAATAAAACTATTGTTTTGGAACAGACAAAAATAGTAAACAAAACTATTTTTTATTGGAACGGAGAGAGTAATAAATATTGAAATTCAACTAATTATGATATCGATCAGAGTTAATCAGCTCCATGCTAATTAACTTTAATATGCATATCATTTGTGTATGTTGTTAAGTTATATGCATTATGATAACATGTTAACCAAGTTTTATTGAGACATATATTGTATAAATTATTGTCATACGATATTGATTTATATGTTGCATTTGTATTATATTTATAAATTATAAAAAATTAACAATTAATAATAAAAATTCATAAGAAGTACGAAGTTGATCTTACTAACTTGAGATCGATTGATAGTATGTTCTCTAAGTTATTACACTACAAATAATAAAAAGTAAAATATGAAGAAATTAAAGCTATGATCCTCAAATAAAGTCTCAAGAAATTGTATATAATTAAAGATGTTTTATTTTCGACTGAAATCGAATACTTGTAGGTATGCTGTGACATATTATAATTATATATTTTTTTAAGACAACCGTTTTGTCCCACATTTGCAATAGGTCCTCGGCAATAGCGGTGTATGGTCTTTGGCCGAATTGCAATTTTACGATTGGCTTGAAAATTGCTTTCGGAATCATCTTTTCGATGAACTAAATTTAGAGCAACAATTGACATGATATTCGGTCCATATTGTCATCTCGGAAACCCGCCTATGAGATGGCCCAATGTGTGATATGCGATCTTTTTGTGTTAAGAACATTAATATAAATTGTATACTGTTTGTCTTATGTATTATATCTATATAAGTTGTTATCAACACGATATTGAGTAAAAGATATTCTTAACCCTAGCAAACAAACGTGCATGGAAAAACACACTTATATCTATTTAATTTTCAATATAAATGTATTTATTCCTAAAGATGTTTTCTAATGTAATCAAATTATTTTGATAACATTATTGTAATACTTCTTCCCTCCGGTAATTTTATACTCATTTTTTTTTTTGTAAAATATAAAAAATTGATGGACATAAAGAATACTAAATAATACTCCCTCCGCCTTAATACAAGAGTTAATTTATTTTTTACGTATTGATTTTTTAATATTAATTATTATATTAAAATATAATAAAAATACTTCTATGAGTATCTTAGAAAACTAATATAGTGATATTTGTATAAAATATAATATAAGTATATTGATATATTTAATGTTAATACAATGACGCAAAAAGGTAAATATAAATTCATACGACCACAATTATTTTTTTTTTATAATTTTAAAATCAAATATATTAATTTAAGACAGACCAAAATAGCAAAATATATAAATTAATTAAAAAAAAGAATATTATAATTGAATTTACTATTATATATATATATATATATATATATTTTTATATGATTCAACAACAGACCACCAGAAGACCAAAATCGACTCATCGTCTTGTTTATTTATTGGCTTTAGAACCGTTTCGTGTAAAGCCCATATATATTTTTTACCCTTTGATTTGATTTTTCCAAAACCCCACTTTAAAATTAAATGCACCGTTGGAGCAGATACATAGATACGACACTTCCAAGAATTACAATAATACTAGTAACAGATAATGTAATAAATTAATAATAATAATAATATATCTATATCTATATATATAAAATAAAATAAAATAAAATAAATATTTAAAAAAATAAATAAATAAATAAAGGCAGGCCATGTGGCAGCCGCTATTATAAGTAATTGAGTTAATTAGTGGCCATAGATTGGTTTATAGTTTTAGGTCCTAATTAATGCTTCATCGAATCAGTGCAAGAAAAGGGTTTGGTGATAATAAGTGTGTGATTAGATAAGTGCCCATTTAGTACAAATTATTTAATTTTAATTAATTTATTAATTTTTAAAAATAATGTTATGTTATGTAATGTAATAGCAGCATCGGCATGTGCACCACCAACAAACTCTTGCCGCACCTACTGTGCTAATTCCTCTGATTGGGACTGCCCACTTAACTTTTTCCTTTTAATTAATTCCATTCCTTTTAATTGGATTCTCACCACAATCTATATATGCATTTTTAGGTCAAACCCTTCAAAACAAAAGTAGAAAATTTAATTTGAATTAGAAATAGAAATAATTGTGATAATTAAGATTTTCCTGTCCCACCCTTGATATTATTGAAGGCCCAAATATTGTGTAAAATAAACCCCACTCATTTTTATGCTTTGATTGGGCCTTTTGGTGTTTGGGCTTCCCATAGGCCCACTAGCCTATCCCTACCGTACGGCTCTCGTACGACGTCGTTTTGGGTTGCTTTGAATTAGGGCAAGAATCTCGCGCTTGCTTGCTTTAGGGTTTGCTAGTTTGTGTTTTTATATAGTCATACTTTTTTTTTTTTTTTTTAAATAATTATTATATTTAATACTCATTTTGTAAATTTGATTGAATATAAAAACTAAAAAATAATAATATTTTAATACTAATATGAACAAACAAAAAATAAAGTAATATACAAAATTTATCAAATAATTGATTAAAAAAATTGAGTAAGTCAAAAAGTAGTATATCAAATTAGTTATTATATACTCCCTCCGTCCAAACTAAAAATATACAATTATTTTTGGCGCGGAGATTAAAGAATAATAGTATTTTAATCATAGTGAGTAGGTAAAAATAGTAAAATGACATTTTTGTCCTTACTTTTTTGGTATAAAAGTAATGATGTGATATAAAGCAGGGGTATTTGTGGAAAAAATATGGTATTTAATGAAATGGTTACTTTGTAATTAGATGTCCCAAAATAGAAATATGTATACTTTCTGACTGGACGGAGGAAGTATTAAAATAAAAATAATAAAATTAGGAATAAATAAAATTATTTACTATATTAAAAAGATAATAACATAATTTTGGTAAACAAATAAAATACACTTTTGCATTAGAAAAATTTTTTTTCCGATAACAAAAAATAAATAAAAAATATTGCATATAAATTATTACAGTTAATACATGGTTTATATAAAAGAATATTATTGGTCTGTTCTTTTATTCCAGCACAATTAATATATATATATATATATTACTCCTATCGTAGCTTTACAACTTATAATATATTACACAAATATTATTACTCTTATATCACACAATACTAATAAAGTTATTTTAGTCATTTATTCTTTATTCATAATACATATCAATATAATATTAATATACCTTAAACTACATGCAAAAAGCAAACGAATACTTACTTATGAGACGAATGGAGAATATCTTTCAATAAAATTATATTTTTTCCCTCCCAAATAAACTGTCACGTCTCCCTTTAAGTTTGTTCTATTTGAATTGAGAATTTCTTATTTATAATATATTATATTTATTTAAAATATACTTCATCCCATATTTATATATCTATTTATTTTTTGTACGAAATTTTAGAAATATTAGTATTATATTAGAATTATATTTGAATAAAAATAAAAATAAAGATAAAAAGACTAAATTAATCCTATTAGTATTGTATGATATAAAGGTAATGACATTTGTGTAATATATTGTAAATTGGAAGGATATTTATAATGTTAAGTAGATAGTAAAATTATTAAAAAAGAAAATAGATACTTTGCTATGAGACGAACCAAAATGGAAAAATAGATAGATTGTTAAGGGACGGATGAAAGATTTAATAAATATAAATCAATATCATTAGATTTATAATATATATCATATATTTTTTTTGTCCGCCTATAAGAGTTACATTTACATTTTGCGTCATTATACTTAACATTAAAAATGATTTTTTGTATAAATATTATTATATTAGTATTATAAGACACTAAAAGTGTGCTTGTTTGTGAGTTTTAGGTTTTGGATTTGAATTTTTGAATAGTAAAAAGTTGAATTTGAATAATTGTTTGATATTATATAAATAGAGGTTGATGTGATGTTTTGAATGTAAAATAAATTTTTAGTATAATATAAAAAAAATAATTGTTTGATGTGGTATTTTTGAAGAAAAAAAAAGAATCGAAATAATAAAAATCAATGATAAAATCCACAAAAAAACACAACATTATTCACATAAAAAAAATAAAATAATATCATAAAACATTAATCTTAAATATTGTATCATTGACGACAATATGTAGTTCAAGTGGTTAAGTAATTCTCGACATCCTTAAAGTTGAGGTTCAAACCAAATGCATTGCATTGAAATGGGACTAGCCATTGTATGTTACTATTATAAAATAACTAAAAATGGTGTGTATTTTGTTTTTGGAATTTGAAATACTTTTTATATTAGACATATAACAATATATTGAAATTTCTTTTTTTTTTTAAAAAAAAAAATTTGTATTAAATTATTAATTTGTTTGAATTGATAGAATACTTATATTATATGTTTTGTCTAAAAAAAGTATATGTTATCTTTTATATATATATATTATAATATTAATTGTAAATTATGTTGAAATTTTTTATGAAAAACGATTTCTTCATTTTGTATTTTTGGATAAATTTATTTTTAATATTAAATATGAAGAATTATATTGACAATATAACAAATAACATTTGTTATATTGTATTAATATGTGTATATATTGTCATTTTTAAATAATATTTATAAAAAATTATGTCACATTGAAACGAAATGTGAACAAACTCAACATATTCGTAATAAAGTTTCATTATAAAAATCATACGAAGTATTTTTGTTTTCCAAAATGCTTTATTAAATTGTGTATAGTTTCAAAAATTTTGACCACTCCATGTTGTTATTCTACTTAATTTTCTTGTCATATTTCAAAATATTTCAATTTCAATATTTTTTTATTGTGTTGTTGTGCTACTTGGAAATAGTTGATTCTTCTTAAACTTCTTGTCATATCCAAAATATTTCAATTTCAATATCAATATTTCTTTTATTGTCTTCTTATATTGTCTGTTGTGTTGTGCTACTGGAAATAGGTGATAAAAAAAAAACAAAAAAAACTGAGACTATAATAATTGTGACTTGATATTTTCCAAGTAAAATGGTAAAGAAGATGTTGAACAAAATAGTTAAAACTCTTTTTTTTTTTTTTTGTGTCAATATTGTATTTAAAGTATTTAATAGTTTATCGTTCTCCGTACTTATATTTTTTCTCAATGCGATTTTTACTTGGATTGTGACTATTTTGCAGTTAAGTCAAAGTAATGGTGTTTGTATGAAAATATGTCATTATTCTGATCGTGCTAGTTGAGTAATATATTCTTTATTCCTTTCTTGTTTTTTTTTTTTTTTATTATTTTGCTAGTTTATTTGATCTTTTTACGGCATTATTAACTCTTTTTTTTAAAAAAAAAATTGTTTAAGCATATTGTGATAATTGTAATATTTGGATCCATGCCGAATGTGCTACCGGTTATTTAGGGGAAGTGATGGAACTAGCTGCTAAGTTTCGGGGGCCAAAATATAAGTTTTTTTCAATCAATTCGATGTTTTTTTTTAAAAAAAAATTAATATAACTATATAAAATTTATTATTTTTTACCAAAAAAATTGAATACTAAAACAAATTACAAAACTACATAAATTTTATCATTTTTACATAAAAATAAATATAAAATACAAAACGGAGGAATTATAAAAAATATATAATTTTTTTTATTTTTAAAATTAAAGAAAAAACAAAGTTTGGGGTTTGAGGGAAGCTACCCTAAACACCTCCTAGCCCCATATAGTTTCGTCCTTACTCAAATCATACCACAAACAAACATTCATTCACTATGTCGTGTCGTTTAGTAAATTGGATATTTTTGCTACTTCCAATCCCGCCCACTTGCACTTTCATTACAACCTTTTATTCAATTCTTTTTATTTATTAATTAATTATTTATTAATATCTCTATTATTATTGCAATCACTGGCAGCTACACAATTTCCATGGCTCATTCTCTCTATTTTTGTAGATTTTCATGTGCATATATATATATATATACATCGGATCTTCAGCGCGGCCATGGATTAATTATTGTGAGAAGAGCAACAAAATGCCCTCTTCGCTTCAACTTCAGAAAATCAGTCCGATAAACTAGTAGCACGGGACCACGGCAGCGGCGGCGCACCAGAAGCCGGGTAGGGTTTCGTGGGTTTATCCTGTCTTGGGAGGCGGCGATGATGATTTCGTAGTGCCGGAAAACGTGTTGCGCCACCACAGTTACCCAGGGGCCGGGATCCAATGTTGCTCGGCGGCAATGCGTGCGATCCACTCATGATGGAGGATGACTGTAAGTTTAAACACGACCGTGTTCGATCCGGCGCACTTGCCATCTCAGCCTCCATTATCGCTACATCATCACGATTTGTTGAAATTTCAACTATAGAACTACAAATGATATTATGTCTTTTGTGGGACTAGTATTGATAATTTGGGGGGAGGAAAATATGCTCTTGTATATGTTAGAATTTTTGGGAAATGAAATTGTGTTATTGATCATCAAAATAAAAAGACCTATATATATGAAATATAAAATAGTCTCGATAGACTCAAATTTAAGTAATATAATCTAGCTATAAAACCAAATCTAAATATAAATCCACTAAATCTAAAATTGAATATCTAAAATATTTCAACAAATATCATAATTCTTTGTAAGAATATATTTTCGAAAAAAAAAAATCATATACTCCCTCCGTCCCAGAACTATAGTCTGGGTTGTATTTGACACGAGATTTAAGGAATATTGATATTATATTAGTAGTTGGTAAAAAGTACGGGTAAAAGACTTTTTTGCCTTTGTGGGTGTATTAGTGTAAAAAGTAGTGGCAATTGTGTAATAATAATAAAAAAATAAGGGTAGTTTTTATAGTGATATGGTTATTTATGAAAATAAGACTATTATTTTGGGACGGATAAAAATGGTAAACAAGACTATTGTATTGGGACGGAGGGAATACTATTTCACAAAAACTCATAAAAAAATGAAAAAACAAAACAAAAAAGAACAACCCGTCATATCTGAAAAATCTATCCATCTCATTCATTTAATGTGGGTTCGGTTGAGTGAAAAAATTTTGAACTACTCGATCATATATTATTAAATAAGGATATAATCATTTGTAACTTGTGAAAAATTCGATTTATCTCTATTCTTCTTCAATCCTATACAATATTTCTAACACTTTTGTAGTCATCTTCGTCTATATATATATATAGAAACACACGCAGAGCTTCACCACTACTAACACTCCTGTTACCTGCCATAGTGGAACCATCGGTTGTACTTAAGCTCCAGCAACACTAGATTTGAATTTGTTGAATTGTGAAGCGCCAAACTAAAATCCATCCATACAAGTACAAGCCCAAGTTGTTCTGCGCATGCTTGGCCATGCAAGTCATTCTAGACGCTACGTTGGCAAAATTGTACACCAAATTCTTGTTTTTTTATTTGTATGAACATTTTTTATCGTGATTTATTAATGAATTTATCTATCATCTTGATGTTGTTGAAGGAAGACAGAAGAAGCATTGTGAGCTCCTACAATCCAACTTCCGATATTTTCCATTCTTGAGGTTTTTGGTAATCTGAATTTTCTTAGCTAATTTATCAATTGTTTTTATTTTCTTTGGTGGTTATTTAGGTTTATTTAGGAAATTGATTGTTGTCTCATGTAGATGTTTTCGAGGTTGTGCACATTCTGCAGATTCACCCGTTTTGTATATGAAGGGTTTTGTGTTCGGACTGTTTATCTTTAGGTGAATTAATCTATCAGTTGATCAAGTTTTTGGCAATCCATTTTTCTTCCTTTTTTTTTTTTTATTACTTATGATGTTTTGAAGTATAAATTTAATTATTTTGATGTGTTCAGGAAATTACAAGCCAATAAGAGAATGTATTTGTTTTTATATACGTGCATTAGACGGTGCTTGTTAATTTGCTCAGGTTTGTGCTTTATGTTGATTAATTGTATATATAACAAGAAATTGGTTGACTCACAAGCCTTTTCAAGTTATCTGAATCGACCATATGTCCAAGTCAAAAAATTTGTTAACTAGTTGAGTTGTCTATTGTCACTACGTGTTTGGAGGGGCACGCAACCTTGTAACTATTTGACTAACCCTTGTCTCCACTATTCAAAATTTATATTTATTTACTCAGAAAGTTATATCTTATTGTTATGCGTTTAAAGTAATGTGACCTTTAAATTGTTTGAGTAGTTTGTTGTATTTATCTATTTGGTTCCTTGTATCATTAAATAGTTCAAATTTTATTCAATTATTTTATTCACCTTTTGTCATTATATATGAATTTTTTATGATGATTTGAGCTTCAATTTTTCATGTGTTATTATAACATTTTAGACTATATGATTCGTCTAATACAATTATTATATCTTTAAAATTATCCTATTTTTAAGAAAAAGGTTGTATATCTTGGATTGAAAATTTTAAGTTGAAATTATTCAGAAAAGACAATTTACAATTATAAATACTATTTTTGAATTAGCATAAATTCACACATAATGTAAGATACACAATTAATCTCCTTATTTTTACTTGTTCTAATTTTCGCCTAAACTTCAAGTGTTATTTTGTTTTATTATCGTACAAATGTTATGTAGCCTAAGATATTATTATTTAAGGAAAGCAATGTGACTCAAAGTATATCATGATTCTTTGTATCATGCAAATTTCACCCCCACTCACACTCTTGTCGTCTGCCATTGTGGAACCATCAACTGTGCTTAAACTCTAGCAACACTATATGTGAATTTGTTGCATGGTAAAGAGCCACACTAAAATACGAGAATCTAGAATAAGTATAATTAGTAGATAATTAATAATGTATTAATGAAAATAATTATTTTATAATATAAATCATTGTAGATTAAAATTAAAAATAACTAATTAGTTTAATTGAAATTAAAAAAAACAATAAATTAGAAAATTTAAAATGAGATTAAGATGTCCTTTTTACATGAGATGTGAGACGAACTAAAATGACAATATGGACAAGGTAAGTAGGACAAGTAATAAATAAACAAAAAACTGTTCGTATAAGTTCAAGTCTTTTTGGGCCTGTCCATATAGTTTTGAACGGAGGTTCCTAATCTAACCACCATAAATACATGTTCTCTCAAATTGATATCCTATTTACCTGCTTAATGTTTGGCCGCTAGAATCTACGTTGTTAGAATTGTTGACCCAATTATCAATTTTATTATCTTGATTTCCTACTGAATTCATCTGTCATCTCGATCTTGTCTCGCTTCTGCACCGTCGAAGGAAGACTATATGAGCTCCTCTGATCCCATTTCGGATCTTTTCCATTTTTAAAGTTTTTGCTAATCTGAATTACCTTATCAATCGATTTCGTCTTCTTTTGCGGTTATTTAGGTTTATTTGTAGCAACATAACTTCACCCATTCTGGATTTGAAGGGTTTTGAGTTAAGACTGTTTAGTTTGAGGTGAATTAATTCATCATTTGATAAGTTTTTGTCAATCCATTCTTTCTTCTTCTTCTTTCTGGTACTTACAATGTTGATAATTTATTTTATTATTTATTACACTAAATAAATCTTATATTTAGAGGTTGGGGGCCAACTGCCCCTATCTCTTATGTAGTTCCATTTCTATTTAGGGGTATGAATATAAATCTAATGAATATGGATTTAATCTTGTTCTTTAATTATTGGCTCGAAACCATATTGTGATTTTAATCATTTGATGTATCTATTCTTTCAAAGATTTGAAAACCATAGATTAGTCATGATCAGAATACAAAGTAAAATTTGTATCGCAATCATTTGTATCTAGTAAACAAAAATATTTTTCAATTATATATTATTCAAGATTTGTGCCATACTTTACTTATTTCTTTTTTATTATTTAAATGATAATTTATTTGGAGAAGTAATATTTGTCCTTGCTGAGATGCATTTAGTAGTTTGTTGAGATGCATTTATTAATTACAATTTATAAGTCTTTATATATCACAGAGGTAATGAGCAACGTTTGTTGAGATGCATTTAGTAGTTGCACTGAGATGCAACTTGCACAGGCATATGCCATAAATGGGGACGGTGGGAGTCGAACTTGAGAGCTAGCCTAGACAATGATACCATGTCGGATGCAGAATGATTGTTTCACCTAAAAACTCGAACTCTTAGGGAAATGTGGCTATTAATTATTTATCCGCAAATGGGAGTCCCTAACAATTCCAAAGTGAGCAAGTCATATTGATCATATCTCTGTTTTGCACAATCAAACATATTTTATCTAGACTTACGGTATATGTTTTCTTCTTATATCTTTGCTGTTGTTTCTTTTTTTTTTTGAAAATTTTTATATTCTTATTAATATGGAGTGACGAGTTAAGATTATGGTCCTAATGTGTTTTGAGTGATAATCATTCCACATTTTCGATTCTCATAAATCATAAACCATATAGGACGTACGAAGGTTCATCATGATTGCTTACTTGAATAATCCTCTTATATATCATGGTGAAATAGAAGTCTGTTATTTTTATTGTACAAGAAATAATGCATAAGTATTATTTCTGTTTTAAGTATAATCTTGAAATTTTTTCTACATAAAATTTTATTCAAATCATAATTATAGTATTCTTCGACAATCCACTTAATAAGATTTGACCACAAAAAGGAACAAGACAAACTATCTTTTAATTTTAAATATAATAAAATCATATCATAATTGTCAATAGTGTGCTTATAGTATATTAGTGTAGCGAAAATCCTCTTGTCTTGCCGATTCCATGCATATTCCTATTATTTTGTACTCCCTCCGTTTTGGATAAATTGTCCACATTAGTGTAGACACGATAATTTAGGTAAAGTTATAATTAGTAGATAATTAAAAAGTGTATTAGTAAAAACAATTATGATATAATAAAAATAATTATAGATTAAGATTAAAATAAATAAATAATATAATTAAGATTAAAAAATTATAAATTACAAAATTTAAAATGCGATTAAAATGTATAATTATATTTCTAAAAAAATAAAGGACAAATTATATAGGACGTACGAAAATAGAAAATATGAACAATTTATGTGGGACGGAGGAAGTATTTTATTTATTGTATGATAAATTTTTTAAATAATATTAAAATGTGAACAAAATATTTATCCGAAATTGAATTTTACTGTAAATGTATATAATTATACAAGTATTATATAGATAAATAAGGTTAAATATTTTAAATATTATTTTTGAATAAAATAAATAAATAAATAAGTAATCAAATTTTCATTTTAAAATTTTAAAAATT